>NC_080578.1:90095480-90427702 GCF_029962835.1 Magnolia sinica
GGCCTACGTAGATCTATGCTTTGTATTTCTATGCCTACGCAGTCCATTTTTATTTTTATTTTTGAATTCGAAAGCTTATTTTAGTGCTTAAAAAAAAACTAAAAACTAAAAACTAAACAAGGTAGATAAAAATTTCCCGTGAACTAGGTTATTTACCATTAAAAACTTTTTCTCATCACAAAAGTTTTGGATCAAGCAAATATTTATTTTTTTCACCTTTCATCCAGATGGTTTTGACCTCATCAACAGGTTGGATCACGTTACGATAGACCTTAGGAAGTTTTTAATGATGGGTGTTCAACGACCACTGTTTCCTTTGATGTGGTCCTCCTGAAATTTTTTATATTCAATGCATGTATCAAGGTGTGCTATATGGTAAGGGTCGCATTGACACTGCTGACTGGGTCGAAGCTGAGTAGCGCTCACGGTTGTAGGAATTAACTTTCATCGGATGCCTTTTAATTTTTTAGGGGATCTACCATGATGTGTGATGTGTATGTAAGATCTTGGTGAACTATTAGATGTGTAATCTCATGTTATACCAATGATAATAATAATAATTAAAAAAAAAATCAGGACGGAATATATTTTAGGCAAGAAAAAAAAGTAGGGAGAGAGATGTCAACCCTTGGATATTTATAGGGTAGACCTCTATAATTATAGACAATCCACTCAAACCATTAGATACCAAACCCAAAATTAAGCTTAAAATACAAAAATCACGCCCATACATGTTTTAAGTGGGCCAGATGAAAGGAAGTACTTTGAAAGGTGAAAGTTGTCTTATACACTTTTTTCAACTGTATGGTCCACCTGAAATATGGACTGAAATTATTTTCAGTCCCTGAACCTAACCTGGGGAGATACACCTGTTGGTCGGTGTGGATTTTACATAAACACAGTGGGCCCACAAAATCTGGCAACCCTTTTTGCATGAGAAATAAATGTTCCCTCTGGCGCTTGTTTTCCTTCCCTCCATCTAAAAATCACTTGAAAATTTTAACAGCCGAGCATCGTTCGTGGGTTTTTTCAACGTCTTAGCCCTGGCTTGACCTAATTTACAAATGGGCTTGATATTTAAGCCCGAGCATAGCCCTCAGGACTTATATTCCAACCCAAGCCCAACCCGAATTGCCAGGTTGAAGACCCGACGGACCAACCCGGTCCATTGATACCGCTAATCCCTGGCGTGGATGTAACGCCCCACAGTTGGGAATCCACCCACCGCCGTTGATTCGGGAATCCACCAAAGCCGCACCCCAGTAAGACCAGATGATGAGGCATCTGCCTTTAAAATGCCACTTTCTTTAGTGGGCCACTTTATAAGTGGAGCATATATTCTCCCTTTCGCAGCCCACTTGTGTCTATGGAACATATTCTCTTACTTTCGTGGGCCACTTGGGTCCGTGGAACATATTCTCTCGCCTATGAGGTGAGACGCAAAGATATCTCTAGCCTGTGTGGGGTCCACATAGATGTCCATGAAAAATTTACTCGGTTCATTTGTTTTAAAAGACCATGAATAGGGAAGGGTTATAAAAGTATGGCGGATCCAAAACTCAGGTCGGCCACACAATCAAAACAGTGGGAATAGAAACATCTACCATTGAAAGCTTCTCGGAGATGATTATGATATTTATAGGCATTCCAAACCACTAATAGAATTATTACCACTAAGATAAACAGGAGGACCAAATATCATCATGATATTTTAGTTTTGGGCGAAATTTCGTCCCTTGAGATTTCATAGGATTTCGCATCACATAGACCGTTCAGATTAAATTCTCATGACACGTGCATAAAGTACACGTGTGTAAGTAAACATGAATTTTATATATATATATCATTTTTGGAATTATCGCTCGAGCTGATGGGACCGTCCCATGAGGTCAACCTGTGTGGGTCCCACCGTGATTCTTTTCGAACATCTACCCCATCAGTCAGATGTACCATTCCATCGTGGGCCTAGGTCTCAAAAATCAAGTCAATCCGTAACTTGTGTGGGCCACACCACATACAGAAGTGGAAAGGGGCCGTGCACCATTAAAACATTCATAATCATTTTTTGGGCCCACCTAGATGTGGTTTGCAAATCCAGTAATTGGATGAGTGTTCAGACCAAGTTTCAGCAGCATTAAAAACTCAGGTAGGCCCCACCAAGTGCTTTTATATGTTTTAACGGTGTCTTTACATGATTTTAGATGGTATGGCCGGCCTGAGTTCCGTATACGGATGATTTTTGGGATATCCCATAATTTAGAGGGGACCCATTAAATGCACGGTGTTGATGGTTGACACGCATCACGGTGGGGCCCACACAGTTCGATGTCATGGGAGCTTATCGTGAGGTCGGGCGCATAGTACCTATATATATATATATATATATATATATATATATATATATATATATATATATATATATATTCCTGAATTTTCATGCTTTAAATCATTTTTCCCGATCTTGTGGGAAGCTGTTTTGAGAACTCATTATAAGTGATGTAACTCTAAAATCTGAACGGTCCACGTGAAGTAGCATCTCATGAAACCCTCTGGGGCCCAATTTTTACTTTTATCCAAAACTTTGGTAGGTCATGAAAAATGAAAACGGTTTCCTTACTTGATTTGCATTTCTCTTTAATATGGCCAACTAGAATTTTAGATTAAGATGAAAATTTGTCCCTTAGGGTTTCATGGGATTCCACGACCGTTCAGATTAGACACTTATGACACGTGTGAAAAGGTGCACATGTGTGGGTAGGTGAGCATGACTCATATTTATATATGGGATCCCACGGAACTCGTGCCAACTATTTTGAGAACTCATCATATGATGTGACTCTAAAATCGAATGGTCCACGTGAAGTAGCACCTCATTAAATCCTAGGCCCAATTTTTACTCTGATCCAAAATTTTGGTGGGCAATGAAAAATAAAAACGGTTTCCTCCTTGATTTGCATTCCTCTTTGCTATGGCCCACCGAAAATTTGTTCCTTGAGGTTTCATGGGATTCCGCATCACACTTGTAATGGGCATCTAATCCGAATGGTCCGTGTGATGCGGAATCCCATGAAACCTGGATGGACAAATTTTCATCCTGATCTAGTCATGGAATCCCACTAAAGTCCTGGATCAAAATAAAAATTGAAGATTCGGCTATATATATATCATTTTTGGAATTATCCTGTTAATATGCCTCCATTTTATATTAATTAATAATGAAAGAATATGCTGCAGATAGATTTAAGTAGTTAGGAAGCGGATAACGTGGTGTGTTGACGTCATCTAGTCATGGTAGGTTGACATGATCAAGTTTTTGCGGCCCCACCGTGATGGATGTGTCATATCCACACCGTTCATCTATTCTGTGATAATTTTAATGCATGGTCTCAAAAATGAGCAACAATAAAGCTTAAGTGGACCATACCACTAAAAACAGTCACCTCCTTTTGAAAACTTCCTGTGGGCCACCGAAGTTTTCGATCAAGCCTATTTTTGTATTTTCTCGTCATCTAGATTGGATAGCAAACAAACATGATGGTAAGCCGTAAGAAAGTTTCAATCGCGAATCATTATCACATTGCTTCCTGTATAGGTGTCTTCTCCGGTACGGAGCTCGGTACCGTCGGTATTGGTGGAAGCTATGCAGGTCCCATTATAGTGTATATGTTTTATCCACGCCGTCTATCCATTTTTTCAGATCATTTTATATCATCAGCCCAAAAATGAGGTCGATTCATTTCTCAAATGGACCACACCATAAGAAAAAGTGAGGATTGAATGCTTACTGTTGAAAACTTCGCTAAGCTACAGAAGTTTTGTGGATCCTGCTGATTTTTATACTTTCACTTCATCCACATCTGTGTGACCTTATGAACAGGTTGGATGGCAAATAAGTATCTCGGTGGGCCCTAACCGTGGGTATTCAATCCCACATTACTTCATGTGATGTGGTCCATTTAAGCTTTGGATCGCCTCATTTTTGGTCTTATAGTTTAAAATGAGTTCACAACTTCACTTGAGCTCTGGATTGACCTATACCTTACCTTGAGCTTTTCCAGTACCTATGTCAGTCGTCAAATCCGAGTGTTGTCCACTCATACCACAGTAGGATTTCAGAATCTCTCTGTCTATATATATGCCCATTCGCCCCTCCATAGAGGGTGAAGAATCTGAAGATATCGTCTCACGGTCCCTCAAACAAAGGGCTGTGGTGCTTTCAGAGTCATCACGGTGCACATATGGAGTGGGGAATGGTGGTAGCTGACCACCTCTTAACAAGAGCTAGGTGGGCCATGTCTACACTTGCCACACTGTTCGAATAGCAAATTAGTCCATTTGGGCACTGTTGATTTTGACCATGAAAATCACCACCCTGATTAACGGTCTTCATCATCTGTATCAGATATCTGGTCCAAATATCCAATATCAGCATCTCATGAAAGATTAGATTTCTTTCTTCTTATTCTTCTTCTCTTTTTGTTTTATTATTATTTTTTTCTTGCATTAAACAACCCATGATGCGATTTAAGACATTTGGTTTCTTGCTTGGAAATGTTTGGACGTGTAGTCGATGATTCGTTTTTCTTTCTCTTATTTTGGAGTGCGTTTGGTTGCACCAAACTTCACAAAATTTCATAATAAATGAATCTAATTTAGTTCAAAACATCAAGCAAAACGGTTGATATGGAGATATTAGGATAGAGAAATGCTAACGGAGATGTGTTCTCATTACCGATGTATACGTGCAAACATGCATGGTGATTGGAACCGTTGATCTAGACACCTTGGTAGATCGGGAATCCACTGTGCTGATGATATGGAACCGTTGATCTGGACACCTTGGTGGATTCGGGTATCCACCGAGCTGATGATGGAACTGTTGATCCACGCCCTAGTAAGATTGGATGATGTGGCCGCATCTACCTTTCAAGATGCTACTTTTGCGGGCTACTTGCTCTGTTGAGCATATTTTCTCACTTTTTTTGGCCACTTTATCTGTGAAACATATTCTCTCTTTATTGTTACTATGTATATATAAAGATCCTATAAATCGATGGAGGTTTCTTTATGTATATATATCTTTTATTTTTCGGATGTAACTTTGACGCTACACGCAGGTTTCCTAGATCACATTTCTATTATTTTCATTTTTGAACTGTGCTTGGGTTCTTCGTGCCTTCCCTTTTATATTAAGTTATAATATAAAAAAATGTACTATGGATAGAGTAGGTAGGAAGCGGATTGTGATCATTAAGTTCATGGCCCCAACATGGCATATGGGTTATATCCACACCGTCTATCCATTTTATGAGATCATTTTATTGCATAGACCCAAAAATAAAAGAGATCCAAAGTTCAAGTAGACCACACCACAAAAATATAGTAGGGATCGAACATCTATAGCCTACCCTCGAAAACTTCTTAGTGGCTATAGAAGTCTTGGATCAAGCCAAGTTTTGTAATTTCTCTTCATCTTGAGTCCCGTAACCTTATGAACAGGTTGGATGGCAAATAAACATCATAATAGGCCCTAGGAAGGTTTCAACATTGGGCATCATTGTCCCCACCGCTTTATGTGGTGTGGTCTACTTGAGCTCTGGATCTGCCTCATTTTTCGGCCATGCCTTAAAATGATCTCAAAAAATGGATGGACAATGTGGATATAACACATACACTGTTGTAGTGTGATCCACTTGATCATTGGACTTGCCAAATTTTTAGACTTAGACCAAAAAATGATCTAAAAAAAAATGGATCAACCGTGTGGATAAAACCCATACATCACAGTGGGCCACACAGAGCCCCTGCCTGGACGCTCCTCTATGTTTAGGAGAGATTTGCTAATTCCACACTCGAGTAGGTGTAATACATGTCCACACATGATGGGCACATGATTATATATATATAATATGAAATACGTGTATGAGGTCTGAGTTTCCTGTAAATTTGGAAATAATACTCATATAGTTCACCTTACAAGCAGGCAATTTCAGGCTTCAGGTTGGTCAGAACATTCAAAGTAAATTGATCGTTATTATTTCATTTTTTACTAACCATTCATTTGTTTTGATATGTTGTGGCCCACCTATGGTGCGGAATAGCCTGACTTTTTATGGTAGAAAATGTTGTGAAAAATGTTTTGATTAAAAAATACTTTAAATAAAAAATTACATATATAAACATATAAAAAGATTTGATAAAAACTCATTTTTTGTGTTTTAAGAATAGTCACGTATCAAAAAGGATAAGAGAATGTTGTCTTAATAAGTAAGGTGTTGAGTACCATATTATTTTCTCAGTGAATCAAGTACCTACACTTGCGTGAGCATGGGCTCGCACACATACAATGCAAGGGCGTGGACATGTGAGGCTGTGTGGCTGTAAAGGTACTAGTAGCGCACTTTGCACTTCACACATGAGCATCGTGTCACTCCTACGTGAAACGAGTATGAGTTGCAGTGCGATAATGGCTATGGGTTAGGTGGCTAGAATTCTGTGGATAAGAGGTCTAAGAGAGACTTACCTGATTTCTATAGGAGCTAAAAGTAGTTGTTTAAGAGGCCTGGTACAACTGCTCATGCAATAATAAATCGGACCATACAAAAATTGTTACATGTGGCTAACACAATAGCCATATATGGCTAGCCACTTAATCTAAACGACTAGCATGCAGCTAGTTTTTCCATATGCAAAACGGTTAAAAACTATCGAATAACGGCTAGTTTCTCACCAACAGTCAAAAACAATCATTTGGAGTTATGACCTTAGACCAAAACGTCCTGCAACCCTAGCCTATATAAACTGAGCTTAGATAGTTCATTTTTTACCATCACAAACCACTTGTATCACTCTCTCATATGAACCAGTAAAAGCTCAAAAGTTCCTTCATCAATCCAACAATGGTCAATACGAATCTTAGCTAACAAGCCCTCAAGAAAAAGTCTAGTGTAGTGGTCTAAGCCAAAAAATCTCTTTTCTTAGTTTCTCTCTTATTGGGAATTTTTCTTAAAGTTTTTTTTTTTAATTGACAGTAAACTATGTACATAAAGTTTTATTAGTGGTTTCTTCATTTTTTATTTTTTTTACACAAGCACCCAACACACACACACACACTCACGCCGCAATGGGATTTCACCACCAATGGGTTTCAAACCCAAGACCTCGCATTGAAACTCCTTAGAGTCTGCCACTGAGGCAAGGACTGGAACCCCAGGTTTCTTCGTGCTTGCTAAACATAGAACCACACACAGGCTTGTCGTATCCTAGAAGTTATTTATCTGCAACTTGTTAGTAGTCTCAATTACTTTGAAAATGAGTGAATAATGCTTTAAGGACAGCATGATCGCACGTGCTTTAGTCCGTCCTTAATATTTTCGATTTCTTTTCTTTATTTTATGAAAATTACAATTATATAATTTGAGAATATCATTTTTGTAATGGAAATTTGAGGGAACGGATTGCATGGTGTGCCATACACCACTGAACTAGGTGGTGTGTTGACGTCACCAATTTCTATGGCCCCAACATAATGTATCGTTATATCCCAATGGTTAATCTATTTTGGCGAGATTATTTTAAGGCATGGCTGCAAAAAAAATGACCCAGAACCAAAACTCACCACAGAAAGTAGAGGAGACAATGATTCCCACTGTTCAAACTTTCTTAGGACCCACCATGATGTGTATTTTCCATCCAACCTACTCAAAAGGTCACATTGACTTGGATAAATGAAAAAAACAAATATCAAATTGACCTAAAACTTATGTGACCCTTTGGAAGTTTTCAATGGTAGATATTCGATCTCCACTATTTTCTATGGTGTGGTCCACTTGATCTATCTTAGTTTTGAGCTTAAGCCCTAAAATAGTCTCACCAAATGGACTAACGGTTTAGATATAACACATACATCATGATGGGACCCATAGAACTTGATGACATCAACACACCTATGTGGCACACCACACAATCCAATACCACAAATGGAAACACAACTCACTTGATGGAAAGCTCAAATCTCACACGTGTCACATTATTTCACATGTGCAGAATGTGGAAGGGTATGTTCCCACGATCACATTATTTTACATTATCTCTGCGATCAACTGTAAGTGTTTTCCTTTTTATTTACTTTTATATATGAAAGTCCTTTCGTATAGAAGGCAAGGTGCAACCCATCCTCAGAGGACGAACCCTACCCTCCGATAACTCATTCTCGGAGGATAAACCCTACCCTCCGATAATCGCCTGATCATTTTAAACAACATCTTACGAGTAGCTTAATAGGCGATCGATCTCCTCAGATCTCAGTCTTATACGGCTAGTCTGACATATCTGCCTATCTCAACGCTTGGGGTCAAAGTTATTCGGTCGGAATCAAGTCGTATAGTCTTTTATGGCATGCCCGTGCAACAATTGTAAGTAGAAAAAATGACTTATTTGGTGATATCCAAACGGGCCCTAAGAAATTAAGTTACTTTTTTCACTTAAGTTGATTTGTTAAGCATTATTGTAAAAATAACTTAGGTGTTAAAAGCTACTTATGTCAATGAGTAATATTTTTAGCCTTTTAACTTAATACTCATCTACTTCTCTCTTCTCTCATGATCCATATCAAAAGAGGATCTCTCTCTCTCTCTCTCTCTCTCTCTCTCTCTCTCTCTCTCTCTCTCTCTCTCATGATAATCTCCCTTCTTTCTATAAATATATTTTTGTAAGAGGAGAAAAGACAAAGCTGTATTTATTTTTTTTTGTTTATGAGATCTTTAGATGGATGGTCCACATCAAATGTGGGCCCCACGTGATGGATGAGCTCATATTAATATGGGCCAATATAGTGGATGGTCCACATAAAAGGTCGGCCCATAATTATAAATAGCCCACATCCAAGCTAGCTAGTATGATGAATGAGCACTTCAAAGGTGGGGCCTGCATGATAGATGGTCACATCAAAGGTAGGCTCCACATGATGGGCAGTGGACATTGAAGTTGGCCCCACATAATGGGTTGCCCATATTGAAGTAGCCCCACATGATAACGGGACATGTAAAATCTTAGCCCCTAATGATGAATGGCTCACATCCAAGGCGAGCCCCGCATATTAGGCAACCCACATTAAAGGTAGGGCCCACATGATGGATGGTCCTAATCCAAAGTGGGCTCTACATGATGGGAAATTAATATTGGTGGGGCCCCATATGATGGATCATCCACATCAAGGTAGGCTCCATATGATGGACAGTTTGTGGGGCTTTCCTGCGACACACTAGGTGATTCCGTCAGCCATCTCGCCACGAAATCTAGTCCACGGCTGATGAAGAATGAATAGCCGATCATCTCGTCACGTACTTGGTTCTGATCAAGACCATGAATAGGCTGTCACCTCACCGGCCGTCTTACCATGAATTAAGCCTATTCCAAATGAGCAATGAACGCCCTTCATCAATCATCTCACATGAGGCTCGGTTCTAACCGAGCAATGAACACACAATTATCCCGCACATCTCGATCATCCCACTACGAAGCTTAATCCTGGGACAACGTACGAATCATTGTCCCTCAAGCCAATCATGAGTGACATTATTGTAAAAATCATTAATAGAATAATAATTTCCATCTACTTCTTTTTCTTCTATTTTATTGTTGAACTTCGATGGCGAACCACATTGAAAGAACGAGTCATTAAGTCATAGATTCATATCTATTAATACAAAGCAAAAGGAATCTATTTTGAAGGTTTAGCCTCCTATCCTTCCACGAATTGTCTGAATGGAGAGGAATTTAGGTGGCTGAGAAGATTCTAAATTATGCTTCCAATTTTCAATTAGTTTGTCCCCGTGCAAAGACATCAACAATTCAATCAACCCTGGAGTACGGTAAACTCGAACATGCCTACACATTATAATGGCACACAAGGATCAAATATTGGCCCTCACTCCCACGTGGCTAATTTAATTGAATTGAGCCAAAATACAATCAAACAATAAATAGAACCAAGTGCTCTTGGACCTGAAAAATAAAAATAAAAACATAACGACTTCAATCTGTATCACCCAAAATTTAGAGCGCGATTTGGTGCGTCCTGTCTCAACGAAGACGGGGGCCTACCTTGATGTATGTATTATACAACCTGGCTGTTCACCCGTTTTTCCATTATCATTGTAGGGCATGAGCTCAAGAATGAAGCGTTTCTGAATCCCAGGTGGGCCATACCATAGAAAACACTGGTCCATGGTAATGTTTCCGTGATGTTTATTTTCCATCCAACCTGCTAATGGAAAATATCCAAGCTATGGCCTACCTGAGATTTGGATTTGTTTAGATTTTGGGCTCATGCCCTAAAATGATCGGGTAAAACGGATGGGCGGAGTGGATATAGAATGTATATACCAAGGTGGGCTCCACGCTAAGGGCCGCACCGTCTTGGGTGCGGCATGGGCCGCACCTAAACCGCTTCCAAAAATCGAAGCCGTAAACATCGGATTCTGATGTGACGTGCGACTTTTGGCGGATTTTGATTCGGTATTGGTCTGAGCTGTGAAATCTCTGTGTGCCCCACCGTGATGTATGTGTTTAATCCACGCCGTCCATACATTTTTTCAGATTATTTTAGTGATTGAACCCCAAAATAAGGAAGATTCAAATGTCAGATGGACCACACCATGGAAAAACAGTGATGATTGAATTTCCACCATTAAAACTTCCTAGTGCCTACCGTAATGGTTATTTTCCATCCAACCCGTTGAATAGGTCACAGCATGATCCAAAACTTCTGTGGCCGTTCAATCCCCCGCTATTTCCTACGGTATAATCCACCTGAGATTTTGATCTGCCTCATTTTTTGTGCTCCTCGCAGAATGGATGGACGAACTGGATCATACACATACATCATGGTGGGGCCGACAGAACTTCTCCAGCACCGATTATGACGTGGTCCTGCCACTTGGGTGTGGAACATATTCTCTTGCTTCCATATATGAGTGTACGACCCTTGTATGAATCCCTACCCCACATGCAGGCCAGGTATGGGCTTTCTTGGAAGTGTTCTCTTGGCAGTGACTGTCATCGTTCTCTTACTACCTCTCGCCAGACCCATCGATGGAGGGTGGAGATCAAAGAGCGGAAACGACATCACTTCAAGGCCCATCGATGGAGGGTGGAGATCAAAGAGCGGAAATAACATGTCACAGCGGCCCCTCGAACAAATGGCCGTGCCACCTTCAGAGCGATCAGGGTGCACAGCTGGAGTAGGGAAAGGTGGTAGCTGCCCATATCCTAACAAGAGCAATGTGAGGCACCGTTGATTTTGACCATGATAGAAATTACAAATTTTCAGGTCCAACTTGAAATGTATGGAATTGCAATCAGTGGTTTGGCTGTCACTACAAAACTAAAGTTGCGTTGCTTCCATTTTGGTCATTTCTAGTTTGAATTAGGTTATTACGATTCAGTCCAATTCAGTGCAGGACAAGATTCACAATTTAAGATTTAGAGCATCTGCCGTATCCAATCCTGTAATAGTACTTGGTCCAAATCTAATCATCAATATCTTGAAATTAGATAATATGAGTATTCATTAAAAAATAATCATGACAGCATGTCATTTAGTAGTTTTTAATAATAATGGGTATTAAGACAAGCATACATTATAATAGAGAAAAACTGGAAAATGAGTAAAGAGGTTTTAAAAAAGAAAAGGAAAAGAAAACAAACAGAATGACCTTTAGGAAGTTTGCTGCTGAGCTGGACAATCTAAAATGTAAACAACTTGCACATGACTTGATCCAATATGTAAACAACCTACACATGACTAACTAAATATAAGAATCCAACCCTAATGGATCAGAAGACTGGAAAAAAGGGAAGAGATGACATTGGCATACAGACATATTTAAAAAAGTTCCAGCCTTATGGAACCATTAATCATACATTATGATACACTTAAAGTGAAAAAACAAGGAGCAATTGAGTTTCTGAACAAATGGAAACATAAAAAGAAAGAAAAATTTCCCAAGCTTGCTAGTTTAATATAGAATTTAGGACAATCTTGTCTGTGGGATTTTGGGTTTTGGCCTATACACATTGATGCCTGCCCGCCAGTGTTATACAAAATTAGGACTAAAGCAACTTTCAAGTGTATTACCTCTTTCTCTAGCCAACCTCACGCACGTTCTCAAGCTCAACATCTCCAGAAATGCAGTGACGGGTGAAATACATACCTGTTTCTTCACCAATTGAACCAAACTGACTTATCTTACACTACATAACAATCAACTCACTGGAAAAATCCCATCTGAACTCACCCCTGCTTACAAATATCCATGTCTCGCACCTTTACAAAAATAATATAAGCGGTCAAATACCTCCAAAGATGGGAAATCTGCAGAAATTAGTTAGACTCGGTTTCGGAACAAACAATCTTACAGGGTTTGTTTGTTTTTAAGATTTGGAAAACTGTTGCCGACACGATTTGAGTTAGCGCCAGCAAATGTGACTCCAAAACTGACGATTTTTATTTGGTGGCGCTCTTTTCTTTAAATCGCCGACAGCCAAACGAAGCGCCAACAATTTTAAAATCAACAGAAATTTCCTCTCTCGGGCTTCGATTCCATGAGTTTGCTTACACGAGATGGAAACTCAGAGATCTTTAGAAAAAAAATACATGAATCTAGGTAAAATTTGGTTGAAACATGTCAAAAGAATTGGAAAATGAATATACTTGTTAGATTGCTCAAATTACTACCAAAACAGAAACAACAATTGAAGAAAAAAGAAAAACAATAACAAATAAATAAACAATCAGGTTTCATTGAATAGCGAACCATGGATAGCTGATTCGCGTCCGGGTCCCATAACTGGCTAATCAATTATGAGCTTGGCCAAATCTAATTACTCTGGTCAGGCTCCAGTTATCAGTGCTTTAAAATATATATGCAGAAGATCTCTTCAAAAAGGAGGCTCACATATAGAGTTTAGTGGTGTGTTAAGCATACACATGTATAAGGTAACCCATCTAAATGCCACCACATGTGCCAGCGAGGCACAAAGGTGTGAAATCCAAGATATCGATCAGACAGGTCCCGCCATATAGATGCCTTCATCCAGAAATCAGACATGTCCATTGATCAGGTGGGACACAATGTAGAGAACAAATGGGCAACAAAACTTAGTTGTTCCCTTGTTTCTAATGCCGGGCCAACATGATGAGTGGACAAGCCTAATTTTAGGGCTGGTGCATCTACAGAATGGAGCCACATGATGAATTCACACATATGTGCCATGCTAGCAGATGTGGCGGCATTAGATGGCTGCCTATGTGCATGAACAGTAAACCTGTAGAAATTAAAAACTTAATGAGGTCATCATTTTCATGAATGATGATCTAGTTCATGGAAAAGCATAATCAGTTGATTGAATTTAATTAATAAATCAACTTTAAAATCTCTAATTAGATTATGGATGTAATGTTTGACACAATGGTTATAATAAGCCCAATGAAATATGTATTTTGCCCTAAAATGATGAAATTCCAAGTTACGGTTGGGCCAAGCACAAGATCACATCCGAGTGACTAACCAATGATTTTTAACCATAGATTTACATGGACAATGTTCGGATGGCGCATATCATCGTATTAAAGTAATTATAGTGATGTAATTAATAATCTAATTGTTTTAGGATATTATCAGTGGGCCACGTGCCCAATAAATTGATAGTCTAGTGACACATGTTGCACATGTAACTTTTGAAAGGATTTTAGATGTAATTCAAGCTTTTACCTTAGATTTCAAACCCCCTCTTTAAGAGGATTTGAAACCCCTGGATTTGAAACCTATAGTTACTTTATAGTGCCAAACAAACCGACAATATTTGGACGGCACATATCATCGTATTAAAGTAATTATATTGATGCAACTAATAATCTAATTATTTTGGAATATCATCAATGGGCAATAGATTTGTAGTCTAGTGACACACATGTTACTCATGCAACCCTTAGAAGGATTTTAGATGTAATCCAAGCTTTTATCTTATTTCAAACCCTCTCTTTGAAGGGATTTGAAAACCTCCGGATTTGAAACCCCCTAGATTTTTTAAGGCTGCCAAACAATCAGGGATTTGAAATCCTCCAATCCTCCCAAACCACCCAAATCCAATGGTCCCCTCACCCAATCGGCTTCACGGGATATTTATCCATTCCAGATGCTCAAAGAAACCTTAATGTTAGAGTGGATTAGTTGTTACTGGGGTAATACCTTAGTGGGTGTTACCCTAATCGGTTGTAGAGCCCACCTTGGTGTATTTGTTGTATATCCGTGCCATTCATATATATATTTTTCCATTTCATTTTAGCGCGTTATCTCAAACCTTAAGAAGATCCAAATATCAGGTGGATCACACCACTAGAAATAGTGATGAATGACCATTAAAAACTTTTTGTGGACCACAAAAGTTTTGGACCAAATTGATTTTTGGATCTTCTTGATATTATCAAGAGGTTTTATGGCAAATAAATATTACCAGAACCTTAGGATGAGCCCTTTGGAATTTTTAATGATAAGCCACTCAATCACCACTGTTTCCTGTGTAGTCCACATGAGATTTTGCATGAGCATGTGGTTAAAATGCGAAATTCGTGTGTAAGATATGAAATTTCCCTAAAGTTGAAAGTATTATTTATATAGTCTGGCTTAAAAACAGGTAATTTCACACTTTAGATTGGCCAGAGCATTCAAGGAAATTGACATGTTATTTTAGCCATTCATTTATTCTGATATGCTGTGGCCCACCTATGATGTGAAATAGCCTGATTTTTAGGCATAAAATGGAAACATAGCTCACGTGATGGAAAGCTCAAATCTCACACGTGTCACATTATGTCACATGTGTAGCCATGCTAAAGTGTACGTTCCACACGCGCCTGGACTTAGCAAAACTCATTTCAAGCTGCTGAAATCGGACGGACACCAATTTTCCAATTGGCTTGCTTTTTCTTTTTCTTTTTTTATAGCTATAGCCCATCATGTGGTGGCCCACCAATTCAATGGCGTACAATAGAGATGCTTAGCCCATCATCACGCGAATAGGTCTTTGATTCAATTACAGCCGTTGTATTAAAACATTCTCGGTGTGGAACACATGTCGGGTATCCTGCCAACGACTCGCCACAAAAGGAATATTGTATCAAACGTCACTATCAAACGTCAATATCCGTTTTCCTAATTTTTAACGTATGATGATGGGCCTTGAACCATCGGCAATCTGAAGCAGCACCTACTAATTGGACGGTCCTGATCTGCTCTATAAACTTCCAGCATTCCACGTGGACGATGGAACATATAATGATGTAGACGGCTCCACCGTACCACTCGCCCTTAGTTTAGATGTATTTTTAGCTTGTGACCGGCTCTTCACGTTCATGGAAGATCGGTGGCTCTTGAGGCCCACTACCATCGGCCCATCCATGATTGGAGCAATGTCGCTACATGGTAAGATGATCTGGACCGTCCCATCTGGTGGGCTCTGTCACTAATGTGTGATTGATAAAGATGAGAATCTGATGGATGCTGGCTTGAAATTCGGACTAACAACAACAGGCTGGGATCCACCTGATGAATGGCCTGGATCTCGCACACTTGTGGGTAGGGATAGTTTCCTGATGCTCCCAATGTGGACTGTGGACCTTTGTTTTTCAACGGTCTAGTTGAAAGCTGTAAATGGGACGGACGTGATTTTGTAGCCTTTGTGTTCTTAGGTCTTCGTTCCATCCATAATGGGGCCCATGATCTGGACGGTCCTGATTGACGTTCGCATATGCCACGTGTATAGCAGATAGAGCTGCTACATGCTAGTGGTATGAAGCAGCGTATTAATGGGTCAAAGATGGTGTGGACCCACATTTGGAACGGCTTGGATTGGGATTAATACAAAATTTTGGCTTTTGCAGACCTAGGAGTCATTATTTCCTACTGGCACAAAACAAATGGCCCCAGCCCTGAGAATTAGGACCGTCAATGGATTGATCTTGTCCATCAGGATCTCAGGCCTATCTCGCTTCAAAACAGACCTGTGGTTTAACGGACGGGATGACTCTTGACAAAGATGATACAGCTAAAAATTTTCCAATCAACGGATTTTTGCTGCATGTGGTATCTATGGTGAACCTCATCATATCGACGGTTTGGATCATTGATTGATGGGCCCATTTGTACTAATTAAAAATCTGAACCGTACCATGCAAACCTTTTTGCTTGAGCATTGACTAAAACCTCATAAGTTTTTAGGCACCGGTGATCCAGGGAATGGCCTACTAGATGCCTTCCTTGATCTTCACCGGTAAGCTTGGATTGTGGCCAAACCCGCTATATCAACGGTCTAGATTTAGTAATTGTCTGCCATGCATTAGATTGCCTAATGTGCAAGTGTAAGAAGTGCATAACACTAGAACCTTTGATTAACTGAAGCTGATGGGCCATTCTGCCCTAAAGGCCCAAGGGCAGCATCGCCCAAAAATCAGCATGCCACATCTGAGTATCATAGTTTTTCTATTTCACTTTCCAATTTCCTCATCAGGCACTTTGCGTGTGAGACACACTATGTTATGTGTATGCCATCCATATCCCTTGTTTCAAGTGAGCCCCATCATGATGGATGAGAGGCCTCAAAAATCAGCACAATGCGGTCATCAAGTGGACCACACCATAAAAAATAATGAAAACTGACCTATTGATGGTTGGATGTGATAGAAGTGATAGCACTCTTTGTAAATCCAATGTCAATGTACAATAATTTTAGGGCTTATGGCATACTGGTTAGGTTATTAACAATGATAAAAGTGGGATTAGACGGTATTAAGTTGCATTGTATTCCAAATACTACATTTTAAAATCATATATATATATATATATATATATATATATATATATATATATATATATATATATATATTGTACACACACATACCCACCCACCCACAAAATTAAACATGAAATCACATCGTGGAAAAAGAAAATTGTCATTTTTTTTTTCATATCTTTGTGATTTGAAAAGCACATATTATTATTATAATAAGTTACTTATTAAAAATTAATTATAATAGTTGGCATGTATATTATATTTTATTTTATAACTAGCCCAGCCTAATTATTGTTGGGGAACCACAAAAACACCCAGATATAAATTAAGCAAAGTACCCACAATCACAAAACGAGTCCAAACAAGAACAATCCAAATTTTACATGGAAAAGCCCTTGCAAGAAAAATCACGGCACAAAGCGACAAGTAATACACTATGAAAGTGAAAATTATAAGAGATAAAGTATTATCAATTCAAACAAGCCTCGAATCTGCTTCACAAGCCCTAGCTATTAGAAAACTTTAGAACACCTCTACTATTACCTAATCCCGATTACACTAAATATATATACTATCACAACTGAAATAAGAAACAAATTCCACAGTTATGCAATTATGCGCACATCCTTGATGGGACTTTCAATGGCATTGACAACCCATCGAGGATCTATCGATGGCATCAAACTTACTCCGAGGACATCGAGTAGCAATACTAAAATGTTCCAACAACCAACATGGATTTTCCAGATTTTTCTGATGACGTCGAGCACTTGTTGATGACATCTGCTCGATGATATCGAGTGGTATGTCGATGGCATCGACAGATCCTGTTGTTAACAGATTTAAGACATCAACAACAATCTTCACCATGTCTTTAATCTTCATTCTTCATAGCTCTTTATCAAACATTATCTCTAATTTTGCCTTGCATTATAGCTCCATCATCGCTTCTCGTGCACATTACGTCTTCCTCGTGCACACTGTCTTCCGTTTACGCCTTCACCAAGCTTAGAAAAGTTGCACATAACTTGAACTTTTTTGTGGGAACCACCTTCGTAAGCATTCAGTTGGATTCACGCTCGTGTGAATCTTCTCTAAAGTCGCGCCTCCTTCCTCAAGCACATGTTGGATAAAACAATGACGCATATCAATATGTTTAGTACATGAATGATAAACAATAGAAAAATTGATTGCATTTTCACTATCACAATTAACTGGCACGACCTCCTACTAAAGCCACAACTGATTTATCATTCCTTTCAACCAAATACCTTCATTGAATGCTTCTGTCATTGCTATATACTTAGCTTCAGTCATGGAAGGAGCCACTATAAACTGAAGCTTTGACATCTAACTGATCGATCAACCCACTAGCACAAACGAGTAACCAGAAGTCGACATTTTATTATCCACACTGCCCGTATAATCAGAATCCACATAGCATACTAACATGTCCCTTGATTTTTCAAATAATAAAACACAGTCCTGCATACCTCGAATATATCGAAGTAGCCATTTTACTACCTCCTAGTATTGCTTGCCAGGGTTAGACATATATCTACTAACAACACCCACAACATGTGAAATATCTAATCTTATATAAACCATGACATACATCAAGTTACCAACTGCATTCAAATAAGGCACATATAGGAACTCGGCCTTTAAATTTCTAGGGGTCGCTTGTATCTTAATTATGGTGATTTGTCCATAAATCAGTTTAAATGAGCAATATAGGAATCGACTGGAACATAAACCATAACCACAACTAATCTATTGAGAGAAATATGGCTAAGAAACCCAAGTCTATAGGAATATCAAACGGGTCACACAAGGCGTCGCCTAAAATTTTTTATAAAATAAATGTCCAAAAGAAATGGTGCGCTGGATCCACAGTTCAACAACCCATAATCAACCCGCATAGTCTACGGTGATCCACCCATAAGCTGGAAGTAAGAAGCTCCTCTTCCTCATCTATGCTTACACCACTCAGCTCGTCGAGCTCCACCTCACCCATATCTAGTAAAGGGTCTGGTTGGTGTTTTAAAACACCGACCCAGAGT
This sequence comes from Magnolia sinica, assembly GCF_029962835.1. NCBI lineage: Eukaryota > Viridiplantae > Streptophyta > Magnoliopsida > Magnoliales > Magnoliaceae > Magnolia > Magnolia sinica. Next base: position 90,114,395 of record NC_080578.1, read on the forward strand.
GGGAGTGAGTAGCTAACTCAGTGGGTGCCATTAGCCATAAGTTACATCAAATAACAATTTCATGATGAATTTAATGAAAAACATAAATTCATAAATTACTAACTAGTCTTTGTTAATGCGTATGCATGAGTTATGTATGATGCATGACCTCACCCACAACACTCCCTCGAGTGACTTCGTCTCATGGTCGCGCATGACCAACACTCCCTTATTGCTACCTCAACTGCCGAGTCGCCAAATCCTAACTAATGCGATGCATGAATAATGTTAACTGAGTATTTAGTTAATTCCGTTCATCCAGCAGGTTGAAAAAACTGGTACACTCCAACGATATCAATGCCCTCATCCATTTGCGAGGCCATGACCCCTCAACGTGTGAGGCCAAGATCCCGGGATCCTTGATCCTATCGGAGTCCTCACCCTTGATTGCAAGCTCTTTGGGAGTACTGGGAAGTGGAATCGCTCGCGGTCACTACGGGGAGGCTCGTCACCCCAGCGTAGGCCGACAGCTCGGACATAGTGTCACATTCTACCATGCTCAGCTCACGAGACTATGGATCAATTTCTAGTTGTTGTCAGTGGATGTCAGTGGGCGAGGGGTGTTCCAGGTTTCAAATAGGCGTGAGCAAACATGGTTAACAAACACGGTTAGTCAGTTGGTGGACTCAACCGTCCAAACTTATACGAGTACGTATCGCACGACATCGGGTGAAAGCAACCCATGTAGTCCCACTACTGTCATACATACGAGTTCGCCCAAATTGGTCAGTCTAGTCTCGGGACGGCCCAACCGACGGGGCTGCCCTCATAATTTATAGGTTCCTGACCAACCCAGACAAAAGGGCTTCAATTCTTAACATATTAAGATAGTCATGATTTCTCATCAAATATTCATAGAATATAACACACACATAGTCAAGACATAATTTTCAGAATATCAAAATGAATGCAAACTACCCCTAGTAGCAAAAATTAGACATGCATGTACATGGAATTGGATTTTTTTCTAAGAGACAAAAATTTCATATGTCATTCACAATGCAGGAAATGCAGACATACAAAAGTATAGAAAATCATGCTGGAAATCAAATGCAAGGGTGAACATGCAGCAAAATTCCCAGGCCTAAACACCATTTCAGATTGATCAAACATCAATTTATCTTTGCATGCATGTTAGGCATACACATCAAACAGGTTCCTAGATAGAATCTCCTAAAATCTACACATGCATATCAATCTAGCATCCAAAATCATTAAGTTCATCCTAGAATTGGTAATCTGTTACCTAAGGATAATAGTCCGCACCTTTGTAATGATTCGCCTGACTCAAAGCGCTCCTACTATTATGGTTATAGGGAAAATTCACCAAAGCCTAAATAATCATATGAACCATTGTAAGGATTAGAAAACCTAACCCAAAATACTATATTAGAGAGTATAATCTATTTCTTACCTCCAATTACCGCCGAGAGAACTCCACAAAGGATCCATGAGTAGCAAGGTGGCTATAGAGGGGGATGTGAGGGTGAAGGTACACATATCATCATACTTCCAAGCTCTCCCTCTCTCTTTCTCCTCTTTTTCTTCTCTTTCTCTTTTTCTCTCTTTCTTTCTTCTAGGGTAAATTCGTATGGGGAGAGAGGTGCCCAAATGAAGCCATTATATAGTGCCAGATTTGGTGTAAATGGCCCCAAGGGCTAGGTTTTTACTATACTAGCCCTATGAGAGGGTCTTTCTAACCTCTAGGGCCCACTATGGGGCGTACATATTGATATACACCGTAGGATAGTTAGCCCTAATGATGATCTACATATGGATATGATCGGCAGGCTATTTAGATGCGCAGATTGACAGATATGATTAGAAGTCTGTTCAATGGTCACCGATAGTTGATCGGGGTCGTGACTATACGGATATGAGTGGAAAAATATCCTTACTCCACATGTGAAGTTTGGTCCTCAACTGACGGTCCGAAATCCTCAACTTTGTACAAGAGTGGATGACTCAATTCACTTAAGTTTCAGCCTCTTCCTTTAAGGTATTTGAACTTCTCATGCACTCGTCTTTTGGCTCAAGTTGAGCAGTTCTAGACAACACCTAGGTCCGACTCCCGCGATGGACGTCAAGCCCAGTAAGACGGACATTATTCTATAGTTTTGAAACTAGTGGCTCACTAATGAGCGGTCTAGAGCTTGTTCGGAAAATTGGGGTATTTCTGAAAGGAATTAGGTATTGAGATTTCTCGTGAGTAATGATTAGGGTTTGGATTAACTATGTTCATAGTGTGGCCTATTTATAACTAGTGAAAGTGGTAATTTGGTCATGATTACTCTAAACTGTCGGTTTTATGCTAAAAAAGTAACGGGGTTGATTTAGTCTATTATTCAAGATCCGGGCCTTATCTGACTCGGCTTCGGTTAGATCTTTAATTTAGTTGTGATTGTCTTGATTAGTTAGTAATGGGTCGGTTAGATTTGAGTCCTATGTGAGTAAATCATGGGGCTACACTTGATGTTCAAGTGATCAGGCGGATTCGTGGGCTTCCTACGGTTGATTAATCGGACTTGTGTGGTTTTTTATTAGTACCACCCGAATATAAATTAACATTGAGTACTAATGGTCATTAAGTGATATTATAAGTTTATTAATAAAAAAATTTTCAAGGATTTTTGAAAATCTAAAACAGTGAAAATCCAGGACGTTACAGCAAATCACCCCACATGCACCAATGTGCCACACATGCCATTGCCCATCTTCAATAATCAAATATGCCATATGCAAATGGTGCCAATGTGTATAAGTACTGTCATCTAACTTTAGTGCCCACCTGTCAAATGTCATGCCCCAAACTCGAAAATCGGATTCACAGGATCCCGATCACCGAACTTTCATCTCAAATGTCCCTTATAGCTGAGTCTTCAATATGTCGATCTCAAACATGCTATGACTAGCGATCATTATATCATCAACATACAATATCAAGATCATGAAGTTCTCATTACTCAGTGTTTTATAATAGACCCAATGATCATATTTACTCCTAGTAAACCTCTAACTTACCATAAAATAATCAAATTTCTTGTACCACTGCCTGGGCGACTGTTTCAGGTCATACAACGACCTCTTCAACCTGCAAATATTATTCTATGCCCCTGGTATTTTAAAACCTTCTGATTACTTTATGTAAATTTGTTCTTTCAATTTCTCATGTAAGAAGGCAATCTTCATATCCATTTATTCCAGCTCGATATTGTATTGGGCAACCTACACCAATATGAACCTGATAGATACTTGCTTTACTACCGGTTCAAATATCTCAATGAAGTCCACACCATCTCTATGAGCATATTCTTTCGTTACCAACATTGCCTTGTACCTATCCTAATTCTTCTTAAAGATCCACTTACACCCGATCATTTTTAACCGATGAGAATCTTCACTAACTCTCACACCTCGTTCTTGTACAAGGAGTCCATCCTATTATTGATATCTATTTTTCGGCATCTATCTCATCAAGAGCCTCTTGAAAAAAAGACGGATCCTCCTCATCCGTAATCAAGGCAAATGTGACATTTGAGTTATCCATATATCTCATCGGTAACCTGTAAGCTCGTGACAGACTCCTTCTCACAGATGGTTGCTCCACCTGATCTTATGCCTGTGTCTATGTCTCAGTATCAGCATGTGTCTCATCTCTATTTAATTGAACGTATGTAAGCAACTTTTCTGATTTCTTATGTTCATCCTTACAAAATAAGGATCATTCGTCGAATTTAACATCATGATTAATAATGATTTTCTATGTGACCCGATCATATAGCATGTACCCCCTCACACCACCATCATAACCAACAAAGATGTAATTTTTAATCATTTGGTCTATCTGATCTCTCTCAACTAACGGTACGTGAGAGTAAACATCGCAAATAAATAGACGCAGTCCCAAGTAGTCTACCTGTTGACCACTCCACACTTCCTCTAAAATTTTACATTCAATGGTTATAGAAGGAGATCGATTCACCAAGTAACAAGTCGTGTTTATAGCATCAGTCCATAATTTCTTACCCAACCCAACATTATTGATCATGCATTGGACCATCTTCGAGAAAGTCTGATTCATTCGTTCATCCACACCGTTCTGCTCTGTGTGTGGCACACTGTGTTATGCCTTATGGTCCATTCATCCTTACAATATCGATTGAATTCTCCAGAAGTGAATTCCCCACAGTTATTTGTCCTCAACACTTTCACATTTTGCCTTGACTATTTTTCATCATCGCCTTCCACTGTTTGAAGTTAGTGAAAATATTAAATTTATTTTTCATAAAATAAACCCACACTTTTTTTAGAATAGTCATCATTAAACATAACAAACTATGATGACCATCTACCAGAAATTACAGGCGACAACCCCCATACATCAAAATACACATAATCTAAAACCCGTTTACAAACATGTTTTTCAAATTTAAAAGACAACCTCGACTGTTTTACCATATATATAACGCTAGCATATACTAAAATCAATACTTTTAAAAACTGAAATTAAACAATGGTCAAAAAATACATTCATGCTCTGCTCGCTCATGTGGTGTAAGCATGTATGCCACATACGTGCAGACATGGAATCCGCTACAAACGTTGCAGCTCACCAGATGAAGTACTCTTAATCAACTTGTAAAGGTTTTCATTCATTTGCACCTTCATGACTATGAGTTTCTGTAAGACCCATATCCTAAATTGATAAATTTGCACACAAGCGCCTTTAGTGCTCCTAGAAATATCACTCTTCCTCAAATGAAGAGCGTGTCTCACTTCGGTCAAGATACACTCCATGTCATCAAACATCTTGATGTGCATCGATCTAACGCCTATCACATACAAGCATTATCATTGCCCATAAACACTTATCCACCATCACACTCACTATAACTAGTTAACAAACTCCGATGATGGGTAATGTGGTACGAAGCCACCGTATCCAAAATCAATTCTTCATTGAAGTACCTGGATTTTGATGCGGTCAGTACGTCATTACCATTTGTCTCCTCAATGGATTCCACAATATTGGCCTTCCTGGAAGAAATCTCTGAATTCTACTTTCTCCACTTAGGATTCTTACAATCATTCTTCATGTGCCCGAACATTTCATAATTTCAGTACTTCAACTTGCCTTTGTCCTTACCCTTAAATTTGAACCTCAATCATAAAAATCCACTGTCCCACTTAGAATTTTTTTTCCTCTCACAACCAGTGTATTTGTAGAAGCACCCACATCACCATTTTTCTTTCTCGTCCCCTTCGACTGAAGGGCTAAGTTAACAATTTCAACGCTAATGGTCATTCTATCAATACACAAAGAGTCTTTGAGCAACTCAAATGATACTGTAAGAGAGTTCAGCAGTATACATACCCAACCCCATCTTTTCTCGGTTCCTTAACTTCCAATAATTTGTATATCAACCTATTGAAGTTAATTATGTGGGCCACAATGTCACCCCACTCTGTCATCTTTAAATTGAACAATTTTAGCTTCAAATACAAACTATTCTCAAAAGATTTCTTTGCATATATATTCTTTAATTTCAAACTTACTTCAACGCATGACATTGAGTAATAACACTAACACGTTCCATGAACTAACATAAATTTTTTACATTTTTTCAATGGCATTGAGTACCTGTTGATGGCATCAAGTAGTACATCGATGGCATCGATAAACCTTTTTGTTGACATATTTAAGACATCAACAATAATTATTAATCATGTTCAAATTAACACACAAGCCCACGCACTATAATTATTTCTGAAATCTATAATTGTACTGTATTTATTTTGGGAACCTATAATTAAGTTATAACCATTCTCGGTACTGATCTATACTTAACATGGTTAGCCCAACCTGACTGCAATGTAACATACAAATCAGGTCTCAGTCAAAACATGCCGTGTCATGGTCCCAACCGAAAATCCAAATTGAACGGCAAGAAAGAAAATCAGTCAATCTAGCGTGGCATAGTCAAGGGACCAAGCGACCTCTTCCTCTTTCTTTTAGTAAACCAACCCATTCTACTTCTTTTTGTAGAACCACCATCTGCCTGAAATTCTACTTTCCATCATCGGCTTGAAATTCTAAATTGGCTAAAAACTGGCTATGTGGTGCATGTAGACGTTTCACATGCAATTGGCTTGACCTTAGCTACGGTCCAAACTAGTGCATATATAATTGCCAATGTATCATGTTTATTTAGCATCTAATCGGTCTGAAACATCGGCCACACCACCATTCACCTAGCCAATAACTAGATCAGGTGGGCACATCTGTACTTCGGGTCTGATCAACGACTGTGCATGGATTTCTACATTGTCGCCCAAATAATGAGTGGATCAGCATCATTTTTGCCTTACGTGTTCATCTTGACAGGCCCAAACCTATCGGATGGATTGGATGTTGTACAGAGTTGAAATGTGGGCGCTTATACTGTAGTTGGATCGTAGCCTATCCATCCAACTAATTGCATGTGAAACCTCGTAAATATAATCAAATCTGAACCGTCCAAATAGCGTAATCCTAGATTGGGCACATCCCCAAAATCAGATTGATTCATCAACGAGTTCTCCTATATGGATATTTGTTTCTTGAACTTGGACCATCCACTACTTTTCTTTTTTACCATTCATTAGATACCCCGCCACAGACTATTAGAACCGTACTTTCAGGGTAGTTTTTGGCCTACAATCCATCTACAGTGGGTCCCACAATTTAGGCCGTTTGGATTTTGATTTAGATGCTAATTGTTAAGGAGATGCAGCGTATCATCAAAAGTAGATTGGAGTTGCATAGAGTAGCAAAAGGTATCCCACGCAATCTTCCTATCAGGCATTATATCATGATCTGTACCGCACATCTGGTGGGCTCCACCACCAGCCTCGCAATACTGTAAAAATCGCACGGATGGGATAGTCCTAACTGTTCAATTTCTGACCTACGATGGACTGTTTAAGGCCTTTTCTCAACTGTTAGCTTGAAACCAATGGTTAGGATTGCCTACGGGGCATCCTTTGCATCTGGACCTATTCTTGTAGGCCAGCTTGTGAATGCTTGGATCACCATCCATCACGTGGACGGTGAAGATCGAGTGTGCACCATTCACGTGAAATTGATCTTATAACCATCCATTTTTTAGGCGTGAACCGATAACAGGCAAGAAACGACACCACCACCTTTGGTACCATCTTTCCCAACAACATGCCCCTTGTATACGACATCGCCACCATGGAAAAAGTGGACCCCACTATCTATATCACCATTTCCAAGAATCAGGATGACTCGATCATAAGGTAGACCACACCGGTATGTTGATCAGACAGTCAGTTGCCCATTGATTCCAACCGTCCATCTGATAAGCGGAGAGTCCTGATTTTTCTCCCACATGATCTTCACGTTGGGGCCTACCTTTTTCATGGTACTGATATCCTATGCAAGTGGCATGTTGGTCGGAAAATGTACCAGAAGTTGCAGTACCTTGCCTGTATGTGATCGCTTCCTCTTTTGGCAAATCCATACTCCCTACGTAATGAGTGCATGAGGCCTGATTTTGAGCCATGGCACGTTCATAGATAGCTAGCAACATGCACGAACGGCCCAGATTAACTTCATGTAAACATGTAAGGATTAGATTATTTTCGAATCACGAAAAAACATGTAAACACACACAATCGCGATTATGAATAATTAATCTTGACCATTCATTTGCCAGTGAAACAATAAATCAAAAATTCGAAAAAGAATACATGTGTACGTACAAAGAGCTCTTGGACCTCAAAATTAGAAATAAGAAATAAAATAACCATTTCAATCCGAACCATCGATCAAAATATATATCGAAGTCTGAGACATCACATTCAGTACGTGCAAATATTCCTGATGAGATCCTTATACCGTTGATTGGTGGCAGCACTGAAAGAGACTCAGAGAATAATCTTGACCATTCATTTGCCAATCAAACAGTAAATCAAGAATTCAAAATGAATACATGTTTATGTACAAAGAGCTCTTGGACCCTCAAAAATGAAAATAGAAAATAAAATAACCATTTCAATCCGAACCATCGATCAAAAAATCGAAGCCGGAAACATCACATTCAGTACCTGCGAACATTCATGATGGGATCTTCACCGTTGATTGGTGACGGCACCGAAAGGGAGGCGGAGATTAATCTTGACCATTCATTTGCCAATCAAACAATAAATCAAGAATTCAAAATGACTACATGTTTATGTACAAAGAGCTCTAGGACCCTCAAAAATAAAAATAAAAAATAAAATAACCATTTCAATCCGAACCATCAATCGGAAAAATCGAAGCCAGAAACATCGCATTCAGGACCTGCGAACATTCGTGATGAGATCTTCACCGTTGATTGTTGGCGGCACCAAAAGGAGCATGGATATGTGGATGCGCATGGACACGAGCCAAAGCATCACCAGCGAAGTTCATTTCTTGCAGTGGACATCTGGGACCTGACTTCCCTGGATCGTTGGTACAGCCAGATGGGTCAGAAGGCTCGACAGGGCCCCTCTGGAGGGACATGATCAGTGGCCCACCTGTCCACTTCCACACATCACCTCTGTCATCCAGAACTCTACAAGAAAAGCATGGATAGATACTTAGAGCAAGCAAAATGGTAATGATTTTTAGGACCTTGTTCAAAAGCCCCATAGGTTTTGAACGGCTGGATATGGCAGATTGAAAATCTGGTGTGGGAAAGAGAGGGACATTGAGAGTATTTATACATTTCAAGTTCAATCTCCTTAATTTCTTGTTCTACCTGCCATATGATTTTGACCGTTGACAATTTGTGTTTTCCGCGCAAGGGCAGAGGTGGACCAGGTCACGGGAGATTAATGAGGGTAGCTTCTTGACTTACAATTCTCTTTTCTTTTTTTTTTTTGGTACGTTTTACTACAGTACTTACGATGTTTCAATGATCCAAACCGTTCTTATGATGAAGCCTCTCATTTAGGAGATACCCAAAATTAGAATATCTCAGATTGGTATATTTTGACCGTTGATCACTTAATTCTTTCGCTTTTAATATGTGATGTCTCCTTTGAACCCTTATTTTTTGGAGTCATTCATGGAAAATGTAGTATATTCAAATCTTAAATATTTTCGAGTTGGCCACTTTCATATGTTCATTTCATCAAATCAACAGCTTGGATCAACCAAAATAACATCAGATCCAATGTTTATCGTCCCGATGTACCCTGTATTATACCGCTAGATGTACCTTAGCAAACCATTTTTTTAAAGTAAAAATCTTTTGGACATGGGTGGAGCATTTAGATTCGTACTCTCCCAACAAGTGCCTACTGTGACTGTTTTGTACGAGATCGGACCCGTTCATCTGGTGGATCCCGAGTAGTTTGTGTCTTCATAAAAAAGTTAAGCCGATTCATACATCAAATTCATGACACGTGTATAAAAAATATGGATGGCTGAACTACTATCCATATTTGACCAATACATATGGCCCACCCAATGATGCTGGCCAGACCCTTTTTTTATTCACTACACATACCTAATCAGACGGACATGATGAACGGCACAGATCAAGCATGCGCACCACATTGGCACGTGATGGAATAATAGCCATCCGAGTGGCTCTCGCACGTATTCTATTGGATTAGGCGATGTTGAAAAACGGGTTCAATTGCTTGATTGATTTTAGGGTTTTTACAACGCGAGAGCCTGTCGTTTGGTAGAATTTTAAATAAGAGACTATACTTTTGATATTTATAAGGGCTTAACTTTTGCACTGTTTGTAAAAGAGAGCATCTACAATTATATATATATATAATTAGTTATACGTTGACACCCCACCTGAGCAGATAAGTTAATTAAGTTTAAACAAATAGATGGTCAACCTAAATCCTAAACCTTAATCTTAAACCCTAACTTTAAAAGTTTAAACCCTACAAACCCCAATCCTAAAGCCTAAACAAAATCCGGTCAACTCAGTCAAAGTCCTAAAACTTTAAAACCTTAAACCCTAGAACCTCGAGTTAACTTGACGAGTCAACTGAGCGACTCAATTCACCCGATCAGCCTACCTAGTCAACTCACATTGTCAAGCCTAATTCTAAACCAGGCCTGAACCAAAGCCCAAAATAGGCCTAAATAGAATTGGAGGTGGGGCAACAGTTTGTCAAACTAGGAGGCAAGGCCTCCACACACTTGAGGAGGACTCATGCCAAAATAGGAGGTCCTACGAGGGGGTTGCAGCACCCACGTGGTAGGCCTCTTCCTTTGGGCAGATGCCCTCTGAGCATGCGATGGGGCCCAACTATTGATTCCGTTGGCCCTACCTCCAGAAGAAAGGGAGTGTTGAGCAGTAACAGGTTCGTTGTCCCCGTGCAATGCAATAAAAGCTGAAGTAGTGCTTGGCTCCCAGAGCCAAATTAGGCAACCTCTAATTCCAATGTCATCTTGCTCAAGATCCCTTACAATTCAAAAACTATAAAAATAAAAATAAATTCAAAAACCCAAAACACCTTTCAAATTTTCTAAAAAGAAAAGAAGGTATTTCAAAAATTCTAGAAAAATTCAGATATTTCAAAATTCCCAAAAAAAAATAAAATAAAATAAAATAAATTCTAGATACACAAAATTTAAAAAATATATATATCAAAAAAATTTCAAGCAAACTAAATTTTTTAAGAAAACCTTTAAAAAATCTTGAGCAATCAAGTGTTAAGGTTGTCTATTGAAGCGCTTAAGCATGAAGTTAACTTGTATAATTTCAATCTAGAGTTGGACATTGAACTCAAGGGTTTAGTCGAAGTCAATGATGCGGAAGATGATGAGTCGTCTTTCGAACTAGTGGACCTCGAAAAAAATCGAATCCAATAACCAATGTCATCCCGAAATTTTTTTGAAATTGTAAACCCAAGTCTCTCGAAACTCTTAAGGGAGTGTGCATTGTGAATCCTTGTCTCCGAAAAATGAGCAGAGAATTATCGAATCCTTGAAGTCGTGACTGTATATGAAGACCGTCCAAACTCGATCAAAAACTTATCAACAAAGCATGAAGTCAATACCTGTCAAGAAGAAGCTGCCGAGATCATGCCCGCATTCCAAGCTAAAGCATGTGGCATGTACATAAACGAAAGCATAACAACGGAAGAGATCTTATGACTCGATGAAGACAGATTGCAATCAGAATGTCAAAAAGTACTTCAAGTGTCAGGAGCACGCACACCGGATCCATGCATGTGCTTCGAAACTCTATAACCTGACAAAGCCTAGCCATCCTCTATATAGGGTATCGACACCAATGAAAAGTCAACTTGACAGCATCTAACGTCATGAGTACATACTCATGATAGTCAACTACAATGTAAAATGGACGGAGGCAGTGTCCTTGTCTCACATGATGACGCTCATGAAGAATAACATCATCAGCCGCTACAAGACCTCACACGTCGTCATCATCGACAATACAACACCCCTTTTGAATCAAAAGATGGACGAGGTCCTTGAGAAAATCAGAAGACATTGGGTCACTTCCCTATGCACAGTTACGGACGAAATTCGTTATAAGCCAACTGGTGAAATGGAAGCTCTATCAATATGCGTGTTGATGGAGAGTGAAGTCGAGGAAAGGAAAGCCATATCGAGTTTGCAAAAAGCATCATCGCATCTATCAGACTCAATGGGCAAGTTCAAAGCTCACATGAGATAGCCCAATGATTTTTTATTTTTTTATTTTTAAAAAAAAGTCCTTCCGAAAGGCGCCCTTTAACTCACTAACCTAAGGGGCAAGGATCTTCCGGACCTAATCAACACCAATAACGTGAAGATATTTCACAAGTAAGCTTATCTAACACCGTCAAGATCTACAATAGTAAAGTGGAAGTCAACTTACCAAAATTGTGGTCATCATGAGAATCACTCCCTCGCGTCTTTAAATAATTACTTCAATAAGAAGGGTCAAAGAAAAGAAAATTAAAAATAAAAACAAGAAAGGGGGGAAAAGAAAAAAGGAAAAAATAAGAAGAAATAAGGACAAAATAAGAGCACATAGTCCAAGCTGGAAAAAGAAAAAGAAAAATAGAGAAAATAGAGAAAATAGTTAAAAGGAAAAAGGAAAAAAAAAAAAAAAAAAAAAAAAGAGGGAAAAAGATCAACCCAAAAAGAAGCACAGTTCCAACCCCAACTCATTCCCCTCAGGATGACTTCAGTTTGAGCCGGCAGCTATGTTATCGTGGCTTAATACAAGACTGGAAAAACAAACCAATCAGTCATTAAGGATGGAAATCCAAGACTTCTCCATGCCGCAACAAAAATTAAAGAAAAAAAAAGTGTGTCTAAGCAAAATGGGTGGAGTGAAAACCTAAAAGGGCACTCCGAGTAAAAACAACGGGCACATAGTGGACTTAATGAAAACTCGAAAGGGCACCAAGGGCAAAAACAGCATAGCTACTAAGGGGTAGGCAAGATTAAACACTCGGAACATGGAAAAAACCTGAAAAGGCACCACGGAAAAGAACGACGGGACAGTCGAACACGATGAAAACCCAAGAGAGTGTTGCAAGTAACAATAACTAGAGAAAAAAATAAGAAGAAAAAAACAGGTACATAAAAGGTCCGAGTAACAATTATATTAAAAAAAGGCAAAGATGACAAGCATGAGTTAAGAATTCTTTTAAGCTCTTCCCAAATCAGAATACCATTTCGCACTATCTTAAGGGGATCGGGACCCTCAGCAAACAATTCGAAAATCAAGCATGGCATTCAGCTGAGTCAAGCATTCTGATTCCCACAAGCACGTCGAGTCCAACCCACACTCACACAAACAGATGAGCACTTGGCACAAATTTTCATTTCCCTCCATCTCATTTCATGCATGATTTGCATATCTGATTTTTCAAAAGACAAAAACAAAAATAAAAAAAAATAAAAACAAAACAAAAAAAAAAAATAAATAAATAAATCATATTATACCTAATCCATGCATACATAAAGAAATAATAATATTATTATTATTAAAGTTCATAGAAAGATTCCAAAACAAACATCCTATAGTCCTTCAATTAACTTGCAGGGTCCTCCCACAGGCGTCATTCTCCTGGTCATCCTCTCCCCTTACTCCAATACTCCAATCCTCCTACTAAATGATATTTGACTCCTTGCAGGTATCAAATACCATCATCCTGGCCATCTACACCGCTCATCATCAAAAGGGATACGATCCCCACCATCCATGACGTCCAAGAGCACATTAAGATCATCAAGATGAGTAGATCCCTCATCTCAGCCATCAATAAGGTAATCTAGCCCATCCAAAGGAATGTCCATGGCATATAAGCCATCTAAATGTAAGGTTTGCCCCTCTACTTCAACCATGCCCTCATCAACCCCATTCCTATCACTGACATGGTCAATATCCAATAAGCTTATGCTCTCCTCCATACCCCTTGACCCATCTAAACCTTCAACAAAGGGGCCATTAGGAAGACCTGAAATTCCAGCAATTCCACCATTAATGGAGGCATTTACTACAGCCCTAATAACCATCTCTAAACTCCCATCAATGCCCCTATGAAGAGCCACATTCAAGGACCCATCACCACCATCTATAAGGAGCATTTCATCTCTAACCAAAGCATCAAAAACTTTCAAGGTGTGGGGACCACCTAACCTAGCCAAAACCTTCCCCAAATCACCATCATCAGCACCGAAAGTCAAGAAGAAGAAAGAAAAGGTCAAAGAGAATGAGACAAGGGAAGGGAATGTAAGGAGGTGGGCCATCAGATGAATTCTGGAATCCGGAAGAAAGAGAGAATATTGTGAGGAATGATGGGACCATCCGTAATGAAACAGGCCAAAGCATCTCTGAAGAAGAGGAGATGGTGGCACCCTGTGAGCCGCCACCTATCAAGTTCTGCCCTCGCTCGCACAAGATTAGTCCTTAGCCTCCAGTAGGTGAATTTATAGACTAACAACAGCTTGAGGCCCCCTGGTAGCCGCCACTACCCCAAAACCCCTCCACTTTGGCCGGAATTCGATCTGGACCATCCAAAAGGTGCCCCAATTTTCATAACATGAAGATTACCACCTAAAATGGCATTGTCAAGCATTGAAGTGGTCAACCGTTGACCAGAATGGCCAAGCGGCGATCTGAACCATTAAAGTGCAAGGAGATCATGATCCACACCATCAACCATCATCCTAAAGCATCAGATCATGAAAATAAGGTTCAAAGCATGCATATCAAGCATCAAAAGGATCCCACCATTGATCAAACGCACAGTAAATGAAGAAAAGTGAATGTACAAAAATTTTCAAACTATTTCAATAAAATTAGCATCGATCGCGACCATCAATTCGTGATCTGATGGACTAAATCATCTTGCAAAAAAATTAAAAAATATCTCCAATAAAAAATGGCATCTATCGTAGATGTTGGATTGCAATCTGATGGACTAGATCATTTCTAAAATTCTAAAAAAAAAAAAAAAGAATTGAATAAAAACTGACATCGATTGTGACCGTCAACTCACAAACCGATGGACTGGATCATCTTTCAAAAATACCAAAAATACTTTTAAATCCCAATCACAACCGCACTAAATCTGAATTACAGAGGGACGACGAACCCAATTGTTCACAGATCAAAATCTTGACCGCCAATGATGGATAAATATGCACCATCCCTAATAAAAGCCAGATTGAATCACAACCGATGATACGGATTAGCTCAAAAACAATCCCCAGTAAGTTTGATTACCTTGTGAGACGATGAAACTAATCAACCATCTCTAATAAATCGAACTCTTAATCGCAACAACTAATTAGACTTGCATCAAATGAACCATCCCCAATAGATCTCAGTCCTGATTGCGACAACCAAAACCCAAGCAATAAAGTACAAAGTCCTAAAATCCATAATCCCTAGTCGAGTCAATTTAGATAGTAACCATCATACGCACCAGCCTCTTGCATGATTTCAATAAAACCCAGCTTACTTGAAGTCCCATAGGCATCCTCAATGGAGACAACCAAGTAAGTCATATCTGTTTACAAAATCATCTTGCAATAAAAACCCCCCACGGATTATCACTCCCCAGGCTGGGGCACCTTTCAAAAAATTCTAAAATATTTTCAGAATCAAAAGCGTCAAGCTTCCATAGCACTAAGAGCTAGATCTTCTATATCTCTAGGCGAGTGTCAGTGCAAAATCGAATAAGATCTGATGTCTCAAGATGTCCCCAGAGATTATCAAGACCCAAATGCACATCAAAGTACGATCGGACTAAACTCTAGTGTCAACTCCGTCATATCAAATGCTAATGCAAGGAAAGATGATATGCCAAGACTGGTCAGAAGAAATTATCAAATTGGCAAAAAATACAAATTGTAACCTAACTGTCAAAATCAGAAGATTGCATGGAAAAAGGTCACCTGCACATACCTAGGCATGGATGCTTGCGGAACTCGATCAAGTCCAAGTTGGTGTAGTGAGATCCACGTAAGGTTGGAGAAAGTGTAGGATAAGCTAACCACTTTGATAATCTAGCAAAACAAATACTCATAGGGTGATCAAGAAAGCAACGAACATTCCAATTTGGGTCAATATCCTCGTAAGGCCACAGATAGCGTAGGGGCTTATGAACGCCTCCCCTCATGCACGAGTGCGGTGGCAGCGCCCTCACTTCCTTAGCTTTGGTATTGATTTTTTTGTGCAACCAAAGTATGTTATTGACTCGGGTGTAAAAATGCATTTGATTCAGAGTCACCACTAGCTAAATGAAACTTCAAATCTATGGCCGGCTAGAAACCGTAGAATCGCTTAAGGGTCAGAGAATCTCACGATTTCATAACTTAAGTTCATTAGGAAGATCATTTGACTACATTTCCAATGAATTATGAATCATCTTGATCAGTTAGAATTTACTCTCAATAATTCCATGGCCACTTTGTTGACAAGGACGACCGTACTTTCCTTGATCATGAAGATATGACCCATCATGCCTCAACATAACATTATTTGGGAAGATTAAGTAGTACAGAGAGTGATCCATTGGTAGAGAGTTTATTTTCTCCTTTTTCGCACATTGTTTGCCACATATAGAGAGTTTCTGGATTTTTGGAGTTCGGATGCATGGTGGTGACCGAATCGATACTGGATTTTGGTGCTAGCCGATCGGGTACATTGGTTATCTTCGGGACGTGACAAGTATGCTTCCAGTCTAATCCGTTTGGATTTTCAATATTTCTAAGTTATTAGGAGACAATATATTGAAGTCAAGCTGAAGCTCAAAGAGTGTATTTGTCCCCGTTTTAGGTGGGGTGTCTATAGGGCTCTAATGTGCCTTTCCGATGTTAGTACTAATCAAGAGTGAAAGGGTTATGGTTGGTTGCCCGTAATACCGCAGAAAGTACAGGGACAATCACAACATTTTTTCCAAACCCTCGTGATATATGCAAATTATATATTTCCAAGCAACCGGCTGACACAGACACCAAGGCAGGCAATGAATCCAGACCACAATTCATGATTAACCGGTAAAGGTGGGGTGCCCACTCGCTTTAGCATTCGATTACACTCAACCTTTGCCAAAGACGAGCATCTATAGACACCCCACCCTAGGCCAATAAGCTTATTCAGTTTGAACCAATGGATGGTCAACCTAAACCATAATCCTAATCTCTAACCCTAAAAGCCTAAACCTTATAAACCCTAAACTCAACATAGTCAACCCAGTCAAAATCCTAAAACTTTAGAACCTTAAACCCTAGAACCTTGAGTTAACTCGGCGAGTCGACTCAGCGAGTCAACTCACAAGGTTAGCCTACCCAATCAACTCACCTTCTTAAGCCCAACCCTAAACTAGGCCTAAACCAAAGCCCAAAAGTATGCCTAAACAGAACTAGAGGTGGGACAACAGTTTGTCAAACCAGGAGGCAAGGCCTCCACACACATGAGAGAGGACTCTCGCCAAAACAGGAGGTCCCACGAGGGGGTGGCGGCACCCTGTTCACTGCCACCCATGCGTGAGGCCTCCTCCTTTTAGGTAAATGCCCTCTAAGCATGTGAAAATCCCTTTTGCAAACCCAAGTGTGCAACTATTTTACCACCCAATCTAACCATGGAGATCTCGCTATGTGACAGCCTCCAATCTCATCCATCAACTCCCCTTTTAACCCTAAACTTGATCAAAATTACTAGAAAACTAGGGTGAGGGGCTATAAAATAGCCCACTTCCCTTCTCATTTGATCATCCACTCTCATTTAAACCATCCCTTCTCATCCGGAAGTCCCAGAGAAGCCTTAGCTATCTTGTCACCCCTCCACCAAGGAGAGTCAGAGTGAGAAAGAGAGTGAGAGTCCAACCCTTGTCTAGTATACCCTAGCCAGAGTCTTAATCTCCCGAGCCACCCAAGTCCTAATTCAAGCCACTCAATTTAGCGTTTGCGACACTATTGTCCATTCAACCGTTTAAACTTCAATCAATTGCATCCAATTCTGAGCATTAGCATTCTGCGACACTTATTCTCTTCTCAACCCCTTGCTCCTCAAATACAACGTCACTGCATTGCATTTCATCTTTTTCTCGTATCTAATTACTAGGCGATGGCAGAAAAATAATCAGGGTGAAAAGTGTAAGTGTTGAGGACAGATAACGGCATGGAATTCACTTCTGGGGAATTCAATCAGTTTTGTAAGGATAAAGGGATCGTGAGACACAACATACTACACAACAAACTAAAGCAGAATGTTGTGGCTAAGCGGATGGATCAAACTCTCTTGGGGAAGGCTTGATATATGATGAGTAATGCTGTGTTGAGCAAGAAAATGTGTACTAAGGCCGTTAACACGGACTGTTACTTGGTGAATCAGTCTCCTTTTACGACTATTGATTGTAAACTTCTAGATGAAGTGTGGAGTGGTTAGCAGGTATACTACTTGAGGCTACAAATATTTGGTTGTGATGATTACTCTCATGTACATCAGTTGAGAGAGGTAAGCTGGAACAAAGGGCTAAAAAGTACATCTTTTCCGGCTATGGTAATTATGTGAAGGGGTCCAGACTATATGACCGGGTCACAAAAAATCATCCGTAGTCATGATGTCAAATTTGACAAAGGATCTTTATTCTGTAAGGATGATCATAAGAAAGTAAAAAAAAAAAATCGGTTATAAACATTTAGATAGATAGAGATGAGACACAAACTGATACTGAGACGCAGACAGAGATACATGAGCAGGTGGAGCAATCACCTATGAGAAGGAATCCGCCAAGGGATCGTAGGTTTCCAGTGAGATACAAGGATGACTCAAATGTTACATTTTCTTTCATTATGTATAAAGAGGATCCATCTACTTTTCAAGAGGCTCTTAACTATATAGATGTCAAAAAGTGAGAAGCAATGATGCATTATGAGATAGACTCCATGTACAAGAATGAGACGTTGTAGTTGGTGAAGCTTTCCGTCAACCGTAAAGAGATTGACTGTAAGTGGATCTTCAAGAAAAAATAGGATAGGTACAAGGCAAGGTTGGTAGGGAAAGGGATATGCTCAGAGAGAAGGTGTTGATTTCACTGAGATATTCACACCCGTAGTGAAGCAAATATTTATTAGATTCGTATTGGCATTGATTGCCCAATACAATCTCAAGCTGGAACAGATGGACATGAAGACTGCTTTACCGTATGGAGAATTGGAAGAGCAGATTTATATGAAGCAACCAGAACATTTTAAAATATAAGAGGTAAAGAACAAGGTTTGCAGGTTGAAGAGGTCGTTGTATGGCCTGGAACAGTCCCCTAAGTAGTGGTACAAGAAATTTGATTCTTTCATAGTGAGTCATAGGTTTGCTGGGAGCGAGTATGATCATTATGTATATTATAAGATACTTAGTGAAGGAAAGTTCATTGTTTTGGTATTGTATGTTGATGACATGATTATCGTCAATCATAGTATGTTTGAGATCGACATACTGAAGATTCAGCTATCAGGGACATTTAAGATGAAAGATTTAGGGACTGCAAAGAGGGTTCCCGGCATTGACATACACATGGATAAGAAGAGGAGTAAGCTATGGTTATCTTAGGTAGAATACCTTGAGAATGTATTGGTGAAGTATGGGATGGACAAGGCAAAGCTAGTCAAAATGTTCTCCACGTAGCTCATTTTAGGCTTTCTTTTAAATAGTGATCTGAAATAAATAGAGAAAAAAAGGTTACGTCTCGTGTGCCTTATTCAGACGTGGTTGACAGCTTAATATATGTCATGGTCTATACGAGACCAGATATTTTACATGCGGTAGGTGTTATTAGCAGATATATGTCTAACTTGGTAAGCAACACTTGGAGGCAGTAAAATGGCTACATCGATATATTCGAAGTATGCAGTACTACGTCTTAACATTTGAAAAATTATGAGACAAGTTACTAGGTTACGTGGATTCATATTATGCGAGCAATGTAAATAATAGAATGTCGAGTTCCGGTTACTCGTTTGTGCTAGTGGGTGGAGCAATCAGTTGGATGTCAAAGCTTCAGTCTATGATGGCTCTTTCCACAACCGAAGTTAAGTATATGACAAAAACTGAAGCATTCAAGGAAGCGATTTAGTTAAGGGGAATGATAAACCGGTTGGGGCTTCACAATGAGCTCGTGCCAGTTAATTATGACAGTAAAAGTATAATCAACTTGGCAAAGAATTCTATTTATGACTCATATATTAAACACATTGATGTGCATCATCATTTTATCTGATAGCTGCTTGAGGAAGGAGGCATGGCTCTTGAGAAGATACACACAACCGTGAATCCAACTGACATGCTTATGAATATGGTTCCCATATAGAAGTTCAAGTTTTATACAACTTCTCTGAGCTTGGCGAAGCCTTAATGAGGATAGAGTGTACACGAGAGGTGACGATGAAGCTATGATGGAAGGTAAGTAGACATGGTGATGGTAAAAGAGCAATGAAGACTAAAGATTGAAGACATGATGGAGATTTTATTTTTTTTATTAGCTTGTTAGTACACCCATGGTTAGACATGGTGGAGATTGTTATATAATGTCTTAAATTTGTCTGTAACAGAATCTGTCGATATCATTGATAAACCACTCGATCCCACCGAGCAGATGTCGATAGCATCAACAAATGTTTGATTCCATCAAGAAAATTCAAAAAAATCATAGTTGATAGCTAGACAGTTTTGGAGTTCGTTACTTAATGGCATCAAAGGATCTTCGATGTCATCAATTGGTCATCAATGGTTGTCAATGCCATCGAAAGTCTCATCGAAGGCGCGTATAGAATTGCGTAACTGCACAATTTGTTACCTATTTCAATTGGGTAATATATATACTGGGTGTAATCGAGATTAGGGCAAGGATTCAAGTTGTGCTAATTAAAGGGTTCAATGGCATATCTAGGGATTCAAAGGAGATCTACTATCTCTTATAATATTACTTATGGTGCATTACTCGTCGCTTTGTACCATGGTTTTTTCCTATAAAGGCTTTTCCACATAAAATCTGGATTACCTTCTCATTGGGTTTGTTTGTGCGATTATCATTATCTTACTTGATCCTGCTCCGTGTGCTTCCTCGGGTCCAAACAAGGATCACTGACTTTACTAAGGAAAGGGACACGGCCTCAACATGAGTGGGGCCTGATTTTGACCCATGCCACGTCCATGGATAGCACAATACACAAATGGCCCATATTAGTTCACGTAAAGTTATCAAAATACCCTCTCATGAGCCATACTTCATGTAAAGTTACCAAATTACCCTCTTATGAGCTATACATAAGAATTAGATTATTTTAGAATCTCCGAAGAACATGTAAACACACATCAATCGTGATTATGAATAATTAATCTTGACCATATATTCACTTGCCATCAAACAATAAATCGAGAATTCAAAACGCGCGAATACATGTTTATGTACAAAGTGCTCTTGCACCCTCACAACTAAAAATTAAAAATTAAAATAACAAATTCAATCCGAACCCTTGATCAAAAATCGAAGCCGGAAACATTGCATTCAGTACCCGGGGAATACTCGTGATGAGATCTTCACCGTTGATTGCTGGCATCACCGAAAGGGACGTGGAGATGTGGATGCGCATGGACACGAGCCAAAGCATCACCGGCGACATTCATTTCTTGCACAGGACATTTGGGTCCTGGGTTATTGGGGACGTTGGTGCACCCGGATGGCCCAGATGGCGCGACTGGGCCCCTCTGGAGGGAAGCCATCAGAGGCCTACCCGTCCACCTCCACACATCATCGCTGTCATCCAGAACTCTACAAGCAACGCATGAATAGATACTTAGAGCAAGCAAAATGGCAACGATTTTTAGGACCTTGTTCAAGAGCGCCATTGGTTTTGAACGGCTGGATATGGCAGAATGAAAATCTGTCGTAGGAAAAAGAGGGAGATTGAGAGAATTTATACATTTTCAGTTCAATCTCCTCACGTACTTGTTCTCCCTGCCATGTGATTTTGACCGTTGACTAGATGGGTATTCCGCGAAGGCAGAGGTGGACCTGGTCACAGGAGATTAGGAGTAGGTTTTGAACTAATAATCCTTTTTTTTTTTGTGATTTCCCATTGTACTTCCCATGTTTCAATGATCCAAACCGTTCATATGATGAGGCCTTTCTTTTGGGGGATACCCAAAATTAGAATCTCTCAGATTGGTATATTTCAACCTTTGATCACTCGACTCTTTTGCTTTTAATATGTACTGTCTCCTTTGAACCCTTGTTTTTTGTTGTCATTCAAGGAAAATGTCGGATCCTCGATTCTTAAATATTTTCAAGTTGGTCACTATCAGATGTGCATATCATAAAATCAACAGCTTGGATCAACGAACATAGCACCAGATCTAATGTTTATAGACCCGATGTAATTATACTAATCATACCTCTAGATGTACCGTAGCAAACCTTTTTTTACGTAAAGTATAAAATTTCCTGGACGGGAGTGGACATTTAGGCTCGTACTCTCCCAATAAGTGACGATTATGGTATTTTTTGTATGAGATCTGGCCCGTTCATCAGGTGGATATCACAAAGTATGTACGTTGATACAAAATCCAAGCCGATCTAAATATCATATGCATTATAAATTTATATTAAAAAATATATATATGGATGTCTTAACCAATCCCACATTTAACATAGACCTGTGGCCCACCGATCATAAAATCAAGCTTTTTTTTAATTTCCAACATATGCCTACTCAGATGCACATAATGAACGGTGAAGATCAAGCACTTGGGCCATATTAGCCTGTGATGCAATGGTAGCCATCCACGTGACTACTCGCAGTTAGGGTGGTATTCTATTAGACCGTACATTGTTGAAAAGCATGGTTCGGTCACATGATTTATTTCAAGGGCTTTTGTCGTTGGGAAGGTCTCACGTCCGACCGGTTGGATGACAAGTTACAGTCCTCACAGAGAATAACATCCCAGATTTTGCACGAAATCGAAATCCAATCCGTCCAATAGGTTTCTCTATAATACAGATGTAAAAATCAGCCACATTAATCATTTAGAAAAGGATATCTATATTTTTCTATATATCAATGGATAGATATTAATTTCTATTCTGTGGACCACCTGATAACTAGATGGGTCTGATTTATTAAAACACGATTTTCATGGTGGGACTAAAGAAATCAAAGGTTTGAACATGGGATGAACTTCATATGCTTGAAATTATCACTAGGCGGACCGGAAATCTTGACTTGAGACCTTCGGACCTGTCGATTGGTGGAATTCCAAATAATCGCCCACTGCTTTAGTATTTGCATATTAGTGCCTGACTTTTGCACTGTTAATTAAAAAGTCCCTCTCATATGAATTATTACAATTAGTTGATAAATTTATGTAATTTTAAAAATACCCCTCTATATCCCTCACACTCTTCTTCCTTACTCTTTTTTCTTTTTAACACACACTCTCCGTATAAGCAGTTAGACCTTAGTATTGAAATGCACTCTATCTACCACTAAGCTGAAACCTCTATTTTCTACTTTGGCACTCTGTCATCTTGCCCACTTCCTTCTCGGTCAATCTTTTGTCCCCTGGGTCCTTACTCTTGCTCGGGTGGTAGACTCTTAGGAGTTTCAACACCCGGTCAAGGGTTCGAGTACCCATAGGTGGTGAAATTCCACTAGCGTGAGTGTGTGGGGTGTGTACGTATGTAAATAAATAAAAATCTTTTGTCCGTCTTTCTATCTCCTCATCTCCGTCTCTCTCTCACCCCACAGAGCAAATCGTGTCTTGGCCAAATCACTGCAACAGCATGCAGCTAAAAATTAATAAAATAGATAATAGATGGCTTAAATTAGGCCAAAAAATGGCTTTTTGGGCATCATCCAACCATTGTTTGGACCAATGAAATTAACGGTCTGGATTTAAAATCAAGGGAATTTCTCAGGGCATCTTCCTTCCCACCAAATTAGCATCATAGATGGCTTAAATTGGCGAAAATTAAATTTTCATAAAACCATAATAACATGGAGTAAAATCATCATTTTCATAGCCTTATGGGTTGTTTGGCACCATAAATTTTTTATTTTTTTTCCGGGGGGAGGAGGAAATTTGGATTATATCTAAAATCATATGTAACATTTGTGTCATTAGGTTATTAATCTATTCAGCACATGCACCACCGACAATATCCCAAAACAATCAAACTAACAATTGCATCACTATAACTACTTTAATACAATGATTTGTGTCGTCTGAACATTGTTCATATAAATCAATGGTTAAAAATCGTCAGTTAGTCACTTAGATGTGATCTTATGCTTGTGGCCCATTTAAGACTTGGAATTT
Organism: Magnolia sinica; assembly: GCF_029962835.1. Classification (NCBI taxonomy): domain Eukaryota; kingdom Viridiplantae; phylum Streptophyta; class Magnoliopsida; order Magnoliales; family Magnoliaceae; genus Magnolia; species Magnolia sinica. Next base: position 90,138,283 of record NC_080578.1, read on the forward strand.
CATCATTTTTGGGTAAAGTATATATTTCAACAGGCCTATTATAACCATTGTATCAAAAATTACATATGTACAGTAATTGAAAATATTAAAATTATTTTAGTAATTAAATTCAAACCCCTATAAATATACTATGCATCACTATGTACTTTTGGATTAATTGCGATTTTGAATCCAAGGTATTAAACACAAGAGGATTTCAAATCCAAAGGGGTTTCGAATCTAGGGGCTCTAAATCCACACTTCCAAATAAGCCCTCATTGTCGTTCCTATGTAGAAATTTTAGGCCTTTATCAAGAAATACCAAAACTACGTACAGGCCCTTATTTGAAAGTCCACCAACCGAGAGGCCCTTATACGACAAAAACCCTTAATTTTATCACTGCTTACGTGTAAATATGTCAACCGAATGAATTTTCGTGGATGTGGGAGAGCTATTAAGATAGTGATTCAATGCCTAATTTAATCTTTCACTAAAGAATTCCCTTTTCTTACAAGCTTTTGAGTGCCGGGCAAGTTCTTTCGTTGCATGTTGCACGTCAGACTCTGAAAGATTAGGAGATGAAGCCACGTGGCCAATCATGGCCCACTCCATGTAAGACTCGTTCTGATGATAACATCACCCCTTCAATCGTTTTTTATAGTTCCCTTACTATGGAAGACTTGGTCCAGTAACTCATGGCCACCGTTCATCTCGTGGACATTAATCTTGTGGCCCTCAGTTCAAAAAATATCAATGGTTTGATTTGTAGAAATGGGTCCATGGTGCAGTGATCCTAGTCGTTGATATCATGCAGCCCATATGAGTGGCGCATTAACAAAAGATCTCCCAGATGGAAAAATACCTTTCGGTGGAATACTAATAAATATACGGTTGAGAAGTAGAATACGGCATTGGCTTATATTCAACCAAAAAAAGGCTAAATATTATATAACTAGGATGTTCAAATCCAGGGGGATCTTAAGTTGATCATGGGCCATCCATGATAAGGCCCATCGTATCAATGGTTTGGATTGCAGAACCATGCCCTAATCGTACAAATTTGAATCCAAAAATGCTATTTGGCCTACCCCATTCCACACGTCTACGTGGAGATGACCAAAAGTCATATGCCTATGGGCCCCACTACGGATGGGACACTGCAAAAATAGCAGCCACTGAGCAATCCTAACCATTGATCGTTCCACAAGAATCCGCTCCGCCGTTCACCATCATTTTTTAAGTTGCATGTGGTTAATCCAAACCGTCCAATAGTAGGGCCTACGGTAGACGGAGCATAGCCCAATAGATGCTTTTATCAAATAATCGTTAACATGATAGTTAAAACTACATGAATTCTAATTTCGGGCTATATTCCATCGTTCCATCTACAGTGGGGCCCATGAGGCCATGTTGAACAGCCTAGATTGCCCGACATTTAGGCCATGTGTACCGCAGGGGAGAGGCAACAGCTTAAATTTAAAAATTAATTAATGAATTAATTTTTATTTTTTATTTTTTTTTTCAAAAAAAAGCCATACCATAACTTAGTCAATAACCCTTCACGCCCTATTTGGTTGCCACTTAAAAAATAAGTACATCGCATTTTAATTAACAGTAATTACATAGTGAAGATTTTGATTTAAAAAAATCTTAATAACCTATAATTTATATAGATGGCAATTTATAAAATATAATCGCAACTAACTAAAATGCGATGAGCTCTTGTTTAGGTGGCTACAAAACAAGGCCTAAGTTCATTAACTATTTTTCCAATCTACATATGAGACTGAGAAACTCTCAGTAATATAGATTGATAGAAAAGCAAGGATACAAGCCGTGCCGATAAAACATGTGTGTGTGTGTATATATATACACGTCCAGCCTATGCAAGCTTAATATAAGGTTGAGATGTGTCTTTTATTCCAACCAATCGAATGCTTTAGAAAAAGGCAAAATAGATGGTGCCATTACCAAGTTCTGTGAGCCCCACCAAGATGTATTTGTTGTATCTATATCGTTTATCCATTTGGAATGTTCATTTTAGAACATGAGCCCAAAACTTTAGGCAGATCCATTGCTGAAATGAACCACACCAGAGAGGGTAGTGGGGATAATGATGCCATCATTGAAACATTCCTAGGGCCCACCATGATGTTAATTTTCCATCAAACCTGTTCATAATATCACACAGATCTGTACAAAGGGGCAAAACAAATATCAGCTTGATCCAAAACTTTTGTGGGCCCCAAAAAATTCTCAATGATAAGCATTCAATCCCCACTGCTTTCTATCTTGTGGTCAACTTTAGTTTGAATCCATCTTGCTTATTTTATGGATGATGCCCTAAAATGATCTCGCCAAATGAATGGACAGTGTAGATTTAACACTTACATCATGGTATGACCCATGAAACTTGTTAAGGGTAACATACTACCACAGTGTGTGGCTCGTGGCACACCACCCATTCTGCTTCCAATGCAGACAGAAGGGGGGATTACCTCACCCAAGACAGTATGGTCGTTATAAGTGAGGCTCAACTTGATTTTTGTATAATATATCCACATCGTCTATCCATTTTGGAAGATCATTTTAGGACATAAACTCAAAATTGAAGAAGATCTAAAGCTCAGGTGGACCATACTATCAGAAACAGTGGTGATTGAATGCTTTACCATTAAAAAATTCCTAGGCCCACAATAATGTTTACATAATGCATATTTTTCATCCAACCTGTTGATAAGGTCATATAAACTTAGATGAAGTGAAAAAAAAAAAAAAAATCAGCATAAAAAAAATAATAATAATAATAATCAGCTTGATCAAAACTTATTTGCCCCATTAATTGTCAGTCACTACAGTTTCTTATGATATGGTCCACCTGAGAATTGGATCTGCTTCAGTTTCGGATTCATATTCTAAAATGATATATAAAAATGGATGGGCGGTGTGGATATAGAATACATACATCAAGGTAGGCCCATGGTAAAGCTTCATTAACTTCGGGGGGCTGCACGTAATCTGTTGTTGACGGGTGGAAGCAGATTTCCTGCCAAAGGCTTTAACAGCAATGCACTATAAAGAAATGCATACCATTAAGACCTTCATCGGCTCCATTTTGATGTTTATATGATATCCAAATTACTGTTTGCAAGGTAACCACTGGGATGAACTAAAAACACTAAAACTTGGCTTGATACAAAATTTTTGTGACCATAGGAATGTTTAGGGGTGGTTGTTCCATCCCCATTGTTTTCTCTCGTATGGCCCATTTGAGTATTGAATCCAGGTCATTTTTGGACTTATATACTAAAATGATATCATAAAATGGATAAACAGGATGGATTTATCATAACATCACGCTGAACCCCACCTAGGCTCCCAACGTAAAAAACTTCAAGCTAGAAGGAAATCTCATCCGATGTGTTGCCATTACCAAGTTCTGTGGGCCCCACCATGATTTTAGTGTTATATCCACACTGTCCACCCATTTAGAGAGATTATTTTGGGGCATTAGCCGAAAAATGAGGTAGATCCAAAGTTCAAGTGGACCATAATATAAAAAGCAGTGGGGATTGAATGCCTAGCATTGAGAGCTTCTTAGGGGCCGCTAAAGTTTTGGATCAAGCTTATATTTGTTTTGACCTTTCATCCTGATCTGTGTGACATTATGAATAGGTTGGACAACAAATTAATATCATGGCGGGCCTTAGGAAGGTTTCAACGGTGGGCATCATTATCTGTGATATGGTTCATTTTAGCTTAGATATTTTTTTTTTATTGGGCTCATGACTTAAAATGATCTTTGCAAAAGAATAGACGGTGTTGATATAGCATATATATCATGGTGGGCCCACAAAACTTGATAACGACCACCTGTTCACAGCATGCAATCTGCTTGCATCCCAATCCGCATGACAATTACGTAGCACTGATTTTATCAGTTTTGCCTTTTCCTAAAGTGATGGCATCTCCATGGTGTAGTTTTCAAATTTGTCATCGAACGGTTGGAATACAAGACACGTCTCGACCTTATAATATGCTTGCATGTGCTCCACCATATAGTACCGTTTCCCATATATATATATATATATATATATATTGTGGGCAGCTATGCCTTCATCTCTAATGCCTTGATAGAAAAGAAACCCAAAAGATTAAATGGTCAACTAAAATAGTGGATTTTGAAAATTGGCTTATGCTCGGTTAGCTAAGAATCTCTTGCAAAATCCTCTCCAATAGTTGAGATTGGTATTAAAGCCATGTTTGCATCAATGTCTCCTAAGGGTTTATTTGGTTTCATATAATTACTAGTAAAATAAAGTAAATAAGTAATAATTATTTATTTTACTATTTTTTCAAATAAAATTTAACTGGTAAAAGGTCACTCGATTTGTAGAACATCCTTATCATGTTTACATGGCAAAAATCTATAAGCTCCATAATGATATATGTATTTTATCCATGTTGTCCACTCATTTCGTCAAATCATTTTAGGACATGAGCTAAAAAAAAAATTGTGTAGATAAGCTCAACTGGACCACACCAAAGGAAGCAATGGGAAGATTGATGTCCACTGTTGAACCTACTATATTATGTGGTGTGGTCTACTTGACTGTTAGATATGCCTCATTTTTAGGCTCAAGCCTTAATATAATATGAGAAAATGAATCAGAAGTGTAGATATAATGGAAACATCATAGAGGGGCTCACAAAGTTTTCACTTTTATGAGGTTATATTTTCCATCAAATTCAAAATGAAATTAGGCTAATATTTTTTAAAAAAAAACTTTCTTGTTCATTATTATACTTTTATCATGGTTTCTTAGTATTTATAATAAAAAGGACAAGTTGAGAAGAAAAAAGAAAAGTAAGGATAATAAGTAAATAATGATTATTTTCATGAGTACTATTAAATATGAAATTCATTTTTAAAAATTATATTTAAATAGGGAATAGAAATCCCATATTTATAATGTAACAAGCACTTAATTTCTTATGTTAAAGAATCTAAAATATAGAAAAAAAAAAAAAAAAATACAATTACTCGATAAAATCCTTCCTTTTCTTAGCCATCCAAAAACTTTAAACTATCTCAGACATGAAAAACTTTTTTCCATTGTCATTTATTTCCACGGAATTATTGATATCCAGACGTGCCCTAAACAGCTAGATAATTTCCTCCTTTTCTTACAATTGGGAGATGAAATTAGAGAAGTTTAATTATAATCCTACTATTTCTTTGCATATCAACTGAGGGGAATTGTCTTTCATCAGAAAATGGTTTATTTTCTTTCTTCCCCTCTTTATCAAATAGGCATTAACAAAAATTCTAGATACCATTTGCTACCATCAACTTTTTATCTTTGGTGAATGATAAGGGCCATGGTTTGACTATATACACGGGCCATCTGGGGCAAGCTTGATGGGCCCATTGGATTTTACGGTCCTGATCTACCATGGTGTTGCTAGGTCATGAAATGTAGGTCAGCCCCAATTGGAACATCGATTGACCTCAAGTTTTGTACCATTTTCTTTGATGATAATGAAAAAAAAAAAAATGATTAAGCCCATGTCTCAATATGAAGACCCAATTCGATAAAATAAATAAATAAATAAAAAGACGGTGGACCTAACCTTAGACCTACAGCCTAAATCCTGTTGATCTGGTCCAATGCCTTCCATAGCTGTCTTAGCTTCACACCCCATGTTTCAGGCATGGGCCTAACTTTAGAAGTTAAGGAGTAGGCTTTACCAGTGAGAATGAATGGGCTGTTAGTAACCTATCCTTAAGAATAGCAATGGATTGGGTCAGTCCACCCGTACTTCATTGAACGTCTAGGCCAAGCTAAATGACTAATGAATCAGTCTTGCGCGAGTTAGAAAAAATGGATCATTTAAGTAAATGAATCGAGCTCAGATAGAAACCTACCTGATTTGACCTGTCTATATAAGTTGAATGTGCTGTGCCTAGCGACCTAATCCAAAACCATAACGAAACATTTAACGGAAAATAAGCATAGATACATACATTTTTTATGTACATGTCCACTAACTGAGACAGGTTAGGGATATCTCTATCTGTATATTCTATTCTTAAACCAGTGTTGGGCTGCACCCGATCGCATGTTTGGTTTCCCAACTCGATTAGAATTAAATGGGCTCCATCTTGTCTGACTTGGGCTTGATGAATTTAAGTAGGTTGGACAGGCCAACAGGTAATTGTGTGTGTGTGTGTGTGTGTGTGTGTGTGTGTGTGTGTGTAACTTTAATGGGCCATGGAAAGGATGAATACAAATCAATTGAGGAAATTATTTCCTTTTTCCGCAGCCCACCAGAATTTTGTATCATGCTGAAAGTTGGGCTTGTGAGGTTTCAAGGGGTGCCACATCATATGGACTGTTCAGATTTTGTGCCCATAACATGTGTGCAAAGGTGCCCTTGGATGCTCTTGTAAGAGGGTGAGCAGTTGAGCGTTCCCTTCTCTCTCTCTCTCTCTATCTATATATTTAGCCACCTACCTATCTATCTATATATAATGTAATATTATATTAAAATTAATTACAACCCAACTTAAACCAAGTGGACCCAATTTTTAATGAGGGTCCAAAATGATGGACCCGAGCCTGACCCAACTTCTAAACGGATCCCAAAAATTAGACTTAGACCCGTTCAAATTGGTCAGGTCCGTCGGATATACTGATTGGTCCAAGCAACTGTGGGGTCTCAAGTTAGGTGTATAAAGAACCAAAAATTACTCTTATTTGATTATTGTGTGATCAGATTGGTGGACATTTATTGGACGGTAACAAATGAAAAGAAAATCTGTCCCTATTTTGATAGCCAGTGTCCACAAATCAAAGGTTAGGATTGTTTAATTAACCTGATTTTCGGATATGACTTAACAATAGTGGGTTCTGCGATTTAAGTGGTCCAATTTCTGAGTGCCGGTATATCAAGCGTCACAGGCTGCCTGAGTATCGTATAACTCCCATCTTTTCTGACGTGAAGTGTTAGTACTGTTTCAGGCAATTGCAATATCCAAGCCATTCATCAGATGAATCCAATGATGTAGATATTAAGTCCCCTCAATAGGTGAGCCATGATGCCGGAAAACAGATGGACGGTCCACAAAACATCAGCCATTTTTTTCGCAGCAGTACGTTTGTTTCATGACTGTAGCCTACCTAGTGGACTGATCTAGTACATGGGAAGGAAATCTACGTGGTGGTGTCCCTCTGATGGATGGTTTGAACTTGTAATGCATTGCATGTCCACGAGCTGCCTTGCACACGCATGTAAGCTTTGCAAAGCTCTCTTTTGGTGTGACCCAACGGTTAGATACATCTTTTGTAAGTAGTTTTGAAATGGTTTGCTTTGGAGGGATAGGATCAGAAGCCAGGCCTACCCAAGAGACAGTAGTCATCATGTTAGGGAACATGAGGACATTAGCTTTCTCCATTATTTGAGTAGATACCATTTGAAATTTCACATGCACTTCCAAAAAGTCTCCACATGAAATAATGTCATTGTCTCCACCTTAAGGACGCGGTTTGTCCAGTGATGCTGCCACTAGCCAGGTGGTTCGTAGTCGGTGGTCCGTGGGTCCCACTGTGATGTATGTGTTTTATCCACACCGTCCACTTATTGTTAAAGATCATTTTATGTTTTGTTACCAAAAATAAGGTAGATGTAAATCTCAGGGGACCACACCATGTAAAAACAGTAGAGATTGAATGTCCACCGTTTAAAACATCCTAGGGCTGCGTGTAATTTTTATTTGACATCCAACGTGTTAATTAGGTCATACGAACATGGATGAAGGCAAAAAAATAAATATCAACTTTATCCAAAACTTTTATGGCCACAATAAGTTTTTAACGGTGGGATTTCAATCAACACGGTCCACTTGAGATTTTGATCTAACTCATTTTTAGGGAAATATCATAAAATGATCTGAAAAAATGGGTGGATGGCATGGATGAAACACATACATCATAGTGGGGCCCACGGAGCACTGACAACTAGCCATTGGCTAGTGGCAGGCTCACTAGCCAATCCGTTTCCCCACCTTATGGTGCAGCTGGTTATGATGATCCCTTTTCTTACTCGGCCAAGCCCAGGCCATTGCCAGCCATAAGATGATGTGGGACCTTAGATCATACTAAAAATATAGCTACTATATATAATGTGGTTATCTGTGGACATTTCTACCCAAGTAATTAGTCTTTAGATGAATATTGAAATTTGGGTTTTAATTAAGGGGACATGGTAAGGGATTTTTCACACCCTTCATATTTACCCGTGTAAGAAGATTAATCCTACGTTTGAAACTGACAATACCATATCATAGACAAAAGATACAATGGCTCAAGCAATTAGACTTTTAGGTTTTAACAATACTTATTATGAGTTGTACCATCTAGATAAATGAAAACACATGTAGAAAAAGATCTTCTTAGTACAATTAGTTAGTGAGAGATTTATAGCTTTGTATTCTTGATTTCCTTGTTTGATAAAAAAGAAAATTCCATATTATTGTCCCGTGAATATAAATATATTACCAAACCATATAAAATTTGCATTTATCTTTTATCTTGTTTTATCTTTGGCTTTTGAATTATGGTTTGGCTCTTTTGTAATTATACTTCACCTGCATCAATTGAATATGGCTATTTTTCTACAACAAACTTTGACATGCTCAAACTCTCCCTCTCTCTATACATACCCTGTACTGATGCCTCTCTCCACAGAGCCTACACCCTCTCTACATGTAGACCGCACTCTCCTAGTTCTCTTCATGAGTAGTCATCACCCTCTCATGCTCGATCTTTATTCCTTCCTCTCTCTCAACGTGCCATACCCTAAGTATGCATGATGTAGAGCCTTGTGTAGCCCACACATGTGCATGAGGTAGCTAATGCACATCCACACGTGTCAGTTGTTAGGCTCTGTAGAGACTAATCATCAAAGATGTTTTGTTCATCCAGATGGCACTTTCACAGGTATAGAGGGCTGCCATTGTATTTAGACCTACTCCATTTTTATTTTAATTTTTGCTTTTGAGCATAGTGCACTGGCATGAATGCTGCGTGAACGTACTAAAAGAGAATCACAAAAATCTCCCTACCGTGGTTTGTACCATTTCTCTATTTTCTTTTTATTTTCATATTATTGTGTGGTTGAAAAGAGATCTCTTCTCCCAACACCAGCTTTGGACATCGGTAGTACATCTAATCAATTCACCATAGGCATACCATTTTTAGATGCTCCCACCTAAAAAATCAGACTGGTCCAATCATCAAGTGGGCAACATTTTACAAAACAAATTTACAACTAAAATACTTTGCTGCAATTTTCTTAACCATGCAATTGTTTCTGAAATTGTGGCCCATCTACTGAACGGTCCAACTTTTATGTTTGGTAGAGAGCTTATACATGGTGAAAACCACCTTATGGATGGCTTGGATGATACGCCTATTAGCCACACTAGCACATGTGGTGGTGTGTGCATTAGCAGCCTTGTATACATGGCCTGTAATATGATGTAATATATTAGCGTGAGTTATATAATTTTCATAGTACTACCTCAAACGAGTCACTTACAAATTGTACATCTGGAATTCATTAACTGACCTCAAATCATCCGTATTTCTTATGAGGCACTACGTGGATAGACCAATCACTTCAACCTTGTTGTGCAAATCCTATCCATTCAGTGGCCCACCTTATTGATGGCCCCAATCATAGTAAATGCTAGCCATGTAAACAGCGTGGAGGAAACCGCTTGGAGGTTTCATATAGCAGTTTGCGTGTAAAAGGCCTACTTTGGAGAGTAGAAATAAAAGAAAATGAAGCATTTTTTAAAATTTCTAACATTTCACAGTGTTATAGTAAAAAGTTAGGGATTGACTTTTGTAAATCATGAAACTACCCATTTGAACTTTACACACCATAAGATGATCCTGACTCTCCATCTAGTTGGACTCACCATATTTCATGTGTGGGATGATTTTAGCACATGCCCTTGTGAGAGCCGTGTTCATTTACTTCCAAAACTCTTTTTGGATGTATTTTCGAGACATCGTGGACCCTTGGCAACTGTCCAGAAAATGATTATTGAATGCCGCATGTGTGAGATGATTTTAGCACATGCCCTTGTGAGAGTCGTGTTCATTTACTTCCAAAACTCTTTTTGGATGTATTTTCGAGACATCATGGACCCTTGCAACTGTCCAGAACATGATCATTGAATGCCACAGGTAAATGCATGGCAGTTGCCACCGTACTGTTTTGGAATACATTGATATTGGCCCAAAATAGTTAGGGTCGTGTAGGACCCAATTTTGGTAGTTAAAATAGTGGATCCTACTACACGCCTATTTGGTTTTACAATTTTCTATAAAATGCAAAGTAAATTAGCCATCATTATCATTTTGTTTAAACAAAAGTTCTGGATCATAAATGGAAACTCAAAAGCACTTGTTAAGGAAGCGAGTAAAGAATATTATAATCATTACATTTTTACAATATAAAAATATCATTTTTACGGTGATTTTTGGGTGAAACTAATAATGTAGTACAATTATCTTTGCAATCAAATGTAAGTAATGCCACCATACAATTACAATAGTAAATAATCATTACTCATTTACAGCCATTTACTATTATAATTGAAAAAACAGACAAACCCTAAGTAATCTTTATCCAAATGTCATAGCTAATTTCTCAAGTACAAGATTGAGGTGTTTTCAGTAAGGGGTTGTTTAAGGTGGGGAATTGGGGACAAGGATTCGTAAGATTCACGAATTCTAAATTTTCCCTATTTCTTTTTATTAAGGAATTTGCCAAATTCTCAAATTTCCCAAATCCATATCTCTATAAGTCTCAGGATTTTGTACAAATCTAAATAAAAACAAATAAATAAAGGCATTTATAAATCTTAAAATGAGAGAGTATGGTAAAAGGTAAAAAAGTAATTCATTTGCAATAAATATTCTACCATTACAACTAATGTTCTTCAATTCTATGAGTTTGTAGTTTGATTTCCAAATGGTAAACTTTGGAATTTGTTAAATCCAAATTTACTATAATTTTATGAATTTACTAAATTTGTATTCTTATTTCTTTAAACTAAATAGCGCATGCAGGAAGGGGTGTAAGATGAGTAGAGGAAGAATATTGTTTCTTCTACATGATATGAACCTTGAATCCACAAATTATAATGGTTCTTAAATCCACAACAAATAAAGGAAAATTCAAAATATTTTATTGATGTGTATCTATAAAATAAAATTATAATACTTTAGATAATGAAATGTAAACCCTAATTAAGAGTCCTAATGCAACTAAACTGAAACTTACCCGAAATAGTAAAATTTATTAAAAATAGAAAATCCTAATTTAATTTTTCTAAATGATACTTGTCATGATAAGAATCAAACCCTAAGAATACTTTGTATACTAAAACTCTAAGACGAAGGAAATACGTCTAACCTAAAACTTACTAAAAATAGTAAGTTTTTTCTAAAACTCTGATTTTGAATTGGAATGAATCATTTTCTTGTTAAACGAAGCGACGCGGCCCACTTATGCAGATTGATTGCCCCTAAATGACTTGTTCCAGTCAAAATTCATAGGTCATGCATCCCGTAAGGATACCCAGATCAAAAGTGATGGTCGATTTATGGTTCGCACTTCAAACTCTAATTTCTCCCAATTCAGACTGAATTTCTTCGATCCAGACAAGCTTGGGGTGCCCAGTTACGCCATACCCCACAAAGGACTAGGTTCGGATCTGATGAATTACACCCGCTTCCACTCAGGCTACTTTCGGTCCATCTATGTCAGGAATAGGTCTGCGACCTACTCTACATCACCAAACAAGCCTAAGAGAAAATGAGATTTTCATATGATAACCGAACAAGAACTCTAAAAATGAGATCTACAAGAATTCATGTTTTAATATTGCTTATAGAATTTATGGGAATGCATTGTTTGATAATTATTACACATTTGTCTTGTTTTCTTTTGACAAAGTTTACTTGTTAAGATGGTAGTAACAAATGTCATTTTCGGCATTTTTTTTCCTTAAAAATTTCTTATGAGATCTTCAAATTTTAAAGTTTTTCTCAAAATATTATTGAAAAAATCTCAAAAAAATAAAAATATTAAAAAATTATATTTTAAATTAATAAATAAATTTAAATTTTAAACCAACAATATTTATATTATAAAGGTATGTTTGTTTCACTAATTACTATAGTAATGTAAAGAAAATGTGTAATAATTATAAATTACAATTAACCTCCAGACAACTATATTTAACAGTCAATTATGGTGTTTGGTTTACCAGCGGTAAAATCATAATAATAACATTTTACATTATTTTAATATTAAATCATTACCAAAATTCATGTATGTCGTTGTTTAGATTTTAAATTTTACTGCAATACTATAAAAAAGTGCAATGATTATATATTCTTTTACCTCTCCTGTATATATCTGCATTTTAACTATTATTTTTGCATTTGGGTTTGAGATCAAATTTTGTATTTGGTTTGGAGATAGTAAAAACATAAAACCAACACATTTCCTTTATGTAATTCACAATAATTCATGAAATAAACAGGCATAAAGCTCTTAGTACTTTTAGAGATAATATTGCAATAAAGAGGCGATGTTTTAAAATGTACCATATTTTGAAAATCTCACTATAATTATTGTGATATTATCATGAGATTTTCAAATTCTCAGCAAGCTGCGCAATGCAGCTTGAGTACTACTGTGATACATACCCATGCATTGCTTCTTCTTCTTTTTTTCCCACCTATAACCACTGGATTGGATGTGGAGTCATGTTGTACTAATCCATACTTTTAATAAGACAGCCCCACCTAGAAGATCCTCTCAATGAACTATGAAACAATGGTTCCAAGAGACGGTTCTATTCAAAGAAAAATAGTTTAATGATGGTGAGGCCCATTATACAAACGGTTTAGATCATTGCAATATGACACCACATCTTATAATTATCATCCCTAGATAAAAGTAACAAAAGGTGTAGCTTACCTCTTTGCATGACCCTGATTTAGGCCAAGAACTCCCCATTACATGCTCCAACATGTACATAGAATGTGTATGTTAGATCTGAACCATTCATCAAGTAGTTTCCATCTTGAAAATTCTTTAGCTTAGGCTCATGCATCACCACTTATATATTAAGGTGCAATTTGATAAATTGAAAGATAAGCTCTGAAACAAATTTACGTACTAAAAACTTAAAGTCCTGAATTATCACTTTGAAATAATTTTTAAAAAGTGGAATGTTTTAATGCACTTCATCTTTCATCATTTTTGGTTCAGCATTAAGTGAACAGAGAAAAGCTGAAAAAAGACTTATATTTTCAAAGAAAATTAATTTAAACATCCAATAAGTTAAAATTTTCAAATTATATATCTGAATAGTGAAAATTATTAAAAATAACATTTAGATTGAAAATATCAATTTTCAGTGATAAGTGATGAAAATAAGTAATATCAAACTGTCCCTGCATGTGGGATCGAAGACCCTACAACTCTTACCATAGGCCCACCTTGATGTATTTATTCTATATCCATGATTAAGGGTGTACACGAGTCGATCCGAGTCGAACTGGGCTCAACCCGGCCCGGCCCGATCACCAACCACACCCAGCCCGAATTCAGCCCGGTCAGCAATCGGCCGAGTTCAGGCCAATTTCGAGCCTACTCCAGCTACAAAGAGACGGACGGCATTCTCACTTCTCTGTCTCAAATGATTAGGATAAAGATTTAGGATATATACACACACACACACACAGCCGAATCGGGCCAGGTTTCTGATCGAGTCCGGCAAAACTGGGACATGTTTGAACTCAGCCCAAACTCAATTTTGAGCTGAAGAAAATAGCCCGTCCCGGCCCGAACTCAATTCCAGGTCAGGCCGAATTGAGCAAGTTAACCGGGCTAGCCCGGTTTGTGTACAACCCTATCCATGATGTCCACCCTTTTTTCAAAATCACGAGTGTTTCCTATGGTACTGTCCACATCAGAATTCCATATGCTTCAATTTTAGGCCCATATCCAAAAATGATTTGGAAAGACAGATCAACAGCATGGATATTGAATACATAAATTAAAGTGGGCCCCATGGTAAGGGCCTCACCGTGGGGGCACCTAATCCGCTCCCCCTTAGGTCAAAATTATACTTTGCATATCTACCGTTAATCATTTTGGCCTTCTTCTTTTTTTCCACTATTATAAGTGGAAGTACTCCACTGTTTATGTGTAGGAGCCTTACTTGACCTGATGAACAGACAATATCTTTCACACATGTGCCACATAAGTACGCATGCCGTGAAGCACTTGTGAATCCCACGCGAGCGAGCACACTCAACATTGACATTTTCGACCAAAATGGTCTCTACTCTATCGTCCTTCGTGTGAGCCGGATTTTATGATCCCCCATTTAACCACAAGCTTCGTTGTCCATCTTGATGCATGTGAAATCCAATCCGTCCATCTGTCTCTCCCTATTATTTTAGAACATAAACCCAAACATGAAATAGATTCAAAACTTAAGTGGGACACACAACAGGAAACATTAGGGACTGAACATTGACCGACTTATTGTTGAGGTACAAGGATTGGGTACTACCTGGTAGGAAACTAGGAATGGACGTGGGCTCTGAGGGCCGTCTTGATTTATAGGTTTATCCACACCGTTTGTCTATTTTTCCATACAATTTTAGTACATGAGCCAAAAAATGAGGAATATCCAAGGTTCAAGTGGACCACACTACAGGAAGAAGCAGAGATAATGACACTTACCGTTGAAACCTTCCTGGGGCCCAACGTGATGGTTAATTGCCATACAAAATTTTCATAAGGTCACGTAGATCTTGATGTAGGGAAAAGACAAATATCAGATTTATCCAAAACTTCTGTGGTTCATAGAAAGTTTTCAACGGTAGGTGTTTAGTCACCACTGTGTGGCCCATTGAAGCTTGTAACTGCCTCATTTTCTGTCCTTGCACCTAAAATGATATGTCAAAATGGATGGACTGTGTGGATAAAACCCACACATCGCACGGTAGCTCATTAGAGGCCCTGTTCCTTCCCAGGTAGGTACGGGCGGGAAGCGGATTGGCTGGCGTACCACACACCAGCTACCTACCTGATGTAGGTACGTGTCGTGCGAAGACGGGAAACGGATTGGCTACTCCCCCTGACATCAGCCCCGGAGCTGGTGGTCGGTGCTCTGTGGGCCTCACCATGATGTATGTGTTTCATCCATTCAGTTAATCCATTTTTAAATATCATTTTATGTCTTTCCCCCAAAAATGAGAGGGATATAAATCTCAAGTGGATCACACCACAGGAAAACGATAATGATTGGATATCCATCATTTAAATCCTCCTAAGGCCCGATATACTGTTTATTTGACATCCAATCCGTTGATTAGGTCATAAATACCCAGATGAAGGGAGAAAACAAATATCAACTTGATCCAATACTTTTATAGCTCCCAAAAGGTTTTTAACGGTTGAAGTTCATTCAACACAGTTTCCTGTAATGTGGTCCACTTGACACCGGGATATACCTCATTGTTTGTGTATTAATATAAATTGTTCTATAAAAATAGATGGACCGAATGGATGAAACACATACATCATGGTGGGCCCACAGGGCACCGACCACCAGCTCCCGGGCTGGTGTCAGGGGAGTAGCCAATCCGTTTCCGCGAAGACGAGAGCACCGACGCCGACGCTCTTCGAGCATCGAGTTGTGCCAACGGTTCAAAGGACATCAAAGTTACATGGCCCCACAGGGATGTATTTATTATATCTACACCGTTCATCTATTTTTAAAGATCATTTTAAAGCATTATCCAAAAAATGAATCATATCCAAAGATTATCTGGACCACACCATAAATAGCAGCGGAGATAATGATTTTCACCGTTAAACAATTTTTAGGGCCTAGTATAACGTTTATTTTACATCCAATCTATTCATAAGGTCACAAAAACCTAAATGAAGAGGAAAAACAAATTTGATATTAATCCAAAACTTATATGACTTCAAAAAGAGTTTCAATGGTAGATGTTTAATCCCCCACTAGTTTTTGCAGTGTGGTCCACTTGATAGTTAGATCTATCTTATGTTTTGTTTCAAGCCGTAAGACGCGCTCACCAAATGGATGAACGGTTTGGATATAACACATACATCATGATAAGACTCACAAAATTTATTGAAGTAAATACAGCAAAAGGTGCGAGGTACACCAGCCCATCCTCTTCGTACGGGCAGGAAACTATTCAAGGAAGCGGATTAGCCTGTGTACCTCGCGCCACCTATATTCGTATTTAGGTCGGCAAGTTTTTTTTCTTTTTTCTTCTTTTTTTTTTTTTTTGTTTTTGTTTATAGGTTAGCATGTTAGTACACACCCATGCATGTCAGTACACACACGCAGCCATGTTAGCCACCCCCACTAGGGATCGATGCTAAGACAAACGAGGTATCTCCACTCAGTCTGCGAGTTGAGCTATAGATCCAGGTGTTTCAACAACTTCCTTAGGCCTAGCCATAAAATATGTATTATATTTAAACCTTCATCTGGAGAGATCATCTTAAGGTTGGGGATGAAAAATAAGATAAACCTACCTATCAAGCAGGTGAAAAATAAGATAGATCTATGTATCAAGTAGGCCACGTTACAAGAAGTAAGGGAGATTAAACGTCTATCATTAAATCCCTTTCAAGGTAATCGGAAGTTTTGGATAAATATGAAATTTATATTCCCTCTCCATTCAAGTCTTTTTGACGTAATGAATGGATCCGATGGAAAATAGATGTTATAGTAGGCTTATGAATTGTTTAACGTTGAAAATCATTAGGTCAAAGATATTTGGATATGATTCATTTTGAGTGGAGTAATCTAAAAGGATCTCTAAAAATAGATAAAAGGCGTTAATATAATAAATACATCACTGCATAGCTCATAACATTGATCTGCTTTGTACCGTTCGAAACTCGGAGCTCGAGGAGCGTCTGGTCGTCTTCGCACGACACGTACCTACAGCGGATATATATAGCTGGCGTGAGGTACAGCAGCCAATCCGCTTCCAGTACTCAAACTGATTCCACCGCGCTGAGGCCTTGGTAAGTCTACGGAAGATCCAAATCAGACTGAGATGTGTGTTTTACCCTCATCCAAGCACGAATAAACTTATAAAAGAGTTGAATGGCATGGAAACATCACGTTGGACACGGGAAGGTTTCAACGGTGGGGGTTCCATCCCTAATGTTTTCCATGGCGTGGCCAATTTGTGTGTTGGATCTGCTTCCGTTTTGGGTTCATTTACTAAAATTAGTTTTAGAAGAGAATTAACGGTTTAGATATAACACTTACATTATGATGGACCCCACCGAGCTCAGGGTTACAGGGGTTTCTGTAACAGGGTTACTGGCAAGCGCGCCGAACGAAAATCTAAAGCAAGTGATTGCGTCGTTTTGTTTCTTGTATAACATCTAGGTTTTTTAAGCCTTCGCGCGTGTCAGTTCACTGCTCGTCCACATGCATTTACAGGCCATACAGTTCCCAATCTCCAATGTACGTGAAATATCTAAGTGTCCAATTAGGTGGGCCACCTCTTTCAGATCTTTCTATCAATCTACATGCGATTAAAACAAGACGGACGGTGGAAACAGATTTTATGATCATCTATTTATTTTATTCACTGTGGTCCAAATGAGGCAGGAAACAGTCTTTTTTCTAAGTAAGAAGATCTAGATAGTGTACCCCACCTAATAGAGAGCTCAGATCCCTCATTCGTGTTCCATATTGTCAGGTGCTCTAGCTTTGAATGGAAAGGATTCAGACGCGCTTGTGCTTTGGCATATCAACGTAAGAGAGAAAAACGAGAAAGTACGGTATGGGCGATTTTATCAATGTTCGTGTGTCGACATCAGACGGTGATGGGATGTGTCAACCACTAAAACTGACTTTTGGTACGCGGATTGCGTCCTAACCCGACCGACTCTAGCCACGAACGGGCAGTTCTGTGGGCCGACCCACTGTGATTTATCGGTTTATCCACTCCGTCCATTTTTCTTCTTGGAGCATTTAAAGATAGAATCACAAAAATGAGATAGATCCAACACTCAAGTGGAACACACCATAGATGACTGTTGCATTTAATGCAACTGGCATTTAATACTATGTCATTTCTTGCAACCAAAGCTTATTATTTGGTGTGGTCAACTTGAGCGTTGGATCTGTCTCATTTTTATGCCGATATTTTAAAATGCTCCGAGTGGAGGGATGGACTGAGTGGATGAACCGATACATCACAGTGGGCCTGCCCACAGAACTGGCGAGGGTAGGACTCAGTCCGCGGCTCTTTTTAGGTGGCTGCGTAGGACCCACTGGCAACATCACAATGACAAGATTGACGCGGATTGCTTTTTGTGGAACACACCACCGACCTGGTGGGTTGAGATGGCAAAGTTATGTTGGCTCCGCAATGATATATGTGTATATCAACGCCGACCATCATCACGCGGGAGGAAGCTGAATGAGTAACCAAATGTCTAAAAATAACTAGATATTCATTGATACAAGTGAATAAATGTTTAATCTAACGGATAGATTAAAGATCCAACGGTATGAAATGTAAGATTTGTAACCCTTTGATATTGACCGTATGACTTTGTTTTTAGTATCGGTTTGTTCTGGCAGCTTGGATTGACGAGTTTTAATTGCAACCCTAGTTTAGTAGCGCAATACCCTCATACTTATAAACTAGCGATCGTAAGAGCGCTACGATTTCAATACCGCGTGGTATGCCTCGTTGCCACGCCTATATTAGAAGTTATAGTTTTGGCACAATTCAAAGTAGGCCGTGCAATGCACGTAGACCCCACTTACACAAATCTCAGGGTTGTCTTAGGGCTGAAAGTCGGGCGGGTTGGGTTGGGTCAGGTTGGTGCTCAACCCTATCCCAACCCAAGGTTCTTGTACCTCAATCCTAAGCCAACCCAACCTAACCTCGGGTTGGGAATTCTCAACCCAAGCCCAACCCAAGCGGGTTCGGTCGGGTTAGTCGGGTAGATACATGCTAATATTTTAATGATTACATTAATTTATTATATTTTAATACACATTTTATTTTTTATATTTATAATTTTATTAATTATATATGTTGTTATTTATCGCAAAGAACTACATTTATTCTAAACAAACAAGTTAAAATATAGGACAACTATTCATTTAAAAGCCGTGTTGTGTAGCACACAATCTATTTGGGAGAGAGAAATCCAACATTTCTTGTTAGCTTGAGTCATCAGAAATGATGTGGACCAATGAAATCGACAACACTAGAACTTCCTATGTCTTCAACACATACGATTTGCAATCAATTATAATTTATAAGTAACTTATATATTGATCGGGTTTGAGTTAGGTCGGGCGATCCAAGACCTTAACCCAAGCTCGACCCAAGATTTATCGGGTTGGTGTTTGTATAGTCCAAGCCTGAGATCGAACTCGATAGATCTTGCCCAAGCCCAACTCAATGTCGGGTCGGTCAGGTTCAACCCACCCAACTTTCAGCCCTAGGTTGTCTAATCAATCCATCAATTAACCCATCACTTTTCTCTTCCCATTAATCAAAACAACCTATGCCTAGCCATCCATCTCTCCTTCTTTCTCTCCTCATTTTACCCCTCCATCTTCCTTTAATTCATTCCCTATCTTAAAAGTTTTACTACAAAATTTCCTAACTCCCTCTCATTTCTACCATTTGCTAGCAAGAGAGTAAGAAAGAAAAAAATTAGAGAGAATTAGGGAGAGATTAAGCGAGAAAGAGAAGAAAGAAAGAAGGATTGGGGAGATGGTTTAAGAAAAAAGAGAGAACTTGGGAGAGAATTAGGAGGGATCAAGAGGTTAAGAGGAAGAGAGGAGAGAAAATAGACATTAGATGAGATTAGGGGTAGAGAGGAACTTGGTGGACCGTCCAATCGTCAATCCGAGCCGATCCAGCCATTCATCCATCGTTGTGAGTGCATGGGAGGATCAAAACCCTCTCTTTCTTTATGCTATTCTATTTTTGGTGGTCCCACAAGGGTGAGACGTACTTTAATCATGTATGGAGTGTATGATGGACCCCATAGTAGCAGGGGGGCACTTTGATGGCTGGATCTCTTTCCCCTGCTTCTTCTTTCCATTTCATTTCCCTTTCTTTTCTTACTTTGACATTGTTGTGGGGCCCACAAGTGGGCTATGCTGTTGAAGAGTGTCTCGCATGCTATCACAGCGTGGACCACCTTATGTGGGCCACGATAATGTTTATTTTCTATTTAACATGTCAATAGGTTTATACAGATTTGGATGGTGGAAAACCTCCTAAAATTTGGTTGATCCTAGGTTCCTTTGCCCGTCATGAGTTGGTCGATCCAATGGACAGAGTGGATTTTCTACGTGGGCCCCACCACCCTTTAAAAACACAAGAGAGAGGGGGGCGTCGACAACTGTCGCTAGATGCAACGGTGTCCACCTTCCAAAGGCCATTGTGTGAGCTCCACTCGTGGCCCCACCATGACGTGTATGTTGCATCCACGTCGTCCATTTGCTTTGCCAAATCATTGTGGCCATGGAGCCCAAAAGGGAGACTGATTCACATCTAAGGTGGGTCACACCGTAAGCTATAAGCCCAAGCGTCACTGACATTGCTTGCATGAGCATATGGGGAGTGGTTCCCACTCGTGGGACCCACCACAATATATATCTTAGATCCACACCATCCATCTATTTTTCAATATCAATTAAGGTGTTGACCCCAAAAATAAGGATGATCCAACCATCAAGTGGACCACATTACAAGGAACAGTGGGCTGGGAGCCACCCCACGTCAGCGTCTACACATTCAGGCATGGGGAGTGGCGTCCCACTCGTGGACCCCCAACATGATGTATATGTTAAATCCACGTCATCCACCTGTTTCTCCAGATCATTTTAGGCCACGGGACCGAAATATTAGGTAGATCCGATTTGTGAGTGGGTTGCATGGAGGAAAACAATTCCCATCTGTTGAAACCTTCCAAAGCCCACCATAGGGTCCCTAGTTATCCAAACCAGCCTAAGTCAGGTCCCATTAGACTCCACTCGAGTTGGCCCATCCGGTGGACATATTTGATCATCCACGTGGGGCCCACCCTAATGGTGGAAACAAAAACAAACATTACAAAAAAATAAAAATAAATAAAAAATCATGCCAGTAACAGTTGGCGTTGTTGCCAGCGTACAGAGGGATGAGCGAACACCCACCAGGGCATGGAAGTGGGGCCACTTGTGGGACCCACCATGATGCATATGTTAAATCTGCTCTGTTCATCTGTTTTTCGGATCACATTGGGGGGGGGGGGTCCAAAAATAAGGCCAGTCTGAATCTCAAGCAGACCGCACCGAGGAAAATAGTGGCCAGAGTAGTGCTGCCCATTTTGGTAGCACATGGGGCCACTCGTGGGATCCACATTGATGTTTCCGTGCCATCCACACTGTTCATCCTTTTCTTCGGTCCATGTTATGCCATGGACCTAAGGTTCAAGCCGATCCAGATCTTAGGTGGGCTGCATCCCAGGGAACTGTGGGCATGGAAACCCCTTGGACTTGGAATTCCTAGACTTTGGAATCCCATATACTTGGGATTTCCTGGATTTGGAACCCCATGGACTTGGGATTTCCTAGATTTTGAATCACATGGACTTGGGAATCCCTGAATTCGGGATCCCTTGGATTTGGGGTTCTCTTGGACTTGGGATTATTGGATTTCTAGAATCCCTTAGCTATGTTTGGCACTCTAGATTCAAAATCCCTATAATGGCCGCCCGTTTAGATGCCAATAGTAACATGTTTTGGCCACTTGTGTACGGGTTTATTGAGTGGATCCATTGGCTTGAAAGGCCACTCAATTATAACCTTATGGGCCTCGATAAGCTTGGTTTCCAAGTAGGTTCTACCTATTGTGCATGATGCATTTTCCTTATCATATGGTGCGCTGTTTTACATTGGTGTTGGTATGACACTTCCTCGATTATTTATGTGGCATTACATTAGCGATTGATTTAAGGTTTACACTTATACTTGCTATTTTAGATGGGCAACTCTAATCATTTAATGGTTTTACTAGGTGAGTGATTTTGATTGCCATATGGCCCTTGTTAGTGTTTATAACAATTTTTAGCATACCTACGTGGGCTAATGAGATGTCGTCATGTGTCGGCACTACGTGCTAAATGATAGATGAAATTTTACTCACGAATCAAGAGCATTGTTTACACATGATGTGGTGCACTCAGATCAAATGATCTAAGAGACGCCACGTGGCAGCCTTACCCCATGTGGTGTAGATAACTTTAAAAAGGAGTAAGAGACGTGCATATGAGAGTGTTACATCCCAGATTTTCATTATTTTGGATTTTCAAAAGCCCTTGAAAATTTTCATTATGAGTAACTTATGTTGTAACGTACTGACCATTAACACTTGATGTTAGCATATACGTGGGTAGTAGAAGTAAAAAACTGTACGAATCGGATTAATCAACCGTAGGAAGCCAACGAATCCACCCAATCAATTAAAGATCGAGTTTAGCCATGTGATTTGTTCACTTATAGCCCAAATCTAGCCGACCTATCACTAACTAATCAAAACAAATAAAACTAAATAAAGACATACCAAAAGTCGAGACAATTAGGGGTTAAATCTTAATTAACAAACCAAACTAACCCACTTATCATTTTAACCTAAAAACCAATGGCTTAAGGTGATTATGATCGAATCATCATTTTCACTAGTTGCGAATAGGCCACACTCTGAACTTAGCTAATCAAAACCCTAATCATGGTACATAAGAAATCTTGCTACTCAATTCATTCAAGAAATGCCCTAATTATCTAAACAAGCTTTAAACCACTCGTTAGTAGCCACTAAACTCAAGACTATAAAAAGACATTCATCGTAGTGGGCTTAACGTATCGAGCTGAGGTCACATCTCGAATCACTCAACTTATGCCCGCAAGCCAAGTGCATGGGATGTGTGAATAAAGCTAGGCATTTCATACCCGAACCGGTGGATCCAGCCCGATATGACCCGATTCGAACAAAATCGATGGTCAGGATCGGTCAAGATCGAGTAGCGTAATCCATATCCAAATTATTTTCGGGTCGAATCCGGATAGGCCCTGTTCCGAACCAACCCGATTCGGACCGTATATATTTGTGTGTGTGTGTGTGTGTATTAACTTTTACCACCTAGGCTTTACGTTCGCCGCCAAAAAATTCCTCCCAATGTACACCTGAGCCCGTCAACTCTATCTCTCTATCTCTTTATATCTGTGATTCTCTCTCTATATATGTCTCTCTATTTCTGTTAAAGAAGAAGGCAAGAAGAAGGTTTTGGAGCTAGGATTTCTCTGCTGGAGAAAGATGTTGAAGAAGAAGGCAAGAAGAATGTTTTGGAGCTTAGATTTCTCTGCTGGAGAGAGATGTTGAAGAAGAAGGCAAGAAGAAGGTTTTGGAGCTTGGATTTCTCTGCTGGAGAAAGATATATTGAGAAATGATCTATAGTTGTATACGGAAGAGGGAAAGAGGGAAAGAGAAAGAGAGTCGCAGCTTTCGGACCGTCCATTTTGTGGGTCTGATCACGAGGTATGTTTTATATCCAAACCGTCCATCCGTTTGGCGAGCTCATTTTAAGGCTTTAGATATGCATCAATTTTAGGCTCAACCACTAAAATGATATGGAAAAACGAATGGACAGCATGGATAAATCACATGCATTAAGGGTAGGTCCCAACAGAGTTTACTCAGTACAATAAGAGGATTCACCAGTGTACCACACAAAGCTATATGGCTAGTTATAGCTAGTTGTAGGTATGTGTCGTGCTAAGACGGATGTAGATTTCCTGTGAAAGGAAGTTCCTGCGTTGGGAACCCATGTGGGACCCACTGCAATGTTTGAGCGAAATCCTCCTCGTCCATATGTTTTATGAGTTCATTTCAGTGCATGAGGCTAAAAATGAACCGTATCCAATGTGCAAGTGGGTCGAAAAAGTGATAATTAAACGTCCACAGTTGAAATATTCGTGGGGCCACAGACATTTTGAATCATGCTAACAAATATTAGCATGATTAGTGGGAAATAACCCCTTTAAGGGTTAATATAATTGATAAAGGGCCATTAGGGTCATTTGCACCATTTCTGGCACTATATAAAGCTCTCATTTAAGCGTCACCTCCTCCCATACGAATTTCATACCCTACAACAAGAAAAAATGGGAGAAATGGAGAAGGAGAGCTTGGGGTGTGAATGTTGGTGCACCTCCACCCATCCCCTCTTTAGTCGCCTCGCCATAACCAGAGCCATCATCGGAATTTTACCAGCAATAATTGCGGGTAAGTATTAAATCCCACTTGTAATATAGAATTTTACTAGTTGTTTGTCCCTAATCTCACAAACTTGTATGCTTATTTAGGTCTTTCAACAATTTTCTCAAAAACCCTAACCTTAGGAGCACCGTAAATTAGGTGGATCATCACAAGGTGCGTACCATTATTCTTATGTTACCATTTATCAACCCTTAAGGGTCTCAGTTAATGATTTGTTGTTTGTATATAGCTTAGTGTATGATAACATATTCACATTTCGATTTGATCGCAACACGTGTTGTTAATTGCTTCTGAATGTTCACATGTTTAATAAAATGCCTAAGTAATTGAATGTGTTGTTCTATTGATGCTTACATGTTCGATTAAATGCATATATGATTGTGTTATATATTATTGATGATCACATGTTTGATGAAATGCATATATAATTGTTTTATGTTATTAATGCTTACATGTTCGATGAAATGCTTGAGTAATTGTGCTTTTAAATTTAGTCTTCACATGAAATCTTATCATGATTGCCTAACAAATTGTTAGCCCTTAGTGGTGTCCCGAGTTAGGTCAACCACCCTAGGCTTGTTCGATCGACCTGGCTTAAACACGGACGACTAACAGTAGCTGGACTACACGAGATGCTTACACCCAATGCCAGTTGCGCCGGAATTCTCCTAGGTTAATCAAACCAGTCTAACAACCAACTGATCATGTATGTTTATAATGTATGACATGACTAAATTGAATCTAAGATACCACGTTCCCAATGGATGAGTCCATTCATAACTGTTAGTGCGATACTATCCCACTAAGACTCATAAGTCGAACATAGTGGTATGGGATATAGTGTTCGATCTGTCGACCTATGCTGGGGTAACAAGCCTCCCCGTAATGATCAGTGAGCACTGATGGAGGTGAAAGATTGTTGTTCAAACGGCCCCCATCAAATTACCCGGGTGTGAATGGAATTGGGTGACGAGCTTTTTCCTTTGTTGTAATTTAGTTTTTTATGACAAGCCCGCACCTCGGAATTGAGTGATTATACTAGGTGTTTGGGTGACGACTCATATCGAGTTGATCCTCATACATTTGGGTATCATGTCATACATTTAAAATCACTGATTTATGAGATAAACAGGTGATACCTAAATTTGGATCAAGGGACACTCGTGATGAGCCGCTATGTATCGCAACGAGACATGTGATCCTGATAAAGACTCGTGATATAATGTCGGTATCCTAGCTTCGTCAATCGGTTATATGAATTGAAATTAATAAACACTCAACTAATCATACATATTATGATAAGTTGCGATTTGGTGTTGGAATCACTTGTGAGGGAGTGTTGGTATTTACAACATAAGCGTTGAAGTCGCTTATGAAGGAGTGTTGGATTATAAGGCACATACGTCATTTCATAATCTCAATTGTACATTTAACAAGAGTATTTAGAAAATGATTGATTTGTTGTTTATCATTAACTGCGCTGATTGAGTTGATAGCATGTGTAACTTAGAAATGATGAAACCACTGAGTTAGCTACTCACTCTCACCTGGGACGATGTTTTAAAGTACCAACTAGACATTGTTTTTTATGCATGTTCCATCAAGGCCTCCAGTGGGTAGGGTTGAATTAGCTTGCACTTTCACCGTGATGCCTTTGGAGCATCAGGCGAAGCTAAAAGACTTTGTTTTTATTCTTGTTTTGTGCATGTATATCTTAGAGTCCCCGATCAGGCATGCTTTATGGGTAAATTTTGTTGTATGTTCATGGTGGCTTTTATAATCCCCATTTGGGTGATCACCATTATTGGTATTATATTTTTTACTCTTAGTCCTATATTCATTGATTTTTGTTATATTTACCTCACGTTAGATCCTCTAATTTTGAATTGTGCTACTCTAATTGCTCGTGTGTAAAATGAATGTGAATCTAAATGAGGTCACGCATGTATTTTCATTTGATTAATACTTGGGAACTCAGCATCAAAATCTATGTACTCGAGTGCCGATTTTTTGGTCGTTACAGAGAGAGTATTAAATGTTAGATTCTTATCAAAAGTACTCTTTGCCAAAAGCAAGTGTCATTAAAGCAAGTCTTTTATCTCTCTCTTTAAGCATTAAATGCTAATATCCTATTAAAGAAGATCTTTATTTAGCATTAAATGCTAAAGCCTTGCCAAAAACAACTCCTTACAGATTGCAAAGCCAAGTGACATAAGGACTCCAACAACCTTCCAATGTTGGAGTCCAGAGACAAGATTTCGGCCAATGCACAATCCGAAGAAGCAAGAGTCTCTCTCTCTCTTGTACACATGGTCATATACGATA
Source organism: Magnolia sinica (assembly GCF_029962835.1). Taxonomy (NCBI): domain Eukaryota; kingdom Viridiplantae; phylum Streptophyta; class Magnoliopsida; order Magnoliales; family Magnoliaceae; genus Magnolia; species Magnolia sinica. The sequence goes on from NC_080578.1 coordinate 90,165,055, forward strand.
AGATATTCTGACGTAAAAAATCAAGAAAATCTTCACTACCGATCGCTCAAATCCTTCACATGAAGAGCTTCAGGCCTCATGCCATTATAACCAAACTAGCTCTTTATTTATTTGTCCACTATGGACATTTATCTTTTACTTTATTTATTTTAGTTTCAGCCTTATCATTAGTCATAGCATGGGCCCCCTAGTTTTAGCTCTTAGTTTATTTCTCTAAACTTCATCCATGACATCGAGCTGGATTGCAAGGAAGATCGCTCAGTCTTGAACGGAAGGCCATGGGGCTTTCCTGTTATACTAGGTGATTTCACTAGCTATCTCACCACAAAGCTCGATTCTAACTGAGCGATGAACGAATAATCAAATCATGACCATCTCACCATGTGCTAGGTTCTGATCAAGGCCACGAACAAGCTCACCGACCATATCACCACGAAGCACGATTCTAATCAAGCAATGAATAGATTGTCAAAGATCTACCCTCCATCGATCTTCTTGCCACGATGCCCGGTTCTGATCGAGCAATGAATAAATGTCCATCCTGCACATCATGACCCTCCCACTACGGAAGCTTAGTCTTGATTAGGCAACGAACAGATTATCATCTCTTAAGTTGATCGTGAGTGCCATTATTGTAAAAATCATTAATATAAGAACACTTTTAGCTTATCTATTCTTTCTCTACTTTATTGTTCAACTTCGTTAGTGAATCACGCTGAAAGAAAAAGTCCTTAAGTCGTAGACTCATGTCTATTGTCACAAAGAAAAAAGAACTCATTTAGAAAGTTTAATCTCCCACCCTTCCATAAATCGCTAGAATAAAACACAATTTAGGTGATTGAAAGGACTCTGAATCATGTGTCCAATCTCCAATCTGTCTGTCTCGGTGCAGGGAATACTAATAATTCAATCAATCCTTGAGTCGGACAGACTCTGGCACACCCATGCATCATAATCGCTCACGAAAACCCAATCCAAACCCTCTTCCACACTTGTGACCAAATTTGATTAAATTAAGCACTAACACAATTTTTGGCATGCTCGGTGGGTTGCATGTATAACTAAAAGTTCAACAGTTTAGCAATATGGTTTGAAGATCTAAACATAAGAAAAAGCTAGAAGATCAAGGAAGGCTTGTGCAAAAGGATAAGCCCTTAGAAGCTAATCACTCCCCGGCACCTATAATCCATGATTTTGAATCCTCCTCCAATAACCATTTATGGGATAACCTGATTTGCTACCTGGAAAACATGTACGCTCTTTTAGGACAGATGAGAATACAAATCGAGTACATGTAGAGGTACAAAGAATTTCAAGATAGTCTTGTAAAAAGAATACTACTACTTCTTAACAGTCGATCTGAAGTACGCTCCTTCTAGTTAAGGCAAGCATGTGAAGAATTGTGAAACCTTAAACAAGGTTTGGCCAATTAAATAAGAATCATTTTTCAAACTGATTGAGAAACAATAATTGGTGGCCGACCATATAGCCATTACGACCAGTATGACCCCCATAAATCATACCCTGGGGGGCCAACCAACTCGAGGGAGGGGGCAACCTCTCATGCCTCTGGTACCACAATTTTACTCTACATGTGTCAAATAGCCTGGGAGAAACTTCTCATGTCATTGACACCTTAAAAAAAAGACATGACTAGTGGCTAACGAATATTATCGCCAGCCGGATGAATAATGAAAATGGTCAGGTGAATAGTGCCCACATGAATAGTGCATGGGTGAATAGTGTCATCAGTCGGATGAATAATAAAACATTTTAGTGAATAGTGTTGCCAGTCGAATGAACAGTGTTCACCTTAATAATGCACGGGTGAATAGTTCATGGATGAATAATGCTCGCGTGACTACTGTGTGAATGACTAGTGCCCGCGTGAATAGTGTGTGTGTGAATAGTATCCTTAGTTAGGTGAATAGTTTCACCATCTAGATGAATAAGAAAATCATCCGATGAATAGTGTTGTCGGTCGGATGAACAGTGCCCGGGTAAATAGTGCCCGAATGAATAGTGTCGACCGTCAATAGCAACTAATGAATAATGACTAGTGAATAGTAAAATGGCCATAAATAGTAAAAAAAAATGAAAATGCCAAAAACTATTATTTAACATCTCTTCGCATTCTCTAAATGCAAAAGGACCGAGGGAGCATTGTTTATACTCGTTTGTTGCACACCTATGTGGGTCAATGAGATGTCGTCACATGTCAACACTACTTGCTAAATGATTTGTAAAACCTACTCGCTAACTAAGAGAATTATTTACACATGATGTGGCACATCCAAATTGAATGGTCAAGGAGACCATGTGCCAACCTTGCTACATGTGGTGTAAATAACTTCAAAGAGGAGTAAGAGATGTGCATATGAGAGAGCATTAAATGCTAGATCCCTATCAAAAGTACTCTATGTCAAAAGCAAGTCTCATTAAAGCAACTCTCCCTCTCTCTCCAAGCATTATATGTTAATATCCTATTAAAAAATCTCTATCTAGTATTAAATTCTAGAGCATTGGCAAAAGCAACTCCTTATCGATTGCAAAGCTAAGTGACGTAATGACTCCAATAACGTTCCAGTGTGAGAATCAGGGATAGAGGAATCTAGATAATGCACTATCCAAAGAAGCAAGAATCTCTCTCTTGTACATGTGGCCATGCACGATAGGCTATCTAACATAAAAAAATCAAGGAGAGCCACCAGCTCCTAGAAGCCTATATAAGCAGTACTTTACAAAGAGCTTCAGGCCTCACACAATTACAACCAAACCAGCTCTTTATTTATCTATCCACCATGAATATTTATATTTTACTTTATTTATTTTAGTTTCAGCCATATCTTTTCTCATAGCAGGGGCCCCTATTTTTAGTTCTTCGTTAATGTCTTCACCCTTCATCCATAACATCCCGTTAGATTACAAGGAAGATCGTTTAGTCTGAATGGAATGCTGCGGGGCTTTTCTGCTATGTGCTAGGTGATTTTATTGGCCATCTCACCACGAAACCTGGTTCTGACCAAGCAACGAATGGATAGTCGAATCACGACCGTCACGCTACGTGCTTGGTTCTGATCAAGATAACGAATAAGTTGTCACCTCACAATCTATCTCACCATGAAGTACAGTTCCGATTGAGCAATAAATAAATTGTAAAATATCCGTCCTCCATCGGTCGTCTCACCAGGACACTCGGTTCTGATTGAGCAACGAACAAACATCCATCCCGTACATCACGATTCACGATCGTCCTGCGACGAAGCTCAATCCTAATTGGGCAATGAACGAATCGTTGTCCTCCAAGCCGATCATGAGTATCATTACTGTAAAAATCATTAATAAAAGAACACTTTCGACTTATATATTTATTTTTCATTATTTTAATTGTTGAACTCCAATAGCGAATCACACTGAAAGAAAAAATCCTTAAGTCCGTAAACTCACATCTATTGTCACAATGCAAAAAGAACTCATTTGGAAGAATTTTTCTCATTTTCTTCCACAAATTGCCTTATTTAGAAGGATTTTCCTTATTTTCCTCACTATTGGTGGCTGAGAGGACCTTAGATCCTATGTCCAATCTCCATTCTGTCTATCTCGGTGTAGGGGACACCAATAATTCAATCAACCCTTAAGTCAAGCAGACTCTAGCACGCCCACACATCATAATCGTACAAAAAAATTGAATCCAGACCCTCACTCACACTTATAGCTAGATTAATTGAATTGAGCAACAAAGTAGCTAGATAGAAATTTAAGATGATCTAATGACATGTTAAAGTTGTTTTATAAGCCTATTAAATAAGTGTCTTTTACCTTTGGTTGTGATTATTTATTCATTGCACCTTTGGTTAAAATGATCTCTGTACTCATCCTAATAATAGAAATAGTAAAACTATTTTTTTCATGAGAGGTAAAAATATCACTTTCAAACTTAATTGTTATAAGTTATGGTCTATTTGGTAGACAAGTAAAAATGAGTATATCTCATTTTAGTTAGTAGCAATTATGTGTTAAGGGTCTTGATCTCTAATATATAATTGTTGTTAATACAAACTCATTAAGTATTAGAGATCAAGATCTCTAATGCATTACTAGTAATTAAACTTATATGAACTTTGTAACACCTCATACTTTTCAATACTTGGGTGTTACCATGTAACCTAACTAAGTATAAATACAAACCTAGTTTAAGTGAACATTCATGTGCATTTTAATCTAGCTACAACCAATGAAAACAATCTCCATCCATATGTCAAGTTATCCATTCATTGTTATTCAAGATGGACCATCACATCGTTAGAGAGACCTATTCAAATTTCATTGATGGACAAATCTGACCAACCATTTTAAATTTAAAACCCTGAATCATGAGATCCACTGTTCAAAATGTCCACAATACCTTATTGGTCAACTTAACATCTGATCACGCAATTGACCACCTAATTACGAAAAATAACCTTTGAAGATTCGGATCAACAAACCCATCATTCATCTAGTTTTCGAAACTCTATCAGATGATGTAACACTTAAACATTATAATTAGGCCATTCGATCACTAGATATACCAATGATTTTCACCTAAATAAGGTTAGGAACCCATAGAAACCTTGAAAGTCATATCCTAAGATGATCTGACCGTCGGATTGACGGGAATCCACAAGTAGGACCCAAAAATCAAGCTGTATGGCCCACCTAAGCATTGGATCCACCCCACCATTGGCTGGATCTACTACTTGAAAATATAGAACTTCCTAGACAGCTTGGATCTCAGAAAAACATCATTTGTGGGGCCCGAATCACTAAATCCATTGTCCATTAATTCCAAGATCAAGCTATGAGTGACACACAAGCTAAAGTTATAAGACCTTACTACATGGGCTTTAAATCCCACAACTCATCACTATGTGGATAGCCTTTGGACCCTAGGACCTTTTGGATATGGATGGATTAAGATCAGAGAAAATTGAGCCATTAAGTTGTTAGAAAGTGTCATCTTATCACACAAATCAAGTGTGGGGCCCGCCTAAGCTTTAGATCTGCCTGGTCATCGGTTAGAGGCTCTGATGGGGACCTCTAGAGTGAATAGTCAAAGTGGATCCATCAAAACCATTTCGGTGGGCCTCACTTTAGGGGTTGCGAGTACACAAGCTGTGTACTCCCACGCTGCACCAAACTAGCCAGCCCGGTCAAATCACGTTTGACCGAGGCTACCCGAAGAGGAAGGGCTCTCTCCCTCTTTCCCGTCGTTGTGATTTAAACGGACGACATCCATTTGTGACTTCTGTGGCCCACCATCATCATCCATCTGTATGATCTGAACCGTCCATCTTGTGTGGACTTGAGTTCTGACCAAACCCCTACAACTTTCGCTCATATCTGCCCATGTGCGTGTGCACAAACTCGAGCAAAAGGAGAGTTGCGTGTGGTCAAGAATTTTCAAAAATGGAAATCATGTTCTGCTTGCTGCTATCTGTTGTGATCCACATGCTCGCTCCCTTTTCCATCTTAGCCGTCCACCCCAGTGCTATCACAGCCCTCCACTCATGGCAATGTTGTTTAGGGTTCCCAAGCAAATAATGACTAGTTTTGGGTTGTGCCAGCTGTTTAAAAACACCTCCCACTAACAGGATATATTCGGATCCTTAGATCCTCATTTAATGGCCTAGATGAGCTAGGTTTTGGCCATAAGAAGGGAGTGAAAATAGCCCTTTCCTAATTCCTATGGAAACCTGAAGAAAAACACGTCGTTTCCTTCTTCCTTCGAAACCACCACCCAAACCTTCCCCAAGCTTTGAAAAACCTCATCTGAAAGCTTCCTAGGGTCCATTAGGACTGTTTGCAAGAAGTAGATCGGAGGAAGGAGCAGTGCTGTTGAAAACACCATTAATGGTTGCCTCCTTCTTCCTCTTTCAAATCGCAGTGGGTTCGGTTTAAGTCGGGTTGAACCAAGTCGTCCAAGGGTGCTAGACCTTCAGCGGAGAGAAAGGAAATGGAAGGAGAAAGAAAGAAAGAAGAAGATGAAGGGGTGCAATTGTTGCACCACACCAACACGACCTGACTCGCCCGAGCTATGGGTTAGGTCTGGCAAGTCGGGGCTGAGTCCAGGCTCACTCCAGCCATCCTAGAAAGGAGAAAAAGAGAGGAAGACAAAGAAGAAAGAAAGAGATGAGAGGGTTGGTGCGTTACTGCACCAGCTCAAACCGAGCCCAGTTCGACTCGCTGACATGTTCGAGTTTGAGTTCAGGTTTGGGTCGGGCCAACATGGGTTGGTTAGGTCATGCCTACTATAGGTCCCGCTAGAGTTTTAGTGAGAAGAAAAGAGAGAGTGAGTTCAAAAGCAACTTGAGCATGTCACTGCCGAGTTGAGCAGATTCAACTTGCTGAGACATGAGGCGAGTCGAGTTCTGGTCCAGCAGACTTGTTGGACAGGTCTTAAGAAGGAAAAACAAAAAGAGGAAGAAAAAGAAGAAGAAATCAAAAGGAAGAGAGTGTAACACCCCGTACCTCTAGTACACGGGTGTTACCTCTTAAAACAATATTAATGAAAACCGAGATCAATTAACTAGGTAACTTGATGTCATGTGCAGGGTAGGACCTTCCGTCAACGTTGAGACCATCCACCACGACCCCTTGAAACTCGGTTTGCACTCCACACCAGTCAAGAAGGTAGCCTCGATCGAACATCTTAAGCCAGATCAGTTTCTAAGTCAACTAGTTATAGCAGCATTTTAAGACTTGATCCATGTGGGTCAGTGGGTAGCCAACAGAGTACCATTGCATCTGAAATCCATACTTAACCATTGAAAACAAATATTGAACCCATTTGACCGTCGTATCATGACATATGGGATAAATATAGACCCATGACATGTATAATGGCCCACCTAGAGCTCATCATCAACTCAAAATGGGTCAAGATGTCCAAGTGGGACCCCAAGATGCTTGGATAGAATAGATGCGACACAACCATCGTGATGGGCCCCACACGTGGTGCGTGTGCACCCTACATTGCTATGTATAATGTACACTGGACTAAAGGAGATGGTCAAAATGCCATTGATCGCTTTTTCTCTTGCAAATGGCGGAACTCTCCCGCCAATTTCAAAAATTCAAAACTGTTGGAATTCAAACCTAAAAGTGGGCCACCCGGGGTGTTTTTCGAGTAATCCAAACCATCTATTTCATTCGTAAGGGTCCACTAACTAAAATCGTATAGGATCTTGGATCCATGCAAAGGGATGGGGAAGATCGATTTGAACCGTCCACTCCCTTCATGCATGATTGGGATCCAAAGGAGAGGAGCATCAGGTGGCTTCACTTGCAAGCCAACACTTACTTTACCCAAGTGATTTCAGCCTCCCACAAGCCAGCTAGGGTGGGTCTCTTCATGGTAAAAAATGGCTAGGCAAGCCTTAAAGGAGGAAAAGTGGATTTTTCATTTTTATTTGAGAAAGGCTGACACCACTATGATAGTCCAATGGGGCCACGTGGGGCCATCCTAGCCCTCTTAACAGGATGGTACGAGATAAGAAACTCACTTATCTCATCTCATGAGAAAGAGAGGAGAAAACGGAGTTTTTTCATGAGATGGATCAAGATCCACATCTGTGATCTGAAAAGTGGACCCCACACCATTTACGAGCCCTATCTAGTCCACTCAAATGGTCTAGATTGCCTTAAAACCTCCTAAGCAACAATCCACCACTAATGGATGAGTCATCTTTCTTGATAACCCATCCAACCTTGATCGCGAGATGGACCCCACCAGACCCAAAGGAAGTACTTTCGAGAAGGCGAGGTGTTAGCAATCCATCCCCAAACATGGATGGGCCCAATGTATAGCCATCTTTTAATCACAATCGTTACATGAGGAGAGTCTTTTTCCGGCCGTTGGTGGCATCTCTCCCTGCCTATAAATAGAACACCAATGGCCTCAGCTTTCACACCAAAAAGAGAGGAAAACAAAGAGAAAAGAGAGAGGGAGGGAGGGAGTGAGAAAGAAAAGAAAGTGAGGGAGAGAATAGAAGTGTGGGCCACCTACAGACCAGGTCAGGTAACGTCCTAACCACCCTCCCCTTTTTCCTTCTTTTAGGTAGATTTCAGACACGTTTAGAGGCCGAGATCATGCTCTAACTGGACTACAAATCCGGACCAAAGTTAGGCCCTTATCAGGTCTTGGATAGAGCTAGAAAATGGCCTCCAAGTCTGGACAGATTCGACCTCTCTAAGAGGCCGTAGGTAGAGTTGTGTCAGACCACCACTCTGAACTAAAACAGTCCTCAAATGGGGCAGTGATAGGCCTTGAAATGGGCGTCCAATCTCAACTAAATCCAAGCTTGAAAACAGGCTGAAAGTTAAGCCGAAATCACGCCAAACCTGGGCCATTTTTGGGCTGGAAACAGAGTAGAAAATGAGCCTCTGCTTAGCTCTAAAATAGACTGGAAACAGCCTAGGAGTTGGCCACATTTGGAGCCGAGATCAGGCCCCCATCAGGCCTTGGATCAGGCTGAAAACCAGCCTCCAATTTAAGCTAAAACGGCCTCATAAATGGTCCGTCCAAAGGGCTAATTACTCAGCTTAAGATCAGCTGAGAATCCAGTTTGGAAACAGCTAAAAGTTACACCTAAACACAACAGAAACTTACAGCTGAAAGGCAGTAGAAATTAGCTTGAAAATGGCCATCATTAGCAACTTGAAAACAGGTGATTTTCAGCTGGGAAATAGCTGGAAATGCACCCCAACATTAGCTGATTTTGCAGCCTGATGACAACTGAAAACCAACCTAAAAAATAGTTGAAAGTAGCTGAAAATTCACGCCAATGTTAGCTGATTTTGCAGCCTGATGGCCGCTGAAAACCAGCCTAGAAATAGATGAGAAATGCAGCTGGAAATCAACTCTCAAACTGGCCATGAAATGGCTGGAAAACAGGCCTTATAAGAAGCCAAAATCAGGCCCTTCTGTGTAAGACCCGTATCCTAGCCCATACTGTTCTGTCGACTCCCGCAATCCTTCCCGTCAAATTCCGGCAACCTGCGATCTATGATCGACATTTGCGCGCGACCCTAAGTCGTATTCTATAGAATTGAGTTGGCTTAATCCTACACTTGTACCATTGCGACCGCATCATCGCTGCGGTTCCAACGCCGCGTCTCACGTACCGATCTGATACCCTGGTAGGGAGTTGTAGGCCGGTGTTTATTCAAAGAAAACGCCGCACGTTTGCAATCCCAAGAGAATCTCTACTATATGTCCCATCAATCAATCCTTCAATCAATCACTTCATGTCAAGTACACATCACCTTTCACCCCATCCCCAAGCAACCACCAAGTCAACTCTTTCTCACCCTCTCTCTTAAACAACCATACATGTCAAGTACACATTACACATCACTCACCCTTTCACCCATCACACCCATCCCTCACTTCTCTTACAACCCTTTCTCTCATTTCTCAACACAACTCCCAAGCTAGCAAAAAAAATGCACGTTCATGCATTCCAAGAGAGAAAAATGACTTTATGTGGCCCACCTTTTTCATCCCAAAAACCTTCATCCTAGTCATTTAACTCTCATCACCCTCCATCAAAGTGAAGCACAAGGAGACCGGCATTCCAACGGACCGAGAAGATCGAACGGTGGGTACTTCTATAGGCTAGATTGTCATGTTCTAATGATGGGCCAAGTGAGGCCTACTGATCGATGGTATGAATCTCTCTTGGGGCCCTAGATGTGGCCCATGGCCCACCTTGATTTTATTATAATTCCATGATGGGGCCATTCTCCATGGATCCCATCATGATGTTTACTTTCTAAGTGTGAAAGAGGTCATCTAAACCTTCCATTTTGGTGGAGAAGGAATCTCCACCATTGATTTTTTGGATTTGGTGGGCCCACATGTATTGGGACCCACTTGATGTATGTTTCAAATCATGCAAGGGAGGTCCCATAGTGGTGAGGTCCCTCCATCACTCAATCTCTCTCTTTCTCTCTCTTTCTCTCCTTCCTTATTTTGTGGCCCACTTAATAAGTTGTGAGATGTCCAAACCGTTCATCAAAGGGACCTCACCTTGATGTGGGTCTCATGCACACCATCCAACCATTTGGTGGCCCACCCTGGTAGCATGTATGTGGGTGGGGCCCATCTTAAATATATGTGTTATATGCAACCGTCCAGCGTCCAGGGATGCTGGACGTTGCCAACAAGTGAAGTGTGAGCAGACAGTGGGTGTACTGACGGCAGTAAGACAAAAAAATTTAATTTTTGGGAAGGGCTGTCTCTGTAGGCCCCACCTTGATGTATGTTTTTAATCCAAGCCATCCATCCCTTTCCTTAGCTCATTTTAGTTGTTGAGCTGAAAAATGAAGTTAATCTGATCATTTGGTGGGCCATAGCATAGAAGATAGTGGTTGTACCGTTGAAATCCACTCTAATATTTTTGTACTATAAAATATACTTAATATTGGGCTCGTCTGACTTGTCTCGAGCCCTAGCGACCAATGGTTAAGTCGGATCCACCTGATGCCGGCCCCACATGGGAAAAATCAAGGTATTTCATGTTTTCAAAAAAAGAAAATTAAGAAAGAGCATCAGCAGCAGCGCCTGCTGCTGCTGACCTCCCTGAGGACGAACGCGCAGGCGTCCTGCGTTGGACGTAAACGGGCAGGGACATGGATCCCTGCCATGGGCCCCTCACAAGGTGTGTTGATCATCCACCCCATGCATTTGACAGGCCCTTAGTGCAGTGGGCCCTCCGCCAAAATTCAACCATATATATGGCTCAGGTGGCCCACGTCAAAAGAAACAGTAGCGATTGAACGGCTGCCATTGAAACACTTTTTGGGTTCACGTCCATGTGACCTTACCAACGAGTTGGATTGCAAATAAGCATTATGGTGGGCCCCACGTGGGACCCACAGTGATGTATGTGTTTCATTCACACCGTCCACTAATCGTGGACGGTGAAACCCAAAAAAAAAAATGTATGTGTTTTGTCACTACCGTCCAACCATGTGGTTGGGCTGTTGGACGGTTACTGGACCCCCACCATGATGCATGTGCTGCATCCAAACCGTTCATCCATCTTGAAAGCTCAATTTATGGCATGAGCTAAAGAATGAGTCAGATCCATAGTTCAAGTGAAGCCCACCATCTAAGGTAGTGGACAAGGATGTCCACCATTCAAAATTTCTAAGGGCCAAGTTTCCTATTAAGCTGTTATTTGTTTCCACTTCATATATCACTATGTTAATTTATGAACAGGTTGGATGGGAAATATATGTTATGGTGGGCCTTGGAAATTGTAATGGTGGAAATCATTGTTACCACTGTTTATTTGGAGTGCGGTCCAGTTGATCTTTTGAGATGAATCATTTATATATATATATATATATATATATATATATATATATATATATATATTGATGTATTTGGGGCCCGTTTTTAAGGCCCACTTTGATATATATAAGGCTCATAATTGAGGCCTATCTTAATGTAGTTATGGCCCATCCATTGAGGCCCACCTTGACATTTATAAGGCCCATTTGAGGAGGCCCACCTTAATGTAGTTATGGCCCATCCATTTAGGCCACCTTGATATACAAAAGGCCCATGTTGTGAGGCCCATTTGATGTATTGGAGGCCCATGGGTTGAGGCCCAATGGGGTATACATAAGGCTCATTGAAGGTGATTCTACCGTATTTTATGTGTTGACCTTTATGGTGGGCTATGCCCTGGGAGCAATGATGGTTTGACGTCCACATTATAAGTATAATCTTGGTTAAATGTCCGCATTGTAACTCTCCTTAGGGCCCATTGATAGGCCCATACTTGTTGATAATTCATCACTTCATAACCTGCTTAGTATAGCTCCATGATTCATGCCCATACGCATCATATATATGCTTGATATGAGGAATGTTTGATCATAGCATAAGCCGTTAGACTGAGACATTTATGGGACTCCTTATGAGACGGAGTGCCCCCACATGAGTGCGTGGTGTGCACAGGATTGCTGCATGACTGTACGATGTGACTCATGCATCTCGCATATGTGTGACTTGATCACTGCACGCCCTAATGACATCAGGACCGTAACCTTCATAAACACATCGTGGATGGTCGTATCGGATACCGAAAATATTTGGTTCTATCACTATGAGCACTTAGGATGTCCTTGGGTGAAAATTTCAGAACCTTCGAGGCCAGGAGTAGCCTCAATGTCTAGACCGAGTGGAACATGAGCGCCCGAGTGCCGAATACCAGTAGGCCGCGTCTCCTACTGTATCGTGGTTAGTTGGGAGGGGGTGTGAACTTATCCGCCCGAGTGAGGAGGCTATAAGCTAGGCTGAGTTTGACTAGCTCGCAAATGAGTCTACTATCGACGAGCCGGGTAGGTATTGGCAGACTACTGCTTGGCAAATGAGTCGGGCGGATAGTGTGGTCTCTTCCACTTGCTTGGCTGTGCAGCTAGGGAGGAGGCAATCAGTGTGAGTGTACTAAACCCCGGTGATATTTAGAGAGAAACTGTACTAATATGTGTACTTGATGAGTACTGGCTTGCTTAGATTACATCTCGCATATGAGATTCGGCTACGTAGGCCTCGCATGACATCGGTATGGCCGATATCATTCATGTCCTACATCGCATGGCCTTGGTATGACCGATAGCTTTCATGCCTTGCATCACATAGCCTTGGTACGGCTGGTTATATTCATGGACTCACTGCACATTTTCGCATTACTCTGCTATTGTACACTTGACACTCGCCTTACACACACTTTCACCACCTTCTAAGCTCTCTATAAGTTAATGCACAATGGATGCGTGCAGGTGGCATTAGGTTGCAGCAGCGTTGAGCTTGGAGCGTTCAGCCGAGCTTCTGGAGTTATGTTACTTTTATTATATTGTATTTCTCTTTCATACGCATTGTACTTAAAATTTTTGATATAGTGGATATGTGGTGATGTTGTTTTGTGACTTGGTTATACTTGTGGTTATGCTCCATTACAAAAAAAAATCATACTGAAAATCCTCCTTGTAGGATCCCAGGATCGGAATCTGGCATGTAAGTGTCGGAATCCAAGAATGGGGTACTACGGAGGCTGTCGGCGCCGGATTCGGCGATCGGGAATTTTGTGAACCCGTTTTCTGAGTTTGGGGCGTGACATTCTGGCCCTTGCAACGGACTGTAAAACCGGCCAGAAAACGGCCTCCTAATAGACCTAATTACAAGTTATGAAACGCCCTAGAAAATAGGGTGAAACTTGGTCCGTTTGGAGCCGCAATCCAGCCCAAAAATACCCTCCAAATAGGCCCTAATCTGGGTTGAAGGTAGCCTTTCATGTGACTGTTAACTGGACTAAAGGCCAGCCCAGAACTGGGCCTAAAGTAGCTCCAGCAGAGGTGGGCCACACCTGAGATGAAATCCCAGTGGGCCGCACCTAAGTCGCCATCTCAGCGGGCCCCATTTCAAAAATCAGTAGGTCACACCTGATCAGTGGGCCGCACCAAATATCAGGTGGGCTGCACCAAATATCAGGGTGGGCCACACATGATCTGTGGGCCTCACCAAATATCAGGGCAGGCCGCACCTGGTTAGTGGGCTACACCAAATATCAGGGTGGGCCGCACCTGATCAGTGGGTCGCACCAAATGTCAGGGTGGGCGGCACATGATCTGTGGGCCTCACCAAATATCAGGGTGGGCCACACCTGGCCAGCGGGTCTCACCATGCTCGGTGGGCCTGATTGGGCCCAGTCTTGGGCCATCACTAGTGAATAATGGCTGGGCCAAACTGGGCCCAGTTTAGCCCAGTTTCTGGATCGTAGGTGGGCAACAATTGATGGGCCAAACCAGGCCCAATTCAACCCTTAGCTGAGGGCAAACTCCAGGCCTAGTTAGGGCACTCGTTGGGGCAAGCAACTGGTAGGCCCAACCCCTTGACGAAAGCCCAAACAATTCCAAATACGGGCCTTTCAAACTCCCACCAACCTTTAACAATACTTAAAACTTTAGGACTTGTTGCCTAATGCAAACAAATTCTCTAGGGGACTATTCAAGTGACTTGGGGCCACCATCTTCTCATGGGGATCAGATCAAGGACAGTACTACACCAACTCAGGTGATGATTTTTCTTCCCCCTGAGCTTTCCATCTCTAAACTGAATTAAGGATGGTTTTTTTTTTTTGCAGTTGTAAATGATATCCTAGGAGTGGATGATCATTTGACTTACTAGCTTAAATACATGCCTTATAATTGTATTTAGCCATTGGTTGACTACTGAACATATATTTTGAAAATAATTAAATCTCTAACCCTTTTGATCATCGATCATGGATTCGATCCTTTGATTAGTTTACCATTATCACATGCTTTAGAAATTCATTAAATCACATGACTGTCTTATCTAAAAATACGTCCTAGATTCACCAAAGCATTTGATTAGTTTTGCTAAAACTGTATGTTTAGAATATAATCATATTTATATCTTTATAAATCATATGATTATATTGGTTGCAAGTCACATAATGATTGAAACCTCTCTGTGAAAACTCATATTAAAAGAGAGTCTGAGCTTAGGGTGTAACGGAACAGATGTGATGAATAGACCCTCAATATAGAGGTTATAATTAGTGACGATTGAATCATGGGGCTCACCATCTATAGAGTGATTCCACTTACTTGACTGTGGAGTGAACTACACTATGTTTATACTCATTGCTGTTTACTCGTATCAATCCATACATACCGTCTTATTTTAGTCACTGTATTTAATGATTTCCACATTTCATTCCCAATCAGCATACGATGGTAGTTCCCTAATATTGAGAATTGATTGGCCACATATTGATGAGTTCTATACACACCCTAAGACGGTAGCCTCATGAGCCAGGGATGGTGGTATGAGACCTACGCTCGAGCTATCAGCCTACGCCGGTGTCAAGCCCCCATAGTGACCTTGAGCTTACTAAAAATGGTTGATTATAACTAGACTAATAATGGTTGACTAATCATGTATACATGGCACAAACTAGTGTCTATTGCTATCATACGTGATGTACGTATTTGTCCGACTGGATGATTTTTCTAGGTCAATGATTGCATGGGTGACGAGCCCAACTTCTGCACCAAGGCGATGATTGCATTCACGCATCCATGCATAATATAAGACTGCATTTACTATGTTTTGTTTACCTGTATCTTTTGTACTATTTCTTGTCTAGTGCGGTGGTGCGTAATCTTGAGGGGAGATCACACTGAGCTGGTCACTCATTCATTAATGTTCAACGATACAGAGGAGGCAGGTACAAGTGATGATGGTCGTGCGGTGGACCTGGAGTCAACTACCGCTGAAGAGGAGTTTTACGATGAGGAGTCGCATCAGGAAGCAGCTGCCTACTATGGCTTAAATCAATAGACTAGTTGTTATGGTTATTTTTGAACAATTACATTTTGGAATTTTATATATAGGCCCCAACTAAGTGGCCCAGGATATTCATTTTGAGATGGGTTATATTTATACGACGCTTGCTTCTATTAATCGCACTTTGATTTGATTGTCTATTGATCACCGGTTAACACTAGATTTTCAAGAAATGAATTAAATACTCGGGTCTCGAAAACTGGAGTGTTACAAGTTGGTATCAAAGCGGAGTATGAGATAGCCTGGCCGTGGGATCAACATACAAATACCTTAAGGGATTAAACCTGGACAAAACTTAAAAATTTATCTTAAAAAGTAAATAAGATGAGTAAACATAGAAACAGAGCACTTAGGCCCCTTAGGTATTAGTAGAATGAACAATTGAACCTATGAAGAAATCCTCAATAGTTAGGAAGGGCTTAGAGCATGAACCATCTAGGAAAGAGCAAGCTAGTCATCTGAACATACAAATAGAAACCATAGCCCCCTTGAAAACTTAACCAGAAATGGCATTTAGAAGCTAAACTTCCTCGCCATGCAACCGGCATGATTTCTGATTTCGTAATTTCTAATTCCGCAGGAAATTATGCCACCCGTATTACGGTCACAGATGACGAATACAGTTGATATACACCCGATTCCATCAACGGAACGTCTATGGGAGCACAGTCCCGTATACACGTCAGGCCTTCCGCCTGGGGTGGCAAACGGGGACACCGAGTTGGAAGTTGTAGGGGATTCTCCCTCTCCCCATATATTCATGTCAGGGTTACAGTCATAGTATTTCGAGCGACGGACACCTTCAGTTGAACCTTCAACTACTGCTTATGTAGACACGCCGACGGTAACCACCGCCTTCGCAGCCTTTGCGCAAATAGCAGCGACCATGCAACAGCAGTAGGCTACCTTCATGTAGCAACAACAGGATTCACACGCTCTCATGATGGAGACCCTGCAAAGCCGTGGAGGGATGTCACGCGATGCAGAGGTGAGAGGCGCTGACATGTTCGATCGTTTCATGAGGCTCCGTCCACCGACTTTCGAAGGAGCGCCTGACTTGGTTCAGGCTGAGCATTGGTTGGCAAGGATTGCCAAGGTGATGGGGCCCCTGGAGTGCTCCGATGCTCAAAAGGTCAATTTGGCCACATACCTGCTAGAGGAGAGGCTGAAATTTAGTGGAACAGGGTGCAAAGAGGTGTGCTCGCTGGGTACGCCTGAACATGGCTTGGCTTAAGGATGAAGTTCCTGTAGAAATACTTCCTACGGTCATGCCGAAGTGAAAAGATCGCTCAGTTCCTGAAACTGGAGCAAGGGAACATGACGGTTGCCCAATACGAGGTGAAGTTTGACGAGCTATCTTGATATTTACCCAAAGCCCTTGAAGACGAGGAGTATAAGTTAGAGAAGTTTAAGGAGGGGCTAAAGCCTGGGATACAATCTCGGCTGTGCACCTGGGATTTCGGGGACTTTTCGGAATTGGTGGATAAGGCGATGCAAGTACAGAAGGACTTTGAGCGTACCATTCGCTCCCGCCTTCCAGCCCAAGACGCCCAAATCAGACAAAGGCATGCGCCTCCTACTCCGTCTACTCCAGCAGAGAGGTCTAGGCCGCTATCAGCACGAGCTCTGCCCTTACCTTCCGACGGGAGCTGTAAATACTGCGGCAACATGAACCACATTGCCCAAAATTATTTCCGAAGAATACGCGATCAGGGTATTCTACTACCGGGAAACCGCCCCCAGCAGAATTCGGGGACAGCCAGGACGGCGCCCAGGCCCCAACAACCTAGGCTGGCACCCTCAGCCCAGTAGAGGGCGCCCCCGGCTTGGGTATACACAGTCACTGCCTTAAAAGCCGAGCAGGATCCTCTCCAGACCATCCACGGTACCGCTCACATTCACAGTACCCCTGTACTTACCTTATTTGATTCCTATGCAACTCTTTATTTCATTGATTCTGTTATTGCATCTAGATTAGGACTGAATACAACTCGAATGCATACCCCCTAGTTGTAGCATCCCCTATGGGTAAATTTGTAGAAACAGACAAAATGTGTAGGGCATGTCCCATCACCTTCGCAAATCACAAGGTGACTGTGGACCTAGTCGTCATGCCCATTAGACAGTTCGGCGTCATCCTAGGGATGGACTAGCTTACACTTGTGCGCACAGTCACGGACTGTCGTGGTAAGACGATTACGATAACCATTCCCGGGCAGGCCCCTTTCACTTTGAAGGGAAAGGGTAAGCACAGGGAGTTTAAGAGCTTGCAAGCTCTAGCCGAAGGCAAGACAGAAGAAGTCTCCATCAGTCGGATACCAGTTGTGCGGGAATTCCTAGAGGTATTTCAAGAAATACTAGGGCTTCCCCCAAGGCGAGCAGTGGATTTCTTCATAGATCTTAAACTAGGGACCGCCCCCATTTCACTGCCCCCGTTTTGCATGCCTCCTTGCGAAATAGAGGAGTTGAGAAATCAAATTGATGGGCTGCTTGACCAGGGCTTCATCTGCCCCAGCATTTCTCCTTGGGGAGCGCCAGTTCTGTTTGTCAAGAAGAAGGACGAGTCAATGCGTCTCTATATAGACTACAAGAGACTGAATGACGTGACGATCAATAACAGATATCCCCTGCCACGTACCGATGATATATTCGATCAGCTCAAGGATGCCAAGTATTTCTCAAAAATAAATCTGTGCTCGGGATATCATCAGTTGAGAATTAGGGATGAGGATATCCCTAAGACAACATTCAGAACTCGTTATGGGCACTACGAGTTCTTGGTAATGTCCTTTGGGCTTACAAATGCTCCCGCAGTGTTTATGGACCTTATGAATCGGGTCTTCATGCCGTACTTGGTCCAGTTCGTGATCGTGTTCATTGATGACATCTTGGTTTATTCCAAAAGCCGGAAGGAGCATGAGCAACACTTGCAGGCAGTCCTGAGTACCCTGAAAGAAAATCAGTTATATGTCAAGTTGTCAAAGTGCGAGTTTTGGGAAGAGGAAGTAAAGTTTTTAGGACACGGGGTTAAGGCAAACGGGATAGCGGTTGATCCAGGGAAGTCGGAAAGCGGTATCTAAGTGGGAGTAACCCACTACAGTTACCGAGGTCCGGAGTTTCCTCGACATGGTAGGATACTACAGGCGCTTCATCAAGGAATTCTCCCAGATCGCACGGCCGCTCACCCGACTGACAAAGAAGAACAATCGGTTTACGTGGGATGAGAACACGGAAGCAGCTTTCCAAGAGCTGAAGATGAGACTGACTTCTGCGCCAGTTCTCACTCTTCCAAAAGAAGGAGAAACGTTCATAGTATATAACGAAGTCTTGAAGTTTGGTTTAGGCTGCGTTCTAATGCAGAACAACAGGGTGATCGCTTACGCTTCTCGCCAGTTGAAAAAGCACGAGGAGAATTACCTGACTCATGACTTAGAGTTGGCAGTTGTTGTTTTCGCTCTAAAAATATTGAGGCATTATCTCTACAAGAAAGACTTCCAGTTATTCTGTGACTATAAGAATCTGAAATATATATTCACGCAAAAATATCTGAATATGCGTCAGCGTCGATAGATGGAGACGCTTAAAGACTTTCGTTTTGATATATCCTACCATCCTGGTAAAGCAAACTCTGTGGCCGACGCTTTGAATCAAAAGAAGAAACATGAACTGATAGCCACCCTGATGATCAAAGAGTGAGAGATGATGGAATTCGTACAGGACTTCAACATCCAGCTCACACTCGATGAGCCAGATGCTTACTTAGCTCTTCTAACCATTGAGTTGACCCTAATGAACCGTATAATTTCAGTCCAAGATCAGGACAAATGGCTGGTTAAGATGAAGGAGAGGTGTAGGAGCAAAGAAATGCCTGGTTGAAGGATTGATGATGATGGCGGTCTCAAATACCAGGGGCGAGTATGCGTGCTTGATAATGCAGATTTGAGAAAAGAGGTGATGACAGAGGCACATCACTCCAGAATAACCATACATCTGAGGAGTACAAAGATGTACAATGAGGTAAAGAGGCAGTACTGGTGGGGCAATATAAAGAGGGACATCACAAGCTTCGCAGCAAGATGTATGGTGTGCCAAAAGATAAAGGCTAAACATCGTAAACCTGCAGGCCTTCTGCAGCTACTGCCACTAGATGAATGGAAATGGAACAGTGTCTCCATGGACTTCATATTCGGCCTTCCTGCGATGCAGCAGAAGCACGACTCGATCTGGGTCATCGTCGATAGATTGACAAAAGCTGCCCGATTCCTCTTGATTCGCACGACAGATTCCATCGATAGTTTGGCGAAATTATACATCCGGGAAGTCATGCGATCCTATGGAGTTCCGCGGGAGATTATATTGGATCAAGACGCCATGTTTACTTCTGCCTTTTGGAAGAGGTTATAGGAAGAGATGGGCACTGAGCTCGAGTTCAGCACATCATTCCACCCTCAGACGGATGGACAAACTAAGCGGGTAAACCAGATTTTAGAGGATATGTTGAGAGCATGTGTCCTGGACTTTCAAGGCAACTAGGACGATCACTTCGCTCTAGCAGAATTTGCATACAACAACAGCTTCCAGTCCAGCATAGGCATGGCACCGTACGAGGCTCTCTATGGTCGCCCTTGCCGAGCCCCTTAGTGCTGGGCAGAAGTTAGGGAGAGGAGCTTGTTAGGGCCCGTGCTTGTCCAAGCTACTACCCAGGTTATTGATGTGGTCTGACAGCGTTTACGAACCGCCCAAAGCAAACGGAAGAGCTATGTAGACAATCGGAGGCGTGATTTGGTGTTCATAGTAGGCGATCATGTATTCTTGAAAATCTCACCCATGAAGGGTTTGATAAGGTTTGGGCAGAAGGGGAAACTGGCACCGCGATTTATTGGTCCATTCGAAATCTTGGACTGTGTGGGAACCATGACATACCCCTTAGCACTGCCTACCGCACTGGCTAGAATTCACAACGTCTTCCACATATCCATGCTAAAGAAGTATACGCCAGACGAGTAATATATCATCAGCTGAGAGCAAGTCGAGTTCACTAAAGATGCTTCATGTACCAAGGAGCCTATTCGCATCCTAGATCGTAAGGAGCAGGGATTGCGGACAAAGATGATACCACTAGTCAAGGTTCTCTAGTCGCACCATGGAGAGGAAGAAGCAACCTGGGAATGAGAAGCTGAAGCCATAGAAAAATACCCTTACTTGTTCAACAATATGCTATAGGTAATTTCAAGGGTGAATTTTTTTTTTTTTTAAGGGGGTAGACTGTAACACCCTGTACCTCTGGTACATGGGTGTTACCTCTTAAAACAACATTAATGAAAACCGAGATCGATTAGCTAGGTAACTTGAACTTATCATGTGCAGGGTAGGACCTTCCATCAAAGTTGAGACCATCCACCACAACCCTTAGAAACTCAGTTTGCACTCCACACCAGTCAAGAAGGTAGCCTCGATTGAACATCTTAAGTCAGATCAATTTCTAAGTCAACTAGTTATAGCAGCATTATAAGACTCGATCCATGTGGGTCAGTGAGTAGCCAACGGAGTACCACTACGTCTTAAATCCATACTTAACCGTTACATTCATGCATCCATGTATAATACAAGACTGTATTTACTATGTTTTGTTTGCCTGTAAATTGTTGTTGCTGTTTTACATACCGTGAGAAATTGAAGGCGCACTCCATGTGTTTGAGGAAATGCTACACAAGCTTGATCTTAGCTCGAACTCGGCTCGAACTGGCCCGAGCTGTTGACTAAACCGAGTCGACCTAGCTAATCAAGCTCGAGGACCAAGCCAAGTCGAGGTCGAGCTGTGCCAAGCTGGACTCGGTTCGACTCGTGTACAACTCTAATGATGGATGATACACATAGAAGGTGTGCCCCATACGATGGATGGTGGACATCAAAAGTGGGCCCCACATAACAGAAACTAGTTTCAAAGGTGGGGCCCACATGATGGACACATCAAATGTGAATTCCATATGATGGGTAATAGAAGGAGCCCCACCTAAAGGAAAATTAGCATTGATTGTGGGCCCCACATGATGGATGGCCTACATCAAGATGGGCCCCATATAAAGGATGGTTCACATCAAAGGTCAACCCCTAATGATGAATGGTCCACATCTAAGATGGGTCCCGCTTGATGGATAACCCATTTTAAAGGTTTGACTCACACAATGATGATCCACTTTCAATGTTGTCCAACATGATAGATAGTCAAAATATCTTAAACCATGAAGATTGTAACCATCCATTCTTTTGCCATTAGAGAAACAATTAATATATAATGAGATTCATAAAAACAATCATTTGTATTGGTCTTATAATAGAATTATTTAAATCTTTAAAAATGACATTAACTATCCTTTTTTTTTTTTGAAAAAAAAAAGTCTTATTTAATTGTTTTACTAAACATGCTTATTTTAAATAAAAGCTTTGTTTCTTATTTTCGAAAACAAGATTTTACCAAATCAACTTATTTAAAATAAAAGTTAGAAGGTAAAGAACTTATTAGGGCTTGTTTGATTTTCCAAATCCAATGTAAATGCCCTACAGATGAGTAATTATAACTCTTCTACCCCGTTTGAAAACGCACTTGTATTTTTATTTAGAAAATTGGTCCAAAACAATTGGTTAAAATTTTTGAGCCTACCCTGATATGTATGATATATCTATGCCAAAGGTAATAAGCCTTGGGAAGTTTTTAAAAGTAGGTGTTTGATTTCCTAAACCCAGTGTTGGGATCCACTTGAGTTTTGGATGCGCGTCATATTTTTGGTCATGCCCTACTTTGAAAGATGGGATTATAGAAGGGCAGTGCGGATAACCCACATACATCACAGTAGGCCCCCCACATGTATTTAACAATGTTCTCGGTTCTAGCGCTAAAAAAAAACGCAAGCGTGTTCGGAAAATCAAACACGCCCCTTAAAGTAACTTTATTTGAAAAGTTTTTATTAAAGTTTTATTAAAGTAGGGCAAAAATGCTAAAGAAGTCCTAAGTAATTTTAAGCTAATAAGCTATATTTTGATAATGTGTTTATCAAATTACCAATTATTAAAAAAGTAAGGTACATATGAGGGTGCATCCAGACAGGGAGCAGGCGCATGCGATTTTCAGTACATGCAATAAATGAAAGAAGAGAAAAAGAGGTCACGAGCGTTGTCTTGTTGGGTGATCTTCAGTAATGACAGACCGTGCGGTCTACGACCAGCAGACATGTGACCCACGATTAGGTCGTAGGTTTTCCTTTTTTGGTCGGTCAGAAAATACCCATAACAAGAAATAAAATTATTAAAATGAAAGCTGACATTTTCACCCACTTCAGCTATTAGTACACCATCTTTTATACTTCTTGTAATAACATGGTAGTTGTACTACATTGTTACCCAAAGTGTAAAATGTATGTATCTATCAAAAACTAAAGATGAAATAAATGAAAAGTAAATTCAAAACCCAAAACCCCATCTCTCCTGGTCTTCTCTGTCTGCTCTCTCTGTCCTGAGAAGCTGCTTGTAATAAGAGAAAACAGAGAGAGAGAGAGATGCAGCAACATCTAATGCAGATGCAACCCATGATGGCAGCTTTCGATCCCAACAGCATCACTACAGATATCATTCAACAGGTCTTGCCTTATTCGTTCCCTTCTTTTTGCCATTTCTACATATCCTTTCTTTTACCTTTGTCCTGCTGCATTGGTAGTGTATTTTTTTTTTTCTGTTATTCAAATGAGTTTTACTTCCTTCATGTTCTGGTCTTGGATTTTGGGTTTTTTTTTTTTTCCCTTTCTTTGATGGTTTTGTGTTGTTGTTGAAGTATTTATAGAGGTGTGTTTTGATGGGTTGATCTTGTTTCATGAAGTATAGAATAGGTCTGTTGTGTTGTGTGTTTGTGTTTGTTTGCTTGTTTTGAAGGTGTAATGGTTATTGGTTGTTTTGATTTTTATTTTTTCCTTGCTTGTATTGCAAATGGGTTTTTAAGCTACTCTTTCTTTCTCTCTATCTATCTAGTTTTGGTTGGTTTTGAATCTCTTTTCGTCTGGATTGGTGTTAGTTTTGGGAAGGTCAGTTTCTTCTTCTTCTTCTTCTTCTTCTTCTTCTTCTTCTTTTTTGTATATTTCTCTGTCTGTGTGCTTTTTCTTACTATCATTTCTCGGTACGACGAGTGGAGAAAAGGGTGTTCTAGTATCATGTTTCGGTATGACAAGTGAAGATCAAAGATTTGAGTTACTTTGTTTTGTTTCAAATGAAATACAAGTAGATGAAGATCTGCATGGAAAAAATGGCCTGATGAACTATGAGGGTTGTTTGGAAGTAACCCAGAATGAGAATGAGAATGAGAATGGAACAGGCAAGCCCCTTGCATGCTTTTCAAATGAGCTATTTGGTGCATCCTACAGATTGTGGATGGCAAAACCTCATTTTCATTGGGTGGTGGACACATGGGCCCGCCCGAATAGATAGGTGCAACCAAACTGGCTAATGCTGACTGAGATGATTTGTACATTGAGAAACTGTTCAACTAACGGTTATCTCCATGTCACTTCTAGTGGTTGGAGTGGCCTTAACCGGCATTGTTTCTTCAGAATGAGGAACTTACTCGGCATTCGAGAGACATTGATCTGATTTAGCCTGTAAAGATTCCCAAACAAGAATTGGTAGGACGTTACGAACTCCATGTCTTCCCAGAGTCTTGTTCTAAAGCCACTCCCAACTCCATATTTTATACCCTCAGAAAATGAACTGTTTGTTCTTTGAAATACTCTCCAACTACCCAACACTGTTATTTGAATCATAACCCCATTCTTGTTCTAAAGCCACTCCCAACTCCATATTTTATACCCTCAGAAAACGAACTGTCTGTTCTTTGAAATACTGTCCAACTACCCAACACTGTTATTTGAGCAAAAATGAGGGCCCCCACCTGTGAATCATAACCCCATTCTTGGCAATAACACAGGTTGTTCTCTTCGTTAAAAAAATGCCATAATCCTTTACTAAGCAACTACCTATTCAAAGGCTTCAATTGCATAATACCTTTCCTTCCCTCCTTCCAACTTACAGACCGGATTCCATTCCAAAAGATGATATTTCCCCCTTTCCTCCATTCCTTGCCATAGTATGTTCCTTAGTGAATTAGAGGGGACAATTTAATTAAAGTGATCCTCCCAGTAAAGGGTAGGTACTTCATTTTTCCAGATTGCAAACATCTTCTCCACTCATTGCACTACAACAATGAGACTACAAAAGACCCGAAAGATTGTGCTTCTTTAATCTCACCCAATTAAGTCTATCATGGACCAATTCACCTTTTAACCGAAGACCACTTCGTAACACTAGATAATAGTTTTCAAGTAGAGAATCTAGTCCTTCGAAGCATCGTGGAGCTGGAGAGTTTCATCTGCAAAATTGAGACACCAGAATATTCGAACTATTGGTTTTGAAGCATTTTCGGATGTCTTCTTTCATATGTTTGTCGAGTATTCTTATTAACACTCAAAATTATAGGGAAGGGGGAGTACCCTATGTGAATTCCTTCGAACTATTTATTATTATTATTTTTTTTAAAAGCCATTGGAGGTCCAATTTATTAACCGAGAGAGAGAGAGAGAGAGAGAGAGAGAGAGAGAGAGAGAGAGAGAGAGAGAGAGCCATTCATCTATATTCTTTTACCCAATTCATCCATTTTTTTTAAAAAATAATTTGAAAGGTAACGATAAATATTTTTAAGAAAAGTGCAAGAAGGCTCAAAAAAGCAAACAAATAGACCAATTGCTCTAGTTGAAGCCCTTGAAGTAGGAGACCCACACTATTATATCCATCTTTGCCCTCTTATAGGCATCTAACTTCGACCCACATCCCAAAAGCACCCGTTATTCCTCTATTCCCAAATTGCCCAAATAACAACCATTAAAACTAGCCTCCAGTACACCAACTCTTTTCTGATCCCTCCTCATGCAAAGCTAGGAATAGGCCATCAATGGACCCTTACATCACCCAAGGCCATCTAAAGATGGCAAGGAATTTCTCCCATACCTTTCGAACAAACGAGCAATGGATCAACAAATGATCAATCGTCTCCACATCCCTCAAACGCATTGCACAACAATTAGGAAATGTCATAGATCTTTTCTGAAGATTGTTGATTGTGAGGATCTTATTTCTACCAACAAGCCAAGTAAAAGTTGTTACCTTAAGAGGGGCCCCACAGGACCACATGAGACTAGACCAAGAACCGACCCGACTTCTTTAACATCCAAACCAGTGAGTCCTTATCTCCCAAAGATGGCTTAGAATGCGTAAGCCACTCTAAGAGCCGAATGAAATCAACTACCTCCGCATCTGACATATTCCTCCAAAAGAGGGGAGACCAAATGACTGCGTTGTCAGAGATAGAATAGTAGCAATCGGTGGTTGCATCAAAGTACGTAGCAAACCTAGCTAATCTCGAAAAAGTAATTTGGGGCGGACATTCCCGATCCATAAATCTACCCAGAATCATATCCTCTTCTCGTAGAGAACCGAATCCCCTCCTTAAACCTATTCTCCATGCCAAGGACCCCCTTCCACAACCTAAAGGTCCTATAAAGAGATGAGCCCTTCCCTGCTAACCCCATTCCTAAACTCTGTATTTGGTAATGATCACCTCTCTACAACCTACCTTCCATGTCAAACCTCAATAGCCATTTACCAAGTAACACCTAGCTCTCAAATTTCCTTATGCTAGCTCCCCCTTCCCCATACGACTTGCAAACCTTAGCCCATCACAATAAGTGGAATTTTTACTTCTCATCAATGCCACACCATAACAAGTCCTACCTCAAACTTGCCAACCTCTCCAACACTGAAGCCGAATATCTAAAAAAGGACTTGAAATAGATTGGAAGATTTGACAAGGCAAAGCTTTGATCAACATAATCCTCCCCCCTAACGAAAGGTTTCAACTCTTCCGTCTGGAAAGCATCCTTTAAACCATTTCAATAGCCTTATCTCATAAATGTTTAGTAGGCTTTCTATTCCAAGGAGGGAGCCCGAGATACATTGAAGGAAGCGACCCAACTCAACACCCAAAAACATCCACCAAACTTGCCACCTCTTCACTAGAAATGCAAACACCCAACATTTCGCTCTTGAAGACGTTGACTTTTAAGTCGGAACCACTTTGAAGTGCCTCACTAATCTCCTTAAATTATCCACCATTGCAACCTTTGCGTCACAAAAGAGGACGGTATCATCAATGAACTAGAGATGTAAAATCGGAGGCAATTGTCCATTTGATGCCAAGCCCTAACCTTCTCATCATATATTCAATGAAATCCCACTTGATACAATCGTAAGCTTTTTTCATATCAGGTTTACAAATAGTACCTAGTCTCCTCAACTTATGCATGCCAATTGTTAGAAATTTTCAAAAAGCAATAGAATTTAAAGTGTTTCAAAATTTCCAGAATTTAATTAAACCCTAAGCATCCTCACTTTTGATAAGATCATATTTCTAAAATCCCAAAACCAGGACCAACGGTTAGATTTTGCGTAAACCGCACGTGTGCAATGTAGAGCTTGAATCAAAGATGCTGATCTTCCCAGCTAAGGAGTCTCTCCTCGACCTATCCCAGTTGAAGGAGAGTTGAGAGCTCACCACGTCAGACCTAATTTAGGGTTGATGAGATGCACGCCCATACGCAGGTGGATCCCACACACATGCATGCGTGTTTGAGAGAATGAGAGAGATGGAATCTCTTCTACACTCTCTCTATTCTCTCTCCATGACACTCAAAGGAGGTGGCGTCAAGGCTCTCTGGCAGGGATTAGCTCTTCTTTCTATGGTATATTTATGAGGGGTTTAGGGTTTGAAGGGTATACTAGTTTTTGTAAACTTTTTAAAAACTTTTTAAGCACTAGGCCTAGTGGAAAAACCACTTAATGAGCTTTTGATCTCTTAAGATCAAATGCTATAAATGAGTTCTTAGGGAACCAATGGATCCCTCGTTGGCTCATGTAGGAATCAAAGGACCTTAATGGATGTACCCAACCACACCCACTATTGGCCATGCGATGACTTCGTAAAGCGAGCTAGAGCACATATAATCAAGATCTTGACCCTCACATGTCCTCAAGCCTAATGATAAATCAGATTTCAATACACCCTCAAGTTGATCATAGCCCATACAAATGGGCCCCCAAACAAATGATTTAACCTTGATTCACCAATGAAAGTGCCCAATAGTTCCAAACCAGAATCCTTTGTCCATGGCACATAAGAGGAAGGCAC
The DNA here is from genome assembly GCF_029962835.1 of Magnolia sinica. Taxonomy (NCBI): domain Eukaryota; kingdom Viridiplantae; phylum Streptophyta; class Magnoliopsida; order Magnoliales; family Magnoliaceae; genus Magnolia; species Magnolia sinica. The sequence continues at coordinate 90,192,765 of NC_080578.1, forward strand.
ACTGAATTAAAGTTGTGCCCAATGGTGGAGACCTTCTATCCCGACTCATAGTCAATCCCCTCACATAGGATGACCATATGCATCATCATACGATGACAATAAACCACAAGTTTGTCCTAAAACCTGTTGGATGGTCATGGTCTAAAAGAGCATCAAGATCCATGGACCACAACTCTCCCTTAGTCAATGACTGTTGTCTACAATCCCAAGTTACCAAGGACAACCAGAGGAATCCCTCCTCCACTTAGCCTATGCTTATGTACATTTAAGGTACCACCACATATTATCGAAGGCATAGTAATATATCCATCTAGGACCCTTCATCATGATCTACAATCTCAATATCACATCCTCATGGCCAGTGGATTGGGCTCAAATTGGATTTTAGGGCACAACTTCAACTCCCATATTAATGGCCTCTTGGGAGTAAAACATGAGCTAGTTTCGTGGAAAGGATTTTAGCCAAAACTTTGTATGGACATCCGACGAGACTAATGGACCTAAAATCCTTAAGCCTCACAATCCCATCTCATGTTGGGATAAGAGCAATGCAATGTGATCCCAAGACTCTCCCCATCCTCCCCGTTTCATTGAATCTGATCTGATAAAAAGCAAGGGAAAACCGGTCTAGCCCAAGGGCACAATCTTTACCTAAATCGCACACTGCTGTTTGAACGTGTTTAAATCTTTAAACACTCGAGGATGTCAACCTCCTCTGAAATCTTATTGCGATAGAGACAATCAAGTTTAGGGTGAATCCAATCTTCCACCTTAAATAAACAAGCAAAATTACACTATTGCCGAGCATATCTCAAACTGGGTTTCCAGCTGGCCTCTTTCAATAAAATAGATTGAATATGGTTATTTCTTGTTCTTGCAGATGCTAGATCAGGGAAATACAAATATCACTATCTCCTTCCTTTAACCAAGTTGCCCTAGATCTTGCCTCCATTTATTGTCATCCTTAATTTTCGTATCAAAATCTTCTTAAGATCTTGACATCATTGCTTTTCTTTTTCGGACAATCCCCTTGCTTCCTCTATCCTGTCAATATCATGAATTTCCTCAAGGATTTGGTTCTTTACTTCTTCAACTGCCCAAAGTGCTTCTTTTGCCATTCTTTAAAATTGATTAGGTGTCTCAATTTTTTGCGCCAACCCCCATGCTTGTGTTTCCTTCAATGCTAAGAGAATGCTGCTACTCCCTTTGTCTGCAACATCTCTCTTAACTGCATCAGCTCAAATCGAAAAGGTTTGGGCTCCAAGAATCCATCATCAAATCGAGAACAGTCAGGCAATGGTCAGACATTAGTTGCATGATCCTTCTAATTATGTGCTACTCCTGCTTTGAATCGCACGTTGGACATCATGCTTCCCTCTTGGTTCCTAGCAATTTATACTTTGCTGACAAGTTGGAACAGTCGTTTCCCTGCTCCCGTACCTGCATCAGTTTGCTGCTCCACTTCAGTCTTTGTGCAACTATAGGTTAGACATCAGCTTCAGGCTAGCTCTTTAATGAAAACCTGGGAAATGTGGACCCCACTCCTCTGAAATAATAGGATCAAACCTTATTCCATGTTGTTTCCAGTAGTGCTAGCTACAAGAACCAATATGGATAGTTATGAGGACGATATCCTTCTAAATGGAACTTCGTATCATTCTCAATATGAGTCATGAAACTCGACACGTCCTATCCATTAGACAAAGGATGCCTTTTATTCCAACTTTCTTTTTTTCTTTCACGATTCAATTTTTAGATTGAGAACTACAAGAGGGACCAGAAATCTGGGTATCCAAAGGAAGGTTCCTAAAAAACTGTAAATCCTTGCTCCTAGGATCCAAGGAGGGATTGATTATAGGAAGGACTATCAATACTTCTTGTGTTAGGGGGCCTTCTAGAGTCCTAGACAAGTAGCTAATAAGTTGGTTAATCTCCCTTGCTAGGTTGGGGTGCTTGCTAAGACCTGTTGTGAAACACCTGAATCAGCCTTGGACATATGACGGGCTTTGCTGCCTATTGGACCAAGTGAATCCCACACACACACAAACCTAACCCCCAATGCACCACAAGTTTCTTCATCTTGACTAATAACATCAAGCTCTAACCGAAAGTCCCCTTTCTTCAGGATTATTTGGCCCATAGACTGACATGGAAACCGTTGGAAGTTGTCTTATTTTGTTTAGAATACCACATATGCTGATAAGTTGCATACCCAATATTCCTCCATCCTTTTCCCAAATTATGCTATTCTGCTTGATGCTTCAACTTCACCTGTTTGAAATGACTACCTCCCCAAATAAACTTGATCAAAGCATCGCTTATCGATTTGGATTTGGTTTCTTGCAAAGTGACTAGCTTGGCTTTTTGAGTCTTACAAACTGATTTCACCAATGCTTTTTCGTGAGGGCAGCCGAGACCCCTTACTTTTGGTTGCTTCATCAGGCCATTGGATTATGTTCCTTTTCCCCCAGTTCTCCTGATGATTGCATCCGCATACTCTGCCTTCCCTTTCAACACCTTTTACTTAATCTTAATTAATTGAGGAGATCTAAGCAATTCCCTTCTCCCATGGATGTTAGGTTTTTTACCATTTGCAACTTCATTTGGTTCAATTATCCTTTTCCCTTTCCTCTTATGTATCTAAACAACTGTTTGAAGTCATCTTGCATTGGCTCAAACATGACACCAACAACTTTCCCCATTGTTTCTATCATTTCGTTGATCCAAATAGAGTCATTCACTAATGCACTCTCCTTCTTGTGCCAAACCATTCGGCCATCCCTCCTAATTTTCTACTTTTCTACCTTATCTTCTCAGTTTCTTCAACGAGTCCTCATCATCCCTCCTTGTAAGTGGGTGTATTCTCTTTTGGCTTTTCTTAATAAAATCTAGTCATCTTTCAAAAAGAAAAAGAAAGAAAGAAAGAAAAGAAGAGGAATTTCTGCTACTTGATCAACCACTTTGATAACATTTGAAACTAAATGGCTCCTTATTTGGGGGATGATATCATCCTCACCTGACTTCCTTTCCTGCCTCCTGCACATTGTATACCTTAAGCAAATAATAGAGATCTTCTTTGGTTTAGGGATCGTAATCCATCCTTGTGGCCAACCGATCTCCTTGATCTCTACTACTCAATGGTTAGCTTGTTATGAATCGCATCCTTTGGACCATATATATCCGACTGCATTTCAGAAATCTTTTCCCTTGTGAAAAGTCCCTTTCACCCTCACATAATGGGCACGTTCTTTAAAGCCCACCCACATGGTGCTTTCTGCTAGGTCAAAAGACCGAAATGGCCCTTCTTTGTCTTTCTTTTCGTTGAGTGGTCGTCTAGACTCTCCGATCAAGGTAGCTGGACAGCTTATTTCTAATCATTTTGAAATTTAAACCTCTTCACCACACAGTCTACATTCCCTAGGCATCATGATATGATGATGGGCCCACCACCATAAATCCCCTTGACTCACTTTCCCCTTCCACATCATAACCAACCTGACCATTCTTTCTTGCCACATAATCATCTTCTTCCTTGGTTCTTTTTCCAGTTTTTTTTTGGACGGTCAGTTGATTGAGGTCTAAGCTCCTCTTTCCTTTGCAATTGACCTACAAGCAGTGTTTAGAGTACCAGTGTTGTTATATATATTAATGAGTGGGGATACAAAATCATGTATCAGTATAACTGACATTATCACGCGTACTTGGAAAAATATTGTTGTCCGAGGGAAACATTGGGAAAAAGGTGGAGTCTTTTAGTGAAACTTCAAGAGATGTTAAAAAGACATGTTTACACATTTAGGAATCAAAATATTGCAAAAAAAAAAAAAAAAGACAAATATACATGATAAGTTTCCATTTTATAGGGGGCCTAAATCACATGCTTTAAAAAAAAAAAAATTTAAAAAATCAGTACAAAATAAATATATAAAATTTGTAGTCAATCAATTGATCGGTATTATCATTGATTCTGTCAATTTTCACCTTTTTATGAATGTTTCATTGGTATCGAGGATATTATCATTAATACTGAGGATATCATCAAACGTATTGCTGATATCAGGGAGCTTCTATAAGGAATTCTTCTCAAAATATTGTGGGTATTGATAATATCACCGATATCATTGAAAATACTGGTGATATTTGGAAATTTTAAAATGCCAACAGTTTTATTATTGTTAACATGGCAATAATGATAACATCGGAAATATAATTAATAATATCATTAAATTTGGAACACGTCTACAAGATGCATTAACGCGACGTCACCTACCTCTCCTATTGCTCTCTACTACTATGAAGAAGCAATGTCTCTCCACCCATAGTTTGATGTTCTTTGTTTCCTAACCACCATTGGAGCATCAAATCTTGACTCTAGCAAATTCTGCAACTGTTGTGTTTGCTGAGTTCAGACCAACTTCCGCCACTTTGTTAATTGACTCTACCATGGCTTTAGTGGCTTCCACTGTCCAGGCATGAAGAGGGATACTAGAAAGGTAAAACAAAAACTCGCCTTATTCTGAATCTGATTGTCTGTGAATGCTTCCAAGGAGGCCTCTTGCAAAATAAAAACCACATTGCATCAATCTTTTGACTGATTCTTGGAACATTTTTTATGCACACTATTATAAAAAAAAAAATTAAAAAAAAATGAAAGAACAGAAAAGAAAAGAAAATTCCTGCACATCCTCTTACTCAATGCATTGTCAACAAACTATGTTGCGAACTTTGATCAATCTATGAATGATTTTTTTTAACGTTGCTACCATTGTTTTGCAGAGTCCTCTACAAGTAGATTTTAAAAACTATTCAGTTTCTTTGCTTGATTGGTCTTATGATAATAACTTGTGCTTGTACTTTATAGAAAGATTTTTTTTAATTAATTAATTATTTATTTATTTATTTTTGTATTGTATCTGTTCAATCACAAGATATGAAGATATATTTGTTAGACCATAAAGGTAACCTTTCAGCAAGTCTGTAGAGACTAATCTGGGCTAATTAGTTGATGGTGGAGGTGGCTTGACAAGTTCAATTTTCCCCTCATCTTGCATCTTTTTTGTATTCATATTTATTTTTTCATACTGAAATGAGTTAGATTGTCATTGATCAAAGAAAAGTTACAAGATTTACCCCAGGCTTGAAGTTGGGTACTGTTGTGTCTTGTTGGCTGATTCTTAAAAAATAATAATAATTAAAAAAAAAATCCAACAAAGACTGATCTTTATTGAAGAAATAGAGGTGTAAAGAAATTATGCATGTCCTTGGTTGCAAGAATGCTCAATCTTTACCTTCCTTTTACTGAACTTGCTAACTTTTAAGTAATTTAAGTTGAAGATTCTTTTCAAATCTTGAAATTGTTGGAATACATGGATAGGCAACAGAGTTCTGGTGGAGAATAACTCAATAGTAATTCTTTCATATGCTATTTGTAACCTTGTCCTCCTTTATATTATTTGATTTACAAGTTAATGCCTCACAACTGGAAAATCTTAAATTCTAATAAAAACAGTTATCAGTTACATTCCTGACCAACTTGCAACCTTTGTTTCAACCATGAATGGTTGATTAACACTGACTTTGCATACGATGTTTTTCATTTCTGACAAGTGAGGCCCATGTTTCAGTAATCCAGACCATAGGTTTGTTTTTGTTCGGATGGAATGCCAAGTGTACACCCGAAATTTCCCCCATTGCACAATCATAACCTTTAGATTTGTGTCCCACAAATAAATAGGAAGAGAGATACAACAGTTCACATTCAATTGAGAAAAGTCCCAAGATTGGGGGCTAAGATCGGTCTTCTAATCTGAAAGGTACTTGGGGCTTAGTCCATCCAGGATGGGATGGAATATACCAATGGTTTGGCTTTCTGATCCACAGATTCTGATTTTCAGAATTGAAGACCACAGGTTACTTTGTAAAGCTTCAATCAACGATCTTATAATTCTTCATTGTTATCTATTTGGTTTGGCTTACTGATCCACAATCCCAATTTTCAGAACTGAAAAACCAAGGATAGTCCTGAAAACTTCAGATCAAGGCTCTTATAATTCCTCCTTGTTATGTACCACAGCTGCTTCCCATCACTCAAACTCAGTATTGTAACATCTATAATTTCTCCAAGAGCTTTTATATCCAATAAAAATGCACTTAATGAACTTGTCATCTGATCTAGGGACTTGAGATCATACATTGAAGACCTTAGGTCATAAAAAAAAAAAGCTGGACAATCTTCTTTCAAAACGTGAACAGGAAAATTACTTTTAAGAATCCCTGAGGGCACATGATTGATTGGACAACATACTGTCAAATATATGGACTGTTCTTTATCCTCCCTCTTGACTTGGACAACATACTGTCAAATATATGGACTGTTCTTTATCCTCCCTCTTGACTTGGATTTGCAATCAAGGATAGCAAAGAGGCTTTTGAATTGCCAATTAGTTAGATTAGATCACTTCAAGCATCTCTTGGTTCTCTTTTCTGAATTCAGTTAGATCACTTAAAGCACCTTCTTAGATAATTCCTGCCCTGTTTCATTTGGTTTCCTAAGCCCACATGGACTTTTATGTGTGCCAACCTGGCATGTATGTGGGACATGCAAACCATGAATCAAGTGGACCCTGTCATATATATGATCTCACCCAAAAAATGAGTCAGTCCAGTCACTGGGTGGCTACGCGTGTATGTTGAATGTTTCCAAAACCATCAATTTTCATACATGTGGATGATGTGAATATTTTGAAAACCCTCAATCACCGTACATTTGGAACCCGCCTGATGACCTGACTGGCCTCATTTTTGGGCTAGGTCAAGTATTAAGTGGGTCCCTCTTTATGCAAGTATCAGATGTTGAAACACATGCTAGGTTTTTACTCTTGTTTGCACAGAGATTGTGTAGGTTAGGAAAGCTTTTGTTTCTATTTAGCTGTCTACCTACTTCACCTGTATTTTACTTTAACTAGCTTCTTTTTTCATGATGAATTTACATATGCAGTATCTGGATGAAAACAAGTCACTGATTCTGCAGATTCTCGACAATCAGAATGCAGGGAAACTTGGTGAATGTGCACAGTAAGTACAGTTTCATTTTATAATGCAGCATGACTATAGACCGTTAGTAGCTTTTTTTAAATCTCCTTTAGAGGCCAGGGGGGGCATGTTGGCGCATTCATTTGGTAGACCTCTCCATGGGTTAGCCATAGCTATAAGTCACATGGATTGGGCCTATCCTAACTGTCCAAATTGGTGATCTGTAAATGGATAGCTAAGGGCCACATTCACTAAGTTCCATCTTCATATAGTTCATCTGATCAGAACAATATTTGAACGGTGTATAATCCATGGCAGGGTCCGTCCGAGAGATTAGCTCTTGAGATTAATGCCAGTGCGCTGAAATACACCAATCATGATTAATTCAACTTTTAATGACCCCTGAAACAATAGAAGTGATTGATCATGCTTTCTCATCAAGTTGTTTTCCTTTTACCAAAAGAACTTAGCCGCTACTGATGTTTTGCATAATGAATTTCATCTTTTCTTTATGGAAACAACTCCAATTATTGTATATGCTAGATTGGGTCAGGTGCTACTGCATTTTTTTTACTTCATTTCCACATACTGTAAAAACTGTGTATTTCAAACCCAATTTGCATGTGTACATCTTCGTAATAGGAAGCCAATAGGTTTCCCTGCTGCTGTGGTACTCATCCTTATCTAAGAATACTTTAAGTTTTTTGGATGCTCTGTCGTAGCGATGCATGTTTTTTGGATGCCCTGTCTTAGTGATGCATCATGTCGGCCTCCCTCTATAAATAGGCTGGTTCACTTGTACACATTGAATGTGGACATGTGTTGATTATTTGTAATCTGCCTGCTGTTTCTGTACATGTGCAGCCCTTCTGATGGTTGACCGGCCTGATTTTTGGGTCAGGCAATCCAAACAGTGGGGTTCACCTTATGCACGGCTCAGATGCCCCACACACGGCTTCATCGACATATGGACATGGATAAGCGACGTTCTGGAAGCTAAACATTGCTGCTGATCGTAATTGTTAATACTTTATGTCATCCACTGTAGTTTTTGTGTTAGAAGCTAAGAGAAATTCTTGTTTCTTAATTGATCTTTTATTTTTCGAATGTAAAAGTTCATTAAACTAAAGGAGCAAGAAAGATAAGAGCTTAATCAAAAGGAGAGTTGAAAGACATAGTCAAATAAGTTCTGTACTCAATTGAATACGCAGCAGGGAGAAGTTGAATATGTAGGTAATTGGGCCTAGCTTACGTTAAAAGCCCATTAGGGAATAGACACGGCTTGTTCACATTTTGTTTATTAATAAATGGAAGAGAGGTTAGGTTTCGAATAAGCTTCAAATAAGCTCTCCCTCCCTCCCTCCCTCCCTCCCCATTAGGGAATAGACACGGTTTGTACAAATTTTGTTTATTAATAAATGGAAGAGAGGTTAGGTTTCGAATAAGCTTCAAATAAGCCCTCCCTCCCTCCCCCTCTCTCGCATAATCATTGCCCAACTATAGGACAGGTTCATCATCCCTTCTCTCATCTCTATATACGTCAATTTCTTGTTCCCCAATTTCCCTGGCTGATGTATCTTTGTCAAAGGTTCTAGTTGAAGAGTCGCCACACCTAGTACTCACATTACCCTTGTTTTTAGATGTGCCTAAATTTCCTCTTAGCCTACTATCTGTGAGTAAACTTACCAAAACATTGAGCTGCTCTGTTGCCTTTTATCCCTCCCATTGTTTGTTTCAAGATCTCCAGACAAATGAAATAATGAGTGGAGGGTGTGAATTGTACTACTTAGAACCTTGTGTCATTGAAACCATTGTGCCAGCGCCACTCCATTATAGTGGCACGCCTGGTTTCAACACCCCTCATTAGACTCTTTGAAAACTCTTGTTCCTTATCATCTATTTCTTTTATCAAATGTGAAGCATGTCAATTGGCTGAGCACACTAGAACTAACTTTTTGCTACATCTTAATAAGCGGAATCTATCTCATTTGAGTTAGTTCATACTGATGTGATGTGTGGGGTCCGATTAGAATATCTAGTTTTTATAATTTCAAGTATTTGTTACATTTATCGATGATTATGCAAGAATGACATGGGTATTTTTTATGAAAGATCAGTATGAAGTATTCGACATGCTTAAAATTTTTCGATCTGAGATTTGTACACAGTTCAACACCAAAATCAAATGCCTTGGGTATAATAATGCACTTGAGTATCTCTCAGCCCACTTCCAAGAGTTCCTGACTTCTGCCAACATTATCCAGCAGACATCATGTCCCTATGTTCCACAATAGAATGGGGTTGCCAAAAGAAAGAATAGCCACTTACTCGAAGTAGAACAGTCCCTTCTTACTTATATGAACGTTCTTAAGTGTTTTTTAAGCATGGCCATACTTACAACATATCATCTTATTAACCGAATGCCCTCCATTCTTAATGACAAAACTCTATTTTTCGGTTTTATTTCCTGATGCTTCACTCTTTCCTCTATCTGCACGAGTATTCTGTTACACTGTGTTTGTCCATGCACTACATCTTGGTTCTGATAAACTTGATTCACATGTCATCAAATTTGTTTTCGTGGGATATTCTCGCACTCGAAAAGGGTATAAGTGCTTCGTCCCATCACGCAATCGGATACTAGTTAATGCAAATGTGACCTTTGAGTATACGCCATTCTTTTCACATCTTCCCAAACAAGGGGAGAATCTATATTCAAGAAGAGATCTTTCTCCCATTCCCTGTCCTTTTGTCCCTCCACATAGGCCATCCCACGTCTTTTAGACGAGTTAGCATCACTTATTCGGACCACTCCTACAATCCCTAGTTCACACCAATCATCATCTCCTTTGGAAGAGACTCCTACAACAGCATCACCACCTTCGGAACCAGACATCTTGATTGCTCTTCTTAAAGGCATTTGCTCTTGTACCCTTCACCCGATCTCAAATTTTGTTTCATATCATCTCATGCTTCCATCCGCCCATACCTTTGCCTTGGTCTTGTCTCAAGTGGTCATTCCTACATTCCATCATGAGGCATTAGCTCACCCTAGGTGGTGAAGAGCTATGGAAGAAGAAATTGCTGCTATGCACTAGATTGGTACTTGGAAACTGGTCCTTTTACCTCATGGTAAACGTCCAATCAGCTATTATTGGGTTTTCTCCATTAAATACATGCCAGATGGATCGATTGAACGTCTGAAAACACAATTGGTGCTGAAAGGGTATACTCAAACATCAGGCTTGGACTGTGAAGAAATTTTTTCTCCAGTTGCTAAACTTAACTCTATTCGAGCCTTGCTAACAGGTCCTTGCCTATTTATCAATTGGATGTCAAGAATACCTTTCTAAATGGTGACCTCGCTGAGGAAGTGTACATGAAGTAACCCCTTGGGTTTGTTGCTCAAGTGGAGAATGGGAAAATTTGCAAACTCATGAAAGCCATTTATGGGTTGAAGCAGTCTCCGAGGTCGTGATTCGAGAAGTTTAGCCGAGTTCTAGTCGAATTTGGATTTCATAAATGTCACTTGAACCACTCTGTGTTTGTGAAGCAAACATCCAAGGTAATGGTGGCATTGATTGTTTATGTAGATGATATAATCATCATAGAAAGTGATGCAAGACAATTAACCACTTGCTCTAAAAGCTCTAACTGATAGAGCATGGCGAATTAATCCCTTTATCTCATAGACCAGGCCCCAAATCCATGGGTTCCGTGGGCCACCCACCCCGAGTGTGTCCTTGCATCCCACAAACCACCCCACTCGAGCCCGGTGTGAAAATGCCCCCACATTAATCACCCCCGATGAGGAGTCTCAAACACGAGACCTCCCGCTCTGATACCAATTTGATGCAGGACAATTAACCACTTGCTATAAAAGCTTAAACTGATTAAGCATGGCAAATTAATCCCTTTATCTCATAGCCCGTGCCTCAAATCCATGGGTCAGGTCCTCGACCGAACCCTTCTCGTGGGCTCCAAATCCGTGGGTTCCACAGGCCACCCACCCCAAGTGTGCCCCTGCATCCCACAGGCCACCCCACTCGAGCCCGGTGTGAAAATGCCCCCACATTAGAAAGTGACAAAGATGGTATAATTAAAGTCAAGCAGTACATCAATGAATAATTTCAAATCAACGATCTTGACTCCTTGAGGTATTTCCAAGGATAAGTAGCCTGATTAGCCATAGGGACCTATTAAAGGAAACCGGTCTCTTGTGATGTAAACCATGTGACACTCCAATGGATCTGAATAACAAGCTTTCTGACAATTAAGGAAAAACATTTGAAGACCCAAAGATACAAAAGACTAATTGGGAAACTTATCTATTTGATTGTTACTCGACTTAATATCTCGTTTGTGGTTGTAGTGTTGAGTACGTTCATGCATTAGCCCAAGATCCAACTTTGAAAAGCCATCATCCATATACTTTGGTATCTAAAATATGCACCTGGGCAAGGTCTTCTTTATAGATCTCATGGGCACCTCAAAATCAAATCCTATGCAAATATTGATTGGGTAGGCTTCGTTACAGATAAGAAATCCACATCTGGATACTGTACCTTCATTAGGGGGGACTTAAATGACCTAGAAAAGCAAGAAATAGACTATTATCACTCGATCAAGTGTTAAAGTCGAGTATAGGGCCATTGGTCATGCTATTTGTGAGTTATTGTGGATACAATCACTTCTACAAGAACTTCAACTCTTCAATGGAGAACTGATGACTCTATACTGGTGATAATCAAGCAGCTTCGCAGCACATAGCCAATAATCAAGTTTTTCATGAACAACAAAGCATATAGAGAAGGACTATATCCAAAGCATGTGACATTTATCTTCATTAGAGAAAAGATAATATCCAAAGAAATTCTCACCCAGTACGTTCCATTCGAAGACCGGTTAGCCAACATATCCACCAAGCCTCTACCATGATCCCAAGGATTGCTTATTTGTAGTAAGCTATAAGTTGGGCATGTTTGATATATATGCTCCATCTTGAGGGGAGGTGTTGAAAGATAGTTGAATAAGTAGCATGAAGGAGTTGAATATGTAGATAATTGGGCCCAGCCCACATTAAAAGGCCATTAGGGGATAGACCGGTTTGTACATGTTTTGCTTATCAATAAAAGGAGGAGAGAGTTTAATGTTTGAGAACCTCTCTCTCTCTCTCTCTCTCTCTCTCTCTCTCTCTCTCTCTCTCTCTCTCACACACACACACACACACACATTTTACAAGGGGAAAGGAGGATGACCATCTCCCCACTCCCTTTTTCACTAGGCAATCAGCAATCCCATTCGCTTCCCTTGGAACATTTCAAGAAATTACATTAAGGTGGTGAGCAATAGCTCTAATTTCTGAAAGTGAAAAAAAAGAAGCAAGCCTTAGAGCAAGAAACACATTTAAACGCATTTGTAGAGTCCCATTCGGTTGACTAAGGGGTTGGAGAAGGAATTGGAGAATTTTTAGGCTCTCATGAAGAACCAGAGCTTCAACCATATTTGAATCACTTCAGAACATGGGAACATCAGTAATGTCTCTGTCGTTTCTTAAAACGCCCCCATACCTGGAGGGGCCCAGATTACCCAATAGACATGTGTTGCGGTTAAGCTTCCAATACCCAGCTGGAAGACAAATCTACCTCGCTTTGGGTTGGCTATGGTCAAGTCATGACAGATAAGTGCCTTACAGTCTCTGAATAAATCACTTTTAGACACTCCTTTAAATTCGATCTCACCTAATCAGGAATCATCATGGCCATAATTCTTTGTCTAATGGATATGCCTGATGAAACCTCATTGTTGAAGGTTCTCTATTCGTTTCTTTCAACAAACCCCACAAATATTCCCTCGATCAACCATCCTTCGATAATTTCTCCAATCAAGTGCTTTATTTCAGCATCCTTGTGCCATGGTGTTGCTTCTAATTTGCACCTGTGTTTGTCTCAAATACCTGCTCCCGTTCCCAGGCTTTTACACTGGCTAACAATTTGAAGCAACTTTCCTGCTCCAATACCTAAAGCGACTGCTGCTCCCCCTCAAGTTTCATGCAACTAAGATCTAACACAAATCTTCTGTGAATACTCCAGCAAGCAGGCTCAGCTTTCTGTGGAAATCCAGGCCTCTTCTGTATCACTATGCTTCCTCTAGCAGCTGCACAATTGATCTGGTCTTCCAACCATGCGTCACATATCTCTAATAACCTACATGAGTTGAAATGCAGCTAAAGATGCAGTAAGAGAAGCTCTGAAAGGAATGAACAACAGTATCTCAAGAGGCTTTTGGTCATGATATATGTGACATGACTATTGGATATGATCATATTTATCAAGTCGTATGATTTATGGTCTGAATCCTGTTGTATGCATATACAATATATATTGCATTGCATGCCCAAATCGTAAATCTATCAAAATCATAAATAAAATGTATGAATTGTATCAAACTGTACACAAATCGTGCAATTTGTGAGGACAAGGTTTTGGGCATCCAGAAGGCATAAAAGATGGAATTTATTCTCTCTTTCTTTCCTTCATTTCTTTTATGTTTTGCATTTTAAATATATATAAAAGGCCCTCCCTATTAAAATATACCTTTATTCTTCTATTTTGAGAGATGAGGGAGAGGAGATTTGGGACTTTTGAGATTCAAAAACCGAAAACAAAGAAATCAAGATAACTTTTTTCTAGAATGATTCTAGATTCTAGGAAGTACAGAAGAAATATAAATTATTAAAGGATTCTTGCCTCTTTAGATTGTTTATTTTAGAAGTTAAATTTCTTGAAATACACATAATATGTCTATATGTCTTTTGTTTTGCAATCTTTTGTTTTGCAACACCCCCCCCCCCCCCCCCCAAGGCATTATCGTGATTATTGAAGATAATGAAAGATATTGATATCGCCTGGGAATATCCACAAAGACAATAATCTAGAGATGTACATTATTTTTTAATTGCACTTAAAGGCATAGAGAATGGATGTAGATGGGCAATGGACTGAATGATTTGTAACTTTATTTTACACATTTACAGATTTACCATACACAAGTTTTAAATTGATAATATCATGTTATGCATTTTTTTAATGCATATCATGATATGATTTGCAATTTGATACAATTCACTCCCTGTTACAATTTATAATACGGTTAATATTTTGAAAGCATTTGGATACGGTATGATGTATTTTTGTTATTCCATCGAAACCTTTTCTCATGATTTTCTTCTGATGAAACTTTTCGCTGAAATGAAAATTGCAGTTTAAGAGCCTTTGTATCAAGTTTGGAGTCCTTAAACAGCCGATTTGACTTTGGAAACATCGACTTCGTCACACTATCTGACTAAGAAGTGATAGGTGGTAGTTGATGAACATGTAAAATATCTCTATTATGGTGAAACAAATAGCCTTCTACCGAAAGAAAAAGAATGGGCTATTGACATTCTCACTTACACAAGCTTCTAATTTACATTGCAGCAACTTCCTGTTCATTCGTCCGAAGATAAACCCAACCTGCCTTATTTATACATCCAGCTCATCAACTACTGTTCAATGAATCTTCTTTCTTTCTGATTAAATTTTTTCACTCAAATGGGAATTGCAATTCTTTTGCATCAGGATTGAGTTTGAGGTCCTTAAAACAGCCAATCCAACTTTGAAAACTTTGTCAAATTATCTGACTGCGAAGTGATATATAGTGCACCACAGGATGACTGAATATATTTGCACTCTCATACTCAAATATACCAACACACGTACACTGAAGATCGTATACTCTAACAGAATGACGGTTACAAACAAGTAAAATATCTCTATGTTCCAGCAAAACAAATAGCTCAGCTACCAAGAAAAAAAAAAAAAAAAGAGAGAGAGATTGCTGAAGTTCTCCTATGGCCTATCCAAGCTTTTAATGCATATAACAGGCATCTCAATGTTGGGTGCATGTAAGAATATATGTTATTTCATTTGTTCTTTCATATTAGTCATTGCATGGTTAGAATATTGAGGGATTAATCTTTTTAAGTTGAGCTTTTTTTGCCATTAATTATGATGGTATCAAGTTTCAATCTTCATTCCTATCTATCGAATGAACACATATAGTTTTCATTTAAGATTGTAGGCAGGTTTTGGTAATGTTTATCCATTATTTCAGGAATCAGATAAAGCTTCAACAGAACCTTATGTACCTCGCCGCTATTGCAGATTCTCAACCTCAACCGCCCCCCATGCATTCTCAGGTATCATCTGCTTACTGCATTCTCATTTTTCTAGAATGCTAGCTGCCGATGCCTATCACATGCTAAAGTGACACATGCAAAGTTCAGGCCTTTAATCAGATTGTCCTCATGAATTACACAATAGACCACAGTCCGATTTCTAGGTGTGGCACACCTGATAAGTGGACCATCATGATTTTCAGACTATGTTCACCAGAGGAACAATCTGATTAACAGCCTGGATGTTGCACAAGGGAGCAAAATTCCTTTATATTTAGTGTATGGCTTTCCACATCAATCTTGCTTGAAAATTGAAATCCATCTTTCATACAGTTTCCTCCTAATGCTGCCATGCAACTGGGGGCACGTTACTTGCAACACCAGCAAGCACAACAGATGACACCACAGTCACTCATGGCCGCCCGATCATCAATGCTATATGCACAGCAGCCACTGTCTACACTGCAGCAGCAAGCTCTTCATAGCCAGTTGGGCATGAGCTCTGGGGCAAGCAATGGACTCCACATGCTGCACAGCGAGACTGGTTTGGGAGGGAATAGCAGCATGCTTGCAGCCAGGGGCTTCCCCAATTTTGGCCGCAGCACTGGGGAGGGCTTGCAGGCTGCAAACCGAGGAATGGCAGGTGCAGGCAAGCAGGATGCTGTAGGTGTGGGGTCCACGGCTGGGAATGCAGGAGGCCAGAGTAGAGATGGGACTGAACCTTTCTACCTGAAAGGCTCTGAAGGAGAGGCAAACTGAGGGGCGGTGGTGGCCGTTGCCAGCCGACTGATGCAGATGGGGAAACCTCTGAGGTTGTTAACATAACTTGTAGGATTTTTATTTTTTTTTAGAGCTAAAGACGATTCTGTTGCCTATTTGAGCTTGTGGGTTCTTCAACTATCTGATGAATGATGATGACAACGGCGACAACATCGATATGAAATGTTTTGTTTGAGACTTGCATTAAGTATTAGTTATTGTAAATTTGTAACTTAGCCAAGGAATGGACATTTTCTCTCACATGATCTCTCCAATCCGGTTTATCCATGATTGCATGATTCTATTGACTGCTGGCCCATTGTGCTTGGAAATCCCATTAATACTTGTGCTGAAATTTAAATAATAATAATAATAATAATAAATTAAATTAAATTAAATTAAATTAAAAACCATACTATATAGACTAAGACTGAGCATGGAGAGCCCCTCTCCATGTTCTTTTTCATCTCACATCATTGTCGATGAATGCCAGCAAATCCAATCTTGAGTGTGGCTGTCTATGAAAATCCAAACCTTTCAACCGGTGGGATGATGGCTCATGGCCCAAAACTAACAGGGTTCAGGACAACAAGCCTTTCATATGCATCCGCCTACATTGTTGCTTTTGCAGCAACATGTGCTCCTAGAGAATACATGTTTCCAAACGGATAGAAGAGCATGGGTGCATTCCACCAACATTCCTATGGAGCCCACAATGGATGGTGAGATGTTAAATTTCACAATGATACAGCCACCCAGGCGTCCAACTAGCATATTTTCCCATTGCATATTCACAAAAGCTTCATGGAACATGAACAATGATGGGTCATCCTGGCCATCCGAGACAAGCTAGACTGTTTGGATCAGGAAGTGGCCCGCTGGCGCAGCCAATCTACGGCCAAGAACCAGCCAATAGACAAGATCAACCTATAGCCTGCATTTCTCTGTTAGATCATCGGGATGAGACAGCTGAAAAGCCCACACAGGAGTCATCTAATAGACTCAAGCTTAAAGCAGGCTCAGATTACACAAGCCTAGAGGGAGGCCCATCGCGTGAAATAATCACATTTTTTGGAACGCAAAAATAGTATCTCTGTGCCTCCTAGAAACCATGCTGGGACAGGGAAAGTGCCAATGCTAGAGGAGATTGTATGCCTCTTTATTTCTGGTTGAGGAGATAAAGGTAATGTAGGAAAGAAGTCCTATTGCTTGTTATAGGCTCCTGCAGAGAGCCCCAGATATTAGTTTCTTAATAAAATTCTGAGATTTTCCATTTTCTTACCTCTTATGTAAGTATCAGAAAGGGGTGAAGCCCTTTATCTTCTTGTGGTCCCTCCATTTGAGCCATCTACAAGCCCCCAGTGCGTCTCCACTAGGCGTGATTTGCTAGCCATCACCCTCCACTGCAAGTGTTTTCGGTTCCTATTAATCGAGTTGGCATTAGCTTGTAGTAGAGCAAGCTTCGTTGCTCGAGTAACTCTTTCTTTAAGTAAAGCAAGCATCTACACACCCTTGGTGTGATAATTGTTTTATTTTGCAAAGACGCCTAGGTAGAGGAAGGATGTAACGATCGCTCGACAGGCTGAGAAGAGTGCTAGACTAAGGCAAGTGGAAGAATTCACCCTATGCAACGCACAACGATTGGGCTAATACATGATGATGTGGGTCAGGAATCCGAGGAAGATGAGGCTCCCTCTTGACGTACAATTCTATTAACAAACATCTAAGAGGGGGATGAGAATATCAAACCCTTTCATGACCGCGCTCAAATTGGGACTATTCCACCCACTTATCACCTGGATCATCATAAGAGTTACAAGATTAATGTTGAAATTTGCAAATTCTAGGGTGGACTAAGTTCTGAATAGTTTGTTGATTAGCTCAACACATCGAGCACGTTTTCAAATACAAATAGATTTCCAAAGATAAACAGGTCAAGTTGTGAGTCACCAAACGATGCCAAGGGAAGGCTAAGGTCTTGTCTTGAGCCAAGATTAAGAAATTCCTCTGCAAGACCTTCCTATCATACAACTATATACAAACCACATGTAAACAGCTACACACCCTATATTAAGGAGATCAGACTGTTGATGAATACACTGAAGAATTCAACTAACATGTGGAGCGCAATGATCTCGCCGAGTAGAAGAACATATTCACTGCATGTTATGTTAGTAGGTTCTGACCAAGCATCTGTGATATTCTGCAGTTGGCGATGGTGCCTGAACAACAGGTAATAGTCGTTGAAAGTCAACATAAGACTCTTGCTGCCCAAGTAAGAGCCCAAAGAAGATTGGCTCAAGGGTAACATCTACACCCTGCATGCACTATCGGCAAGGTGTGTAAAATTATCATAGATAGTGGAAGTTGGGAGAATGTGATCTTACATGAAGCTGTTCACAAGCTCCACATCAAGATGGAGAAACCTCTCCATTAGTACAAGCTAACCTGGTAACCAGGGGACGAGTTAAAGGTAACGAAGCAATGCCTTTATCAAAAAAGGTATTTTGATCATGTGTTGCAACGTCCTGCCATCCAGTGTTGGGCCAGCCATGGCAATATGATTGCCACAGTATACATGATGGGTGAATGAAAACATACACCTTCAAAAGGATGATCAAAAGGTGTAATGCTCCGAACTTTGGTGAATGGGTTGTCCAACTTCACAAACTCTAAATCTAGTGACGACAATTTTTTTTTTTCTTTTTTTAATGGTACCCAAACATGACATTGGCAATAATCAAATAACCTGAAACCATATATATAAATGTCCTACATAACACTTTTCCTTCTACCGTAAAAATTATATTCCCCAATATTTCAAAATAATAATACACTGTTGAAAATAGAAAACCAAAAAAAGTTATGCATGCTTGTCTCCACTGACGAATCTTCCCTGTAAGTATAAGAAGAAGCAATGGGATGGACTATGAAAGCCCAGTGTATACTTCTATCATGAGGCATAACATGGCCAAATCAAAGGTATAACACTGCTAGATTAAATTATAGCACAGGTAAGCATGACATATCATGATCAAGTAGCATTTACAATTAAACAGAATAAAGCACAGATAACGATATATAGCAGGTGAATAACTAATCATGTTGTCATCATGTTATAACAAGTGGGGAATATAACCAACACATGGTGTGGTCGGGATAGTAGTGCATGATTTCGCGAGCTATGAAGTCCAACACAAAGTTCTACCCAAGCTAATCCCATACCTAATTTGGATGCCAAGCTTCAATATAGTAAGCCCTTAATCTTAGGTTAGTCTCATACCTAATCAAAATCTTAACCGCTACAGATAAGCACTCGATTGTCTAGCTGCGCATTTACGAATTTGGTTAAACCAACACGAGAGTCGTCACGAAGTATTCATACTGCTCCTCAGGTCCTGTCACCACATCAGGGGAATATGATGGGCCACCTGGCAATACAATATAGTCATCGGGTCCCATCAGCGCACCACGTACTGTGGGTTGTCCGGCCTTTTCGGAATCAATCATGGGCAGAGCACCCCCATATCATCACATAGATGGACTGCCCCAACATTTACATAATGCAACGTATAATCCACTTAAACAACACAATGACCAAATATCATATCATATTATTTCACTTAGCCAACACAAAGGCCCAATATCATATCACATATCTCACTTAGCTAACACGAGGGCCCAATATCATATCACATATTTCACTCAGCCAACACAAGGGCCTAATATCATATCACATATCTCACTTGGCCAACACAAAGACTCAATATCATAAATCAAGTGAAGGGATTAAACTGAACAAAATGACCCAAATTTTGGTACATACATTCTTTATCAAGTATATTACCATTGCATAAAATTTAAAATTAATTAGATATCCAAAGGTGTAGCAAATCAAAGCCATTCAGAAGGGTATCAGTGCTAACCACTGCACTAGATAGCAAACTTGGCCTAAATTGCATAAATCAAATGAAGGGGTTAGACCGATTGGATTAATCCCAAATTTAGTACATGCATTCTCCATCAAGTATAATTTCATCACACAAAATTTGGGCCCCATTGGATATCTATAGACACTATAAATTTGGGTTGTTCAGAAGGGTGTCAGTGCTGATAACTGCATTGGACAACAAACCTGGTCTGAATTGTATAAATCAAATGAATGGGTTAAACTGATCAGATTGACCACGAATTTGGTAAATACGTGTTCCATCAAGTCTAATATTATCACACAATTTGAGATCTATCAGATATAGTTGCGCCCCACAATTTGGTCTGTTTTGAGGGATGTCAGTGATAACCACTACATTAGATAGCAATAATGGTCCAAATTACATAAATCAAACGAATGGGTTAAACAATCAGATTGACTCCAAATTTGGTACATAAATTCTCTATGAATTCTACTATCATCATTCAAAATTTGAGCCCTATAAACACAATCAACATAAAGGAGAACGCATGCACAGAAATGGGTCTCCATGGGATTCAATGATGGATTTCATTCATATGTTTCCTAAAAGGGATTTCATTCCGATATATCCTCAAAGGGATGGCCTAGTTAGATGTGGTTTGGGGCCACCCAAACACCATCATAATCTCATAGTGGGCCCACTTTAACATATCTAAAGAAAAAATAAGAAAATCAAGGGATAGATATAACCACCTTGGGTTGAATGGCTTGGATCTTCCTCTCCCAATGGTGACCCGCCTCATTTCTCTCTCTCTCCTTTTTCTCTCATTTTTTCTCTTACTCTCTAGAATTTTTCTTGTTAGAAATGGTTAACCACATTGGTTAGCCCTTTTTTGTGTAGAGAGATAGCCCTAGGTTAAGGGAGAGGGGTTAGTTTACTTAGGTTAGCTAGTTAGTAGGATATGTTGACATCGCATGGCCATGGCTCATGCATGGGAGAGTGATGTGTCACAAGAAAAAGTGCATGCGGTGTGAGAGGGGTGAGGTGTCACATAGAGAATATGCATGTGGTGTGAGTTGGGTAAGGTGTCATGTGCATGGGATGCATGTGTAATGAGTGGACTATGACATCATGGTGAGGTGTGGGTTAAGTGAGTAGAGAGTATTGATATACTCTACTAAGGCATGAAATGGGCTTTCTATGATAGGCCATGGGCTATAAGCCCAAGCCCTGCATGAGATGTGTGTATGTGTGGGTCTTCGCACAGTTGCATTCTCGGGTTCTTCGTAGCGTATCTCACTAGATCCCTAGCTAGGGCTAAGGGGTGAAATGGGCTACTTTGTGCCTTTAAATGATAGTGCCTTAGTGGTCTGCTAAATAAGGGTTTGCAATGGCCAAATATTTCTTTCCCCTTTTTATGTTTATGAAGTCCCCTGCATGAGATGTGTGTATGTGTGGGTCTCCTGCGCATGGTTAGATGATGGAATCCATTCTAATTCATATATCATTCACCTCTTGAAAACTATATCAAAGGAAGTCTAGTTAAATTTCATGATTTCTGATGCAGGCATAAGATCTCCCTGATCTCTAGAAAAAATAAGAAAATCAAGGGATAGATATAACCACCTTGGGTTGAATGGCTTGGATCTTCCTCTCCCAATGGTGACCCGCCTCATTTCTCTCTCTCTCCTTTTTCTCTCATTTTTTCTCTTACTCTCTAGAATTTTTCTTGTTAGAAATGGTTAACCACATTGGTTAGCCCTTTTTTGTGTAGAGAGATAGCCCTAGGTTAAGGGAGAGGGGTTAGTTTACTTAGGTTAGCTAGTTAGTAGGATATGTTGACATCGCATGGCCATGGCTCATGCATGGGAGAGTGATGTGTCACAAGAAAAAGTGCATGCGGTGTGAGAGGGGTGAGGTGTCTATAGAGAATATGCATGTGGTGTGAGTTGGGTAAGGTGTCATGTGCATGGGATGCATGTGTAATGAGTGGACTATGACATCATGGTGAGGTGTGGGTTAAGTAAGTAGAGAGTATTGATATACTCTACTAAGGCATGAAATGGGCTTTCTATGATAGGCCATGGGCTATAAGCCCAAGCCCTGCATGAGATGTGTGTATGTGTGGGTCTTCGCACAGTTGCATTCTCGGGTTCTTCGTAGCGTATCTCACAAACGAAGTGCCGCACGAATGAATGGATAGAGCATCTACTATTGGGGCGATGTAGCGGTTCTTATGGAGGGAGTTTTGAGGTCTCTATGTTTACGTCACCTGAGTGCGTACTACGCACGGACGGCCTGAGTCCCGCTCAGGGGCTCTAGACGATGTGCACTCATGCTTGGAAGAGATGTGAGATATCGTGGTATTATGACGGGTATGAAAGTTGCCTACGAGCAAGTAACCGAGACAGTTATACAAACGCGTTGCTGGCCATTTAGAAAAATTGAGGTGTTACAGAAGGTGATCTTCTATATAATACAAAAATGATACTCCGATCAAGCCTAAAAAAGTAGTTGGTGACATCATTGTGATGGATGCATGCTATCTTGTGTTAGACTAGCCACGGCAATATGATCGTCACACCATACATGATGGGTGAATGAAAATGTACACCTTCAAAAGGGATGATCAGGATGTCATCTTGTGTCCAATGAAAAAAATACTCCAACCAAGCCCAAGAAGGCAGCCAATGACTTCCTTTAGCATCGGGCTTCTTCAAGAAGCTTAAGAGGCGGGCACTACATATATTGGTAACAAAAGAGCCCAAGGTGTTCGTAAAGTGCTAAGAGAAAAACTGTTGATTAAAGAACATGTGGATATCATACCCAAAGAACTCCTTGGGCTCCTTATTTTGAGAGACATTCAACACCACATCGACTTCCCTAGCGCAATCCTCCCGAATAAAGCCTATTATTGGATGAGCCTAAATGAGTCCAAAGAGCTCAACTATCAAATTCATGAGCTCTTACAGAAATGGTCAATCCATGAAACCGTGAGCTTTTGCAACATTCTCATGCTCCTCACATCTAAAAAAAATGAAACATGGCACATGTGTGTGGACAGTTAGGCCATCAACAAATTTATAATTACATATCGTTTTCTAATTCTCTACCTAATTGATATGCTAGATTAACTATCATGTGCCAAAAGTCTTATCCTAGGCCAACCTCAAAGCAGATACCATCAAATCTACATTCAACTAAGGGATGAGTGGAAGCCCGCCATCAAGATACGAGAATGCTTATATGAGTAGTTGGTGATTCCCTTTGATTTATTTAACGCATCAAGTATATTTATACACGTTATATACCATGTGTTAAAACTATTCATTAGACATTTCGTGGTCGTCTACATTAACTACATTCTCATATATAGTCTGTCACACAATGACTATATCTAACATCTTCGAGTCGTATTTGACAATAAAAAAAAATAGAATTAACTCTGACGGGTACAACTAGCTGTCGGACCGTATATTGTTTCTCGCAGACACCATGACAACAAACAGAGTATAGGTAGATCATCCAAGTCCAAGCAATTCGAGACTAGCGCACTCTGAGGATCATCAATGACATCAAAGGCATTGATGGACTTACTACCTTCTATGATTGCTTCATCAGGTATTTCTGTATCATTGTCGCTCACCGGCTGCTTGAAGAAGAATACATTTACTAGAATGCCTAAGGCACAAGAGAGCTTTAAACACATCAAAGAGAAGCCTTACATAGCCTCAACCTTGTCATGTTAATTTGACAAAGAATTAAATGTTGCGACGCTTCATGAATTGGCACTGAAGTAGTACCTAATCAAGAAAGTAGCTCGCATGCTACAACGAGAAGTTAAAAGGGCCAAAGTTGAGGTACTGTATGTACAACTTCGAGTTCTACATTACAATGCAAACTCTTTACCACTTGCGACAATACCTCATTTAGCAAGAGTTTAATCTCTTCTCGAGCTAGGAGGCATTAAAGTACATCTATGGGCGATACAAGCACAGCATTCGTCATGCGAAGTGGATGTTCTCCTTACAAGAGTATACTTTTATAAAGCACAAAGCTGGGGTGTTGAACCGAGTTGCCAATGCCCTTCATGCACTGTGTATGAACTCGATGATAGGCTAAATAAGAGGTGTTGTATGCATGAAGGTTTTCTCTTTGATGGGACGACACATGCATTCCCTGTGTTTCCTTTCAAGAAAAAATCATATAGGAATTGTATAACGAATGACAATTTGATTGTGACAAGACACTTGTCTTGTTGAATGACAAGTATTGTGGCCGACATGGGATGAGACCTTGCTGATTTGTTACAGTTACGTTTGAATCGTAAGTTACTTAAGCTACTTATGCCATAAGTAGCTTATCTTGGTTTCTACTTATTAAGCGGATAAGTATGTTTGGTTAAAAATGTACTTATCAGCCAAAAAATAGAAAAACATGTTTAGCTTCCAACATCATAAGTGATTATCCATCAAGTCTGTTTGGTCCCCCTCACATCCATCATCCATCATTTGGGGCCAACCTTTGGTGTGGATTGTACATCATGTGGGCCCTACCTTTGATGTGGGTCATCCATCATGCGAGGCCCACCTTGGATGTTGGTCATTCATCATTAGGGCTGACCTTTTATGTGCATTGTTCATTATGTAGGTCCCATATTTGATGTTGGTCATCCATCATGTGGGGCCCACCATCAATGTTATTATCCATCATATGGGGCCCACCTTCAATATCCACCGCCCATCATAAGGGCCCCACCTCTAATGTAGGTCATCCATCATATAGAGCCCACCTTCGATATGGGTCACTCATCATTAATGCCAACCTTTGATGTGAATCGTTCATCATGTGGGACCCACATTGATGTGAATCATTCATCATGTGAGGCCCACCATTATTAATTGCCCATCATGTGGAGCCCAATTTTGATGTGGACTATCCATCATGTGTGCCCCACCTTTAACGTGGGTTGCCCATCATGTGGGGCTCGCCGTGGATGTGGGTCATTCATTATTATAGGCAGACCTTTAATGTGGACCATCCATCATGCAGGTCACCTTAATATGGGCCATCCATCATGTGTGGCCCAACTTCAATGTCCACTGCCCGTCATGTGGAGCCCACCTTTGATGTGAATCGTTTTGAAGTGGGTCATCGATCATATCAACCCGCTTTGGATGTTGGCTTTTTATCATTATAGGCCAACCTTTAATGTGAACCATCCATATATAGGCCTATATTCATATGGGGTCATCCATCGTGTGTGACCCACCTTTTATGTGCACCATTTACCATGTGAGCCCCACCTCTAATGTAGACCATTCACTATATTGGGGTCTCCTTTGATATGGACAGTTAGAGAGGGCCTCTTTATAGATGGACTAAGAGAGAGAGAGAGAGAGAGAGAGAGAGAGAGAGAGAGAGAGAGGTCACAAGTGAAAAAGTTAAAAAAAGAAAATACTTATTAAGATAGCTAACTTTTAGCTAATTACTACCAAACTAACTTAAGTGAAAAAAGTAATTAAATTACTTAACATAAGTTAAAAGGTAACTTATTTGATAGTATCCAAATAAGCCCTAAACAGCATCACATCTGTCGGAAGCTGGACTACGCCCCTTCTAGTTACTGGCACTTCGTGGAAGGATGTTGGATCGTCCACATTCCCAGCGAAAAGCAAATTGGGACCGCTTCTCGAAGACGATGATTTTGTTCACTGTCGCAGGACAATGGATGCTTCCCACATTGCAGACCTATTCTTTAAGGAGAATCATGGGTCCCAAGAATCACACATCCAACCAAGACCCAAAGTTTGTTAGTCACTTCTGTCAATGTTTATGGAAGAAATTGCGTACGAAGCTTAACTTCCGAACACACATCACACACAAACTGATGTGGTGAATAGCATCACGCGAAAACCTCTACGCAACTTGATTAGTTACAAGCCTAAGCAATGGGACCTAGCATTAACCTTGTTCACCTTCAACTGCTCACAAAATTGGACCCCAAAAAAAGTCATTTCAAATCTATCTACAAACGGAGCCTGGATGGTTGGCTTGAATTCATGTTCATCCCACATTACCGGCTAAGTAAGTGCAGAAGCCAAGGATCATGTTGACCAACCCAAAGCTTCATATGAAGAGGTGAAGAAGAAAATTGGAGATAACAATACAAAGTACAAGATTGCCATTGATCGCTGCCATCACCCAGTTGCGTTGAAGAAGATAATTTTGTGTGGGCCATACATACGAAAGATCGGCTCCCTTCAGGAATACAACAAGAATGGGGAATCCAACAAAGCAGAAAATCAGGCCATATGAAATCATTAAGAAGATACACCATAGCATGTTTCATTTGCAATTCTCTGGTCACACCCTTGCAACAAACATCTTGCACTGTACGTAGGTGAATCATTTGGCAAAGATGACACAAGTGTAAACTCAAAAGTCTAAGTTTTCTCCCACCCTAGGAGGATGATGGAGTGATCCTGGCCATCCAAGATAAGCTGGATGACTCTGATCAGGAAGCAGCCCACCACGCAACCAATTCACAGCCAATAGACAAGATCAACATACAGGCCACATTTCTCCGTCAGATCATTGGGATGGAAAGGCAGAAAATCTCAGCACGGGAGTACAAACCATCTGATGATTCAAGCTTAAAGCAGGCTAATATTACAAACCATCTGATGATTCAAGCTTAAGGCAGGCTAATATTGCACAAGCCCATAAGTCCACACATCAAGAGGTGTGCAGATATGAAAATAGTTTTATAGTTTTTACACACCCACAAAACATGTCCGTTCCAAACCAACACTGACTTATGGCTCCCAAAATGATTTTTGTACATTTTACTATGTTTCCCTGATCTCTCTAGTTCTTTCTTTTTACCTATTTTCTTATTGGTCCTTGAGATTAGAAGAGTATTTTGATAGGTGGAAAGTGTTGACTTCCTTATTTCCAACTGCAGAAAAAAGGTCCAATATTGCTTGTTAATAAATTGGCTCTTACAAAGAGCCTTAGGCATTATTTTTCAATAAAATTTCTAAGATTTTCTTACTTCTTTGTGATAATGAGGGGGGAGAGCCTTTGATTTTCCTATTGGTCCCTCCGTTAGGGCCATCTGCAAGTCACCGGTGAGTCTCTGCTTGGTGCTTTTTGCTAGCAGTGTTGTGTATGTTTCCGGTGCTCCAATCAATTGGCATCAAACTATTACCATATTTCTCCATATCAAGCACACTCAAGAGCCCATTTGGACGGACACTCATAAGAGGCAATTTGAGGCCTGTTTTGAGCATTAAGACCTAAACGTCTTGAGCCAAACAGCAGGTTGGATGCACTTCAATAAAATCCCGTCTGATCCCCAACTTGTAAAAGTCTATTATTGGTTTGACAAGGTAGGTTCTGAAAGGCCCACTAGCTGCCACTAGCTATCAGATTGGTTTTCCGCTACTCTTAACGAAAAAGGATATGCATGAAAAGGAGGCCGAAACCCCCATGTGCAGAAGTGAGCCACACAGCGCCTTAGCTGTCTCAAAATGGCATGCAAGTGATCCAGACCATTCATCTTCTCAGACCCACCATTGACAGTTTACCCAAAAAAACCAAAAAGAAAAAAAGAAAAATACACCCCAGCAATCAATCAATCACAGCCCCACACCCTGATCCATAGCTCAAGTAGTAGACAGTGAAAGATACCTCGTTTCAACACGAGGCCATGGTATCCATTCCCTACTGGGGGTGGCTAACAGTGAAGTGTAAACTGACAGCCGGTGTACTAACAAGCTTAAAAAAAAAAAAAAACACCCCAGCAATCAATCAATCACCACCCCCAATTGAAGAATTTTGCCCACTGAACGTTGGACCAGATCCATATATCAAAGTAGAAAGTGCACAGACATTATATGAACAAAATAATATATATATCATCCATGTCCTTATAGATTTTTCACAATTTACAAACCTGGGTAGGAAAGCCATACAGCATAAACACAAGAAATACATCTTTAAATTAATGCATATGTACCACAAAAAAAAAAAGAAAAAAAGAGGAGATATATACCATTACAACTGAATCGAACACATGATGGCCGTATGGAAATCTACACACAGGCTGAGAGGTAGCTTGGTTGTTAGGCATCTCCATGTCTTCTTTTTGGGATTGTACACTTGAATGAACAATGTCATCCTCTCCGCTTGCGGCCTCCGGGCCTTCATGTCAAATCGCAGTGCAAACATCACATAAAGTTCTCCCCCCAAAGCAACAAACCCGCACGAAATGTCCCCCGGGGCCTTTCTTGGTAAGTTTGTTTCTTTCCACCATCGGTTAGTTGTGATATCATATCTGCAACAAAAGTGTTCATGAATACAACATTTCCCATAACAGACAAAATGAATATTAGATAAGCAAACAGTAATATCATGCACTATGCAGCTTCCCAGGGCCTCCTGTGGTGTTTATATGGCATCCAACCACCCATTTGATGTGCCTCATCAGAATGAAAGAAATACCCAAAAATCAAAGTGTTACAAAATTGTGTGTACAGTACTGCAGGAATTTAGAGGTTTTAGGTATAATTTTTAGGTGGTGGCCCATTGAACTGTTGAATCAACCAGATATTTGGGATCAAGGCCCAACAAGAAGGTATACCTGATAGACGGTGTGGATTTCATGCTCGTTAAGTCATTTCTCCCACGTTGGTGAAAGTAACCCTAGTAGGTGCCTAACGCAAGGTTCCCAAGTGTTTTCCCATGACGGAACATTTCGATATGTTTGGTTAACAAACAAAATAATAGATTCCACATAGCAATCATTGCCCTCATCCATAATCAGATTCTCATGCACGGGATGTAAGGGGCCACCATCTCACCAATATGAGATTTTCACTTGCTATTCAAACAAAACCCTAAAAATGGAACCCACGGGAATCCATGTTTTAATAGTACTCTGTGGGATTCATCATTGGATAATTATTACAATTTTTTCTTTTCTTTTCTTTTCACACGAATCAAACAGTCCCTGAATGTTAAGGTGAGTTGATGGAAATTGATGGGTTGCACAGAAAAAACCAAATGCATGCTTCTTGAACAAATTGGCATGCAAAAGCACAAATGTATTGCAAGGCATGTTACTCCATATCTTTCAGAGAAAAATGGTTTCTGGTAGGGGTGCACATCGAACCGGTAGAACCATGGAACCGGACCGGAACCAACCAAACGGTCTGATTTGGTCCGGTTCTAGAGTGCAACGGTTCCAGTTCCGGTTCCGAAAATCAAAGAACCGATTACATCGGTTTGGGGGTATGTAGAACTGAACCGAACCGTGAACCGATCCGTGGATCCGAACCGCGGAACCGAACCAAGAACCTTTTGATTGTTTCCATATTTGACTCATGATTTATGGTTTACAATGCACCATTTAATTGTTTTCATAAATGTATTTTTACACACCTTATACAATATCTAAACCATTCATCAAATGGATCACAACACGAATGGACATGAGCTAGATTATAAAATAAAACATGCAATTGGGCTGGATTATAAAAAGCCTAGAACCGTGGAACCGAACTGGTTTTAACGATTTGGTTCCGGTTCGGTTCTAGGGTGCTAACGGTCCAGTTCCGGTTCCGAATATCCTAGAACCGTTAGGAACAGTTCGGTTCCAGTTTCACCCCAGAACCGGACCGAACCGAACCGACCTATGTGCACCCCTAGTTTCTGGAAGTATACCCCCAAAATCATTGAATATGACCAGAGCAAAATGCCATGCAGTGCAAAAACAATAAGGGAAGTTTTTGCTTAATTCAGTTCTAGTCATTAAAAAGACCCAGTCAAAAATTCAGCCACAGAAACAGAAACGCCAAAATATCAAAGAATGAGAAGTATGGGTTTAAAATGGTTTCGACTCAAAGACGGAGTGGGAAAACGGCTGTATATGCACACGTGTGTGTGCGTGTGTATTATATGTATAAACTAGATTAAAACATAAAACTTCAATTAAAATGGTTAGAATCTCTACATGCACTAGTGACCACGAATTGAAATATCCGTATTGTACATATCAGCCAATACGGCCTTATTTTATCCGTATTGACTTGATACAAATACGCATTACGAGGAAGTACAACCCAGGAGAAAAAACTTGGTAATATCTCCCTATGTCAACTGATACAGCCATAAACATCTCATATTTTTGTTCTTTTCTTTCTTTTTTATACAATTCCTCTCATTTTTCCTCTTATTTTTTCATTTCAATTGTAGATGAAGCTTAAAAGTTATTTTCAACTAGATCTAGGCCTATTTTAGGGATCAAAACAAAAGATTCGAGTGGGATTCAAACAATCAAAGCAGAATGAACCATTATGGGGAAAATTAGAAAAAAGTGTAAACCATCTCTTTTTTTCCTTTATTGTTTTCATCTTCTTTTTGTTGTGTTTCATTGTAATGGACCCTAATTCACCTAATCATGATTGATTTATGTTCATTTAGGGTCCATTTGATTGATTTTCAACAGGTCAACCTGACAAATGTCTAGCATTAAGTACACATTCAAAACACACAAAAACAAGAAACAAAGAAGAAGAAGAAGAAGAAGAAAGATTCTTGAATATCTCACCTTTTTTACTGCAATTTTTTGGCTTAAAAATTTTTCAACAAATATGGGGCCAATACCGATATGCAATACTCAGATCACATTGGTTTTTGGCCAGGCCGATACACCCGCCGGATACTCATACTCAGAACCAAGGTAGTAATGTCTATAGGTAAACAAGCAGTGGGCTATTATCATTCTTCTTCGTTTTTCAAGGTAAGAGGTTACCAGCCAAAAAAGGTGCAAAGCCTAATAACAATCAACTGGCCAAAGGGCCCAAAACAAGAGAAGGCAAGGCACAAAGCTAATGAGCCCAATTATCATTCTTTTAACCCTCCGAATACTTCCTTTTCAAGCTACTTAGATATGTTTCCACTAAAATTTTCCACCTTCTACTCAATTCAATCAAATAGGTGGTGGTTGTTGGAGTCATGAAGAATCAGTTGATCATTTATTTATACACAGTCATTTCGCAAGGGAACTATGGATCAGCGTGCTAGATCACTTTGGAGTTAGCTGGGTGATGCCGGAGTCTATCACCAATCTCTTTGTCCAATGGCATGTTGGCAGGTTGGTTGCAGCATCTAGGAGGAGATGGAGATTCTTCCTTTTGGCTAGTCTATGGGCGTTGTCGGCTGAAAGAAACAGCAGGTGTTTTCAAAACTTGAGTGGCACTGCCAGGCGTGTTTTTCTTAAGTCGCTTGCGAATGTTGTTGAGTGGGATGGGGTGATGCTTTTGTAATATCTCCTGTTTTTTTCTTTTGTTGTATTTTTTCAGTTTAGCCGCTTCTAATAGAGTAGTCATCCTTCAAAAATTTAAAAAGTCAAATAGGTGGTGAACAAAAACAGCAATGGGGTGGCTCTTTTTTTCTTTTTCTTTTTTTTGAGATGGGCCACGGGTTAGTTCAGTACCAGATTTTGAACTGGCTTTTTTTGATTTTTTTTTTTTTTAATGTTTTCTTTTTAAAGATAAACATTTAATTTGGTTTTCCCAAAAAAAAAAAAAACAAAGAATCTTTTTTGCATACCTACTCAAATAGGAATATTAAACATTGAAGCAATTACATGAGCTCTTTCCAAAAATGAGTTTAAAACAAAGTTTTGCTAACTGTGATTGGACACCTAGGTGACTTCATTTTGAAGTCACCGTGCATCTGATCATCAAAGACTTATCCCGACTAATTGGGGTCGGCTATATGAATCCTTTTCCACCATTACTCTATCAAGGACCATAACTTCAAGTAGACCATAGGTCATCAAGTCTTTTATTACTACCTCCACCCACGTCCTTTTGGGCCTTCCCTTTGCCCTTTTAGAACCTTCCACTTATATGAACCCACTCCTAATCAGCGCAATTCTTAGTCTCCGTTGCACATGACCAAACCATCTAAGTCTACTTGCCCTCATCTTGTTGCATGCTGATGCTACTGCTAAATTCCCTCGAATGCATTCATTTCTAATTCCATCCTTGTCTTGCCACTCATCCATTTCAATATCCACATTTCAGCTACACTCATCCTGTGGATATATTATTCCTTAACTGCCCAACATTATGTCCCATAAAGTTTGCTCGTCTTATAGCCATCCTATAAAATTTCCCTTTCAGTTTGAGATTTTGAGTGGGACGCGACAATCGCATAAAATTCCAGAGGCACATCTCTATTTCTTCCACCCTGCTTGAATTCTATGGGCAACATCCTACTCAATCTCTCCACTTTCATAAATTGTCAACCCAAGATATCTAAAGTGGTCATTTTGGGAAATTTCTTGGTCAACAATCATCACAAATTCCTTGTTCACATTCCTATGGGTACTAAAATTGCACCCTATATACTTCGAGTCTGATTAAATTTTAAATCCTTTAAATTCTAAAGCACCTCTCCATAAATCTAGCTTTGTATTTAGGCACTCCCTCACCTTGTCAATCAAAACTATGTCATTTGCAAACAATATACACCAAAAGATCTCTTCTTGCAAATGGTTCATTAACTAGTCCATAACCAATGTGAAAAGGTACAGTCTCAAATCTCAATGTTAATACCTCATGCAAGCCTACAGTAAGTGGGAACTCACTTGTCCCTCCACTAGTAGTCCCCACATTTGTTATTGCTCCCTCATACATATCCTTAATCATGTCAATATATCCTCTTAGAACTCCTTGCTCTCCCAACACCCACCAGATTAACTCTCTAAGGACCTTATCATAAGCTTTCTCTACATCAATAAAGACCATATGGAGATCCTTCCTCCTCTCCTTATATTTCTCCATCAATTGTGTACATAGGAAAATAGCTTCAACAGTAGACCTCACTGAGATGAAACCAAACTAATTTTCTAATACATTCGCCCCATGCCTTAATCTTTGCTCAGTCACTCTTTCCTAAAGTTTCATAGTATGGCTCACAAGTTTAAACTCACAATAGTGACTGTAATAATGTATGTCTCCTTTATACTTATAAATAGGTATTGTGGTACTTTTCCTCCATTCATCTGGCATTTTCTTCAATCTTAAAATCTTGTTGAACAATTTTGTCAACCAAAATAATCCAATATCTCACATATACTTCCAAACCTCTATTGGTATATACCATCCGGTCCAAGGGCCTTACCTATTTTCATCTTTCTAAAATCTTCTTTCATTTTAGATATCCTAATCCTATGAAAGTATCTATAGACTTCGACGTTATTGAGTTTATGGTTCTTTCCATCTCTATCTCTCAGAGTGATTGTCATTTAACAAGTTTGAAAATAGCTTCTCTACCTTTCACTGATCTCATTGTCCTTAACAACTCTCTGGTCACCGCTCTTAAAGCATGTAATATGACCTAGGTCCCTACTCTTTGTCTCTCTCATTTTATCAAGTTTGAAGGCATCTTTCTTTTTTTTCCTTTTTTGTAAGAGTGAACAATATCATTTTTTATTTTTTTGTAAGAGTGAACAATATCATTTATTAAGAAGCCGTTGAAAATACAGCCTAACAACCATCGCTACAATCAGCCGTATAGGATCCAAATCCACAAGAAGATTATGGATCCAGATCCTTCACAATCCAAACATAGAGACCACAAAATCTACATTTACATCTAGATTCCCGACCACCCACTGTAAGACCTCCCTCTTAGATTCCCTCATTATTTGATCCCATTGACTTCGTTTGTTGAAGACATCTTTCTCACCTTCTCTTATCCCCAACATATTGTAAAGATCATCACAAGCCCTTAGCCTCACTTAGCTTCTTTTTTTTTTCTTTTTTTTTTTGGGTGGGGTGGGGGGGGGAAGCATTTTTATATTGATCATAATTTCATTTTGTAGTCTCTTGCCAAGTTTTGAAACATACATGTTTCTCGTTAATAGCTTTTCATACATCACCATTCCACCACCGTTTCCTTGTATGATTGGCTTTCCCCTCTAGATACTCCTAAAACATCTTTTGCCACTTTCTTTATACACTCAACTATCTCCTTCCACATAACGTTTACTTCTTCTTTAACATTCTTCCACTTTCCTTCTTCCATCAATTTATTTCCGAATAACATTGTTTTCTCTCCTTTTAAATTGCAACTAGTTCTTGGACACCAATTAATTCCATTCCCTTTCTTCCATCTCTTAATGTAAATGTCCATAACCATTAACCTATGTTGCATGGTCAAACTCTCTCTAAGTATCACCTTACAATCTTTACATATTCATCATTATGTCTTCTTCCTAAGTAGAAAGAAATCTATTTGGCTTGAATATGATCCACTTTTGAAAGTTATAAAATGTTCATCTCTCTTCTAAAAGTATGTGTTTGCATGAACTAGATTATATGCCATAGTGAAATTGAGGACAGCTTCCACCATTCTCCCAAAACCATACCGTCCATGTACCCTCTCATATCCTCTACTTTCTTTTCTTGCATGACCATGTAAGTCTCCTCCTACAAATATCCTCTCTCCGTTCGGAATTTCTTGCAATGGTCCATCCATATCCTCCCAAAATTGTTTCTTGATTCTATCCTCTAACCTAGCGCATATGCACTAATAATATTGATTATTTCATTTTCCTAACACAAGTTTCATTAATAAAATCTTGTCACTTACTCTCTAAACATCTACGACTTTATCCTTTAAATCTTGCTCTACCACTATCCCTACACAATTTTTATTATTGTCCTTTCCCATATACCAAAGTTTATATCAATTTCATATGGCAAGGCAAATCCTATTCTCTTGGACTGGCTTTGTTACCCGCACCGTCAAAAATGGTGTGGGAACCCTTCCCTACTTCTCACAACAACTGCATTTGTTGAGGTGAATCGCTTCTAGGGGAAGCCCTAGCCAACCCTTACCCATTACTCACGACACCCGGGTTCTAATATAGCGCGGTGCTTACAAGGAAAACCCTAGCATTTGTTTGGAATGTCATATTATTTTGATCCATGTTGGAAGTTTTGGCATAAGTTTGACACTAGCTGCCAACCTAAAGCAACCTCCTCCTTTATCCGGGCTGCAGACCAGCAATGAGAACATAAAACTCCCATAGGCACAATGTAATAGACTATTATATAGGTAGATTACAATCAAGCATTATCTAATAGTATATTGTGTAGGTTGATTACAATCAACAAGTTTCACCAAGCATTTGATGCAATACAGAATTCAGAAACTAAATGCAGGCTACCAATTCTCCGCATTATGCCCCAAACTAGTAATTCCATACATTTCGAGTAGTAGAATCATATGAAATGTTAATTTGCAGTTAAAGCAAAATGATCACCCCCATTCACCAATGTACCACGAAGTGTACCTTATTATTACCAGACAGCCATATTGTTAGGTAGAAACAAATAATTGTTAGAGACAAACGATTTTCCATATACAAAAGAGCCCAGAAATGGTAATGGGTAAAATCAGAAAGCTGCAGTTTTTCAAAAGCTTTTGAAACACCTCAAAGATATACTAGGAAGGAGCACACAGGAGGTAGCCAATTGAGAACCTAGATCCACACATAAAAGCCGGTCCACACCCATCAATGAAACTTCTTGTAGCATGCAGCCTGAGCACATTTTGCACAAGGCACAAGAACGATTAGATTGTAATAATGACTTTGTTCCGTCATTTAAAAAAAAAAACAAAAAGACTGTTGGCGTTACTGCAATGAGTAGTTTGGTGTGATTACAAAATAAGGAGGGTATTTGGTTTGAAAATAGGAGAATCAAATATGGAGGTGAAAATAGGAGGGAAACGAGTGGTATTTGAGACCTAATTATAATATTATGCCTAAAGCTTCGGGCTTCAAGGATAGGGAGCAGGCCTAGATGGACTTTTAAGGTTTGAAAATCAGCCTAACTGGGTCCTACAGTTGAAGAATTGGCCTAAATTAATCATGAGGTGGGGGAATGGACCTAGGGCCTTAAGACTAGGTGTTAACTCATAATCAATTAAAACAAGAAGAGAACAACCTTAAGAATTGGAGAGAGAGAGAGAGAGAGGTGTTGACCTCCCTTGAAAATATTTTAAATAAAAAGACAACAATAATATATATATAGGGAAAGGTACTATGCGCTCGACCTCACAAGACCGTCCCATGAGGTCGAGTTGTGTGGGCCCCACCGTGATGCGTTTCGAACATCTACCCCATCAGTCAGATGCACCATTCCATCGTGGGCCTAGGTCTCAAAAATCAAGTCAATCCGTGACTTGTGTGGGCCACACCACATACAGAAGTGGGGAGGGGCCGTGCACCATTAAAACATTCATAATCATTTTTTGTGCCCACCGAGATGTGGTTTGCAAATCCAGCCCATCCATTTTGTGTGTCCCACTTGGATGAGGGTTCAGACCAAGTTTCAGCAGCATTCAAAACTCAAGTGGGCCCCACCAAGTGATTTTATATGTTTTTGGCATGTCTTCACATGATTTTAGATGGTATGGCCCACCTGAGTTCCGTATACGGCTGATTTTTGGGATATCCCATAATTTAGAGGGGACCCATCAAATGCACGGTGTTGATGGTTGACACGCATCACGGTGGGGCCCACACAGCTCGACCTCACGGGAGCTTATCGTGAGGTCGAGCGCATAGTACCTTTTCCCATATATATATCCTATGGGTCACAACAACCTAATTTCACATATGGAAAAGAGCAAATTCCCACATTCCTGCATCACCAAAAGATGCCCACTTAATAGTACTGTGAGAATCAACCTCAATGACAAGATTCCAATGGAAGGGAGCTCACATAGCCCTCCTAAGTGCCAAAATACCACCTCCTTGGACCCACTTTGCCATAAGACCCTCTAAAAAAAAAAAAAAACACCATCTAAAGCTAACCTCTATCATTTCCGAGCACCTCCACACAAGTTCCAAGATAACACCCATCACAGTTGAGCTTCGAATGCCCCAGAGGTAGTGTTGTGAACACGTTGGACTCAGGTCAGGTCGTGATTTACCAATACTGAGACCAGCCTAACCGCCTGGGGGGGGATATAAGGTTCCATACCCAAATTTCCATACCCAAATCTAGCCAGTACTTGTCAGGTCTTAAGACCTTGGCTTCAGGTCAGGCTCAAGCTGGGCCCAAGTTAGGTTCAGGTTGTATAACAATTGACCCAATGGACGGATTCAATCCCGCATGTCTGTTGCATGTCGACACACAGGTAGCATGTAGATAAGTTGTATCATACATGCACATGGGCTTAGCAAACTCACAAAATGTTTAGATCAATTAATATTTAATATTACTAAAGGAATTTACAGGCACCTAGGTACGCACCCAAACTACCCAGTTTTTACCTGGTCCAAGATGGTCGATCCAAACCCAACCCGATTTTTTTAATGGGTTGAGAAATTGGATTAGAACCCATTTAATTCGATCTTGTACCCCATGTACCCACGGATCCAGGTACATGCCACACCCGGAGTTAATGTCTTCC
This sequence comes from Magnolia sinica, assembly GCF_029962835.1. Classification (NCBI taxonomy): domain Eukaryota; kingdom Viridiplantae; phylum Streptophyta; class Magnoliopsida; order Magnoliales; family Magnoliaceae; genus Magnolia; species Magnolia sinica. The sequence goes on from NC_080578.1 coordinate 90,230,196, forward strand.
AAGTTCCACCTCATGATGCCGAAAAACCTTTTCTTACCACCGAGAATCTGCCACCCTTCAGTCATCAAGAAGATTAACACTGGGAATTCCTTGCATCTCTAGCCTAGCCAACCCCCATTTTCTAACACGCGTGACAATTATTCTTTTGATGGTTTCCACAGAGGTTGCCTTGCTGTTGAAGATTCTGCTCTCTTTCCACAAGCCCTATAGAACATTGCTAACGGAAAAGAAGGTTCCACCATCCAACTTCTAATAGATACCCCATGCCCATGATACCACAAAAAGAATGAATAGAAGGCTCCATACAGCCCCAGCAAGTTGAAATGAATATAGGCAAAAAAGACAGTGCAACCAGACAAGCTCTTTTTTCTTTACTTTTCCTTTCTTTTCGTTTTTTTTTTTTTTTTTTTTTCCCGATTTTTGTGTGTGAAGGAAACTAAACAGGTCTCCACCTCGTCAGACAAGCTGGCGGAGAAAGTGTAGCATGTGTGTGAGTGATCCAGGGTTCAATCCCTGGTAATGTTACCTTTCAAAAAAATAAAAACAAAAGCAACTAGACAGCAAAGCATTATCAAAAGGCGGGCAAGCAAAAGGAGTGAAGGATGATTGGTTTGCAATTGAAAAGATCATCCAGTTTGAATTGGCATATGGCATGGACACAACACCATCCTAAGGTACTGACATGCATGTATTCCATCTAAATGGCCCGGTAAATGTATCATGCCAAACATAGAGGACCAAGGGTTGGAACTCCGATGAAGTTCTAGACCAACCCAATACAAACAGCAAAAGATCGTGAAATGACTACCCATATCGATTCATAACACCCAATGACAATTACAAATTTTAAGCATAACCCATTTTTCCAACGATTACCTTAGAAAACCCCAAAAGAGAATCACGTTCTAAATTCCCCAAAACCCATCTACAAGTAACAATATAATTAAGTTGATGCTGAAAATACACTTGCAAAAAACAATAAAAATATATTAACAAGAAAGATAAGTAATGAAATTTACTTGAAAATGGTGGAACCATCCAGCATGAAAATCCAGGGCATTTCCCCAACAACCCGATCAACCAAGACAACTGTCCCAAGCCTCCTGCTCCCCTCTCCATCCACCCACATATCCCCGATCTCCCTCCACTTACCAGTCTTCAAATTCAACGCCACCGCATCCCGATAATGCTCATCCACCGGAAACACCCCCGAGACCATCCGACAAGCCCCGTATCCGCCCATGACCCAGAACTCCTCCCCGACCAGGAACCCAACACATCCGGCCCGATTCATCGGCAGCCCTTCCTCCTGGATCCACTCGTCCTTCTCAATGTCATAGCGTTCCACAGACCTCAACCGGGTCCCTGCAGCCCTGAAGAGGGTGTGGCGGGACCCACCACCAGCAACAACAATGGAATTGGAAGTAGGATCCGCAGCGCAGGCAAAGCTGCCACGGGGGGAGAGCATGGAAGGCAGACGAGCCCAGGAGGAGAAGGGAGAGGAGGAGGGGAGATCAAGGCGGTAGACGGAGGAGGACGGGCGGGGGCGGTCGATGGGGAAGGAGCGGGCGTCGAAGAGGGATCCACCAAGGACGTAGAGGTGGGGCCCAAGGGAGACGGAGAGGAAGTTGCAGAGACCGTAGCGGTGGGGGCTACAGGGGAGGAGCGGAAGCGGGGTCCACGTCAGGCGGGAGGGGTCGAAGAGGTAGGGAGGGGTGATTGAAGGGTCTTCAGGGAATATGCAGAGGAGAGTAGGGTGGTGGGGCCCATGAGTCCTGATCGAACGGTGGACGAGGAAGGGCTGGTGGGAAGAGAGGAAGGACTGCCAGGATTTGGAGGTGGATTTGAGGCGGGCGTGGTGGGAGAATGGGATTAGAGAGAGTATGAGAGAGGAGATGTCGTTTGGGAGGCCTGGAATTAGGGTTAGGGTTTCGGTTGCAGATGATGAGGAGGAAGAAGATGACATTTTAGGGACTATTTTTGATGGAGAGGCCCAGAACAGAGATAAAAGGGCAGGTAGTGATGTAAGGATTTATCGTAGTTCGTTTTGTCTCCGTCGCGACTGACAATCCATCGTTCATCGCCACCCACTACGACCCACATTCTGAGATGGACCGATAATTTGAACCGTCCATATTTTCATTGCTAACATTCATAAGCTATTTTTTTATGATCTTGATTCAGTGAGCATCCTCACCTTTTATTTTTGGAGTTGAATGCGAGCGATTGGAAATTTTTGTTTTCATTGTTCTAAATTCATACAGAGATTGTGATGGTCACAACTAATTTTTCAGCGTAATTTTATTGCATTCCCTCTTATAGAATAGATTCCAGAAGATGGACGGTTCCGATCTTTAGCATGTGGGTCCCAGTGGCGGAGACACACGTGAGGGTTGACAGATGACGCGCCTTTGTATCTTTCCAACAGTCAACGCACGAGTGGGGGAACTCCAACAGAGAAATGCACAAAACTTAAAGAGCGGAAGCGATGTGCACGTGCATGATATTAGAGTAGATCACCAGGCATTCTCACTGGCACTGGATCTAAAAGTCCTCCGTGATTGTTTCGGTGCACGTGTGGTCCGTCCTATGATTCTACGGCCCTGATTTTGAGACATGCAGAGTATACGCGAGTTTTCACTTTTAACAAGCGGAGAGCGTGGTTTGGTAATCCAAGCCATTGATCTGTTGTGCCCCGCCGTTGATAGACTGCAGTTCAAAAATCTTCTTAATAGGACCATATGAACCGTTCGATTTACGGCCTATATTTAGACGGCTAAAAAGACCAGTATATCAGCGTTGCATATTCAATTGAAAAAAGTCCTACTTTGAGTTATTCTACCTCCCCAATGGGACCCGATTAACGAATGGCCGAGATCACCGTATAACGGGTCCCACTTGTGATAATTCAAAACCTGTGTATTATGTGAAAAAATAAGGGCCACATATCATATAATCCTTCAGATGAGAGGTTCAGATGTTACACGTGTGCCTTTGAGTGCTCTAGCATTGACCCAGGCAGAGTATGTGATCCCCAACCCAAGGTTACCGAAGATCTACTTGGGTTTTGTGTCCGTACAAGTGGGTCCATGGTTCATTGATCCAGGCCATTGATCTGTTAGGTCGCAATCTGGATAGACCATGCCCTGAAAATCCCGTCAATGGAACAGTACTAATTTATCGTTTGTGATCTGCAAATAGAGACACCGTTAAGTGGAAACTACACGTGTACGGTTCACATTGAACTGAAAGAAATTGCCCAATACGGGTATCTAGAATGTTCCTATCTGGGATATTTTCCCCGTCCATCCATTTACATCCCATCAAGATCAATGGCCAGGATTACTGAAAGTTCACCCGCACATTTCCAAACCGACAACAAGAATATAATTTGCATCCAAGGACTTTGTAAGAAAAGCTTTAGTACTCTGGCAGATTGGTAGATGATACACGAGCACTTAGAAATTACTTAAAATATACTTGTCGTGCAAGTAATTCAAGTCTTATGTTAGCATTTAGACGTATAATAGACCAAAAACGGCTTCGGTGGATCCCCTACTATGGAGCCCAGCACGATACTTGTCTTGTATTCATTTCATATATACACGACCCTACGTTATTTTAAGACATGAGCCCAGAAGTATATCGAATTTAAATCTCAAGTGGAACATCATGGGAATAATGATGATTGCCTACAAAAGCTTTAGATCAACTTGATATTTGGAGGGTCGTTTCGTCCATATCTATATAATCCTATTACCCGGATGGATGGCAAATAAGCACCTCATCAGCCCTCAGAAGTTTTTCACGGTGGATGTTCATTCACTTCTATTTTCTACCATGTGGTCTACTTGAGATTTGAATCTAATATCATTTTGGGTTCTACTTCAATATGATTTTGGTCATATACATGAAAAATAGAAATAGAAAATAGTTCTAATTAAATTACATAAAAGAGAATTTGTCTCATGTGCTGTGAGAGGTGTAGTTACATCCCTTCCCATTCTAAAAATCTCAAACCTAGCATGGATGGAAGCGGATTGGCTACTCTCCCTGCCACTGGCCAATGGCTGGTGGTCAGTGCTCCCTGAGCCTCACCATGATGTATGTGTTTCATCAATGCTTTTCATCTATTTTTCTAGATCATTTTATGGTTTTACATAAAATTAAAGTAAGGTATATCTGAATTTCAAGTGGACCACATTATAGGAAATAGTGTTGAATGAACTTCAGTCATTAAAAACTTTTTGGGGCCCAAAAAAGTATTGGATCAATCTAATCTTTGTTTTTTCCCTTCATTTGGTTCTTTATGACCTAATCAATAGATTGGATGTCAAATAAACAATATATAGTGGGCCTTAGTAAGATTTAAATGATGGATATCCAACCACTATTGTTTTCCTGTGGTGTGGTCCACCTTAGATTTATATTCCTCTCATTTTTGGGATAAAGCCCTAAAATCATCTTTGAAAATGGATGAAATACATATATCATGTTCAAAGATGAACGGAATGGATGAAATACATACATCATGGTGGGGCCCACATATCACTGACCACCAGCCATGGGGCTAGTTTCAGGGGGAGTACCCAATCCGTTCCCAACATAGATATGGCTAGCATGCACCTGGTTGTATCCTGGGGTCCACCCAATCCCAGTTCTCTCATTTGATGATCGGCAATTAGATTGAAAGACATTTATAGGACAGTTAAAAATAAAAATTTTCCAATAATCTTATTTCATCAAAGGCATGACCAGGAATATGAGATTAGGAATGCTTGAGTTTTGGATTATAATTTAGCAACAGTGGTTTCACCAAAGTAGTCGGCTTAATAATAGTTAAGGTATGCCATACCAATGTACCGAGTATCATGCACAGCCAGTGTATCAAATAACTCCCCTTAGGTAGGTCCAAGGTACTTTTTTCATAATTGCTAGCGTAAAAAGCATTTGTGAGATCTTAGCCATTCATTAGCTAGACCACCTTAGTTTGTAATCTGAAACATAGGTCCCACGGTTCAGGCTAATCTACTCGTCCCGTGGGTTGCACTTATAGGAGAAAGTTGAATGTCGAAGACATTGACGCACGGTCCACATTGAATGGACGTGCATGGCCCACAAGATGAGCGGGCGGCCAGATTTTGGTTGAGAACATGTATGTTGTGGGATGCGCCAGACAAATGGCTCAGATCTCGCACGCTCCATGTGGATTCACACAAATCAGCATCTTCAATTGCCAGAACAAATACCATTTAAGTGCCAGAGTTGCACACGTGCGTGAGATTCGATTGCTCATCGTTATGTGGGGTCCATGCATTAATGAGAAAATCGACAGGTAAAACAAATAACTAATCAGTATTCATCGTTCAAATGTGGCCCACCTGATGAGCAAACCAACGGCTTAGATGATCTATCCGTCTCATAGTAAGTGAAAGCGACATTAGATGCTTCTTTAAACTACCCGGACTTTGGATTTTAGATAAGGAAAAAAGAAAACTATTATAATAAAGCGTGTCGGAGCTGATCGACTGCGTTTTGTTGAACGGTGATAACTTGTCCACCGTACACGTGATACACATGCAGGGGACGTGGATTGCTTACAGCCCTATGTTCGGTGTGGCCTACTGTAGTCTCTGTGTTACATCTAAGCCGTCCATTTGTTAGCCAGATTATTTTAGGGCATGAAACATGAGGCAAATCCAAATCTCTACGTGGACCACACCATAGAAACAGTGGGGAAAATGACACCCGCCGATAAAACCTTCCTAGTGTCTATTGTGATATTTATTTTCCATCCAAATCGTTCATAAGGTGACTCTGACCTGGATGAAAGGCAAACACAAATATCATCTCGAGCCATAACCTCTGTGGGCCCTAAAAAGTTTTCAATGATGAACGTTCAATAATCCCTATTGTGTCCCGTGGTCTAGTCTACTTGAGCATTTGCCTCTTGTTTGGTCTCATTATCTAAAATGATATGGTGAAATGGATGAACCGATTGGATATAACATATACATAAAGGTGGGGCTCATAGATCTTAAGCCAGCCGGCTGTAGGTCCGTGCCCGCGGTCAGGTCAATCCGACCGTCCAAATCATGCGCCATGCAATGGATATGTAGCATCGCATGAAATCGCACTCATCGGATGATCCTAACCATCTGATTTCACGGAACGGATTTGGTAGCAAACTATCTTCTTTCTTTTTATTATTATTTATTATTTACTTTTTTTTACACACCCCCACACACTCACGCTAATGGAATTTCACCACCTATGGATACTTGAACCCTTGACCGGGTGTTGAAACTCATGAGAGTCTACCACCCGAGCAAGAGTAAGGATCCAGACTATCTTCTTTCTTATCCATGCAGCTGGGGTTATCATTTGGACATTGATTAACTGTCCAGCTTATTCATCTTAGCCTTAAAAATCTCATTATGTGAAAGTTGACCCACTTGCCTCTCCAATGGACAAGTGATGGAGTTTTTTATTTTTATTTTTATTTTTTATTTTTATTTTTTATTTACACACGCACCCACACATGCGTAGTGGGATTTCAGCACCTATGGGTGTCGAACCCAAGACCTCGCGTTGAAACTCCTCAGAGTCTACCACTGAGATGAGGACTCGAACCCCAGTGATGGAGTTCAAATGCCCATGGATCTCAAGAAAGATCCAAGTATTGAACTCCTATCTCCATTGCGTCCAGATATTTTTTAAGGGCCATTAGGTACCTTGCTCACTGAGTCACATGGGTGAAACTTAATGAGATCCACCCATCAGCTATCTCGCTTTATTTTCACCTTGGAACACAAAAATCATTCCATTCAAAACTTAGCTACGCCTCACCTTAGAAAAAAGTTATGATGGGACATCTATTATTAGCTGTGTCGGGCTTACCGTGGTATTTATATATCATCTAATCCATGCATAAGATTTGTCTTAATGGGATTTAAAAATAAAAATTAAAAAACAAAAAAACAAAACTACCTGATGACCACAATATTCTAGAACTCAGGTAGGTCATAGCACATGAATTTAGAGGTTTTTATGTATGAGTTTATTTGAATACCCACTTGAATATTGAATTAACCCTAATTTTCATGTCCAGATAATGTAGCTAATTGATGGGTGGATTTTTCGCACCTTGTTTCCCAGGCTAGAAAAAGTGACCTTCTTAAGTACTTATGTGAGGTGTGCAAGCATTGTCAGAGTTGTGACCTTAGAAACCAATGTACACCCTAGTCTACTTGGTACGTGGATGTGATAAGGTGAATATCGTGTCATTGTCCTTATCCTATATAGGAATGTAAACGTATCATAGATATAAGATCTTAATATTAGACCTTTAAATACTTGTATTAGAGGATAAGTTCAAATCAATAATTTATGGGCTTATTTGCCTATACTATAACCATGTGATCAAGGACTTGATAGTGCATGAAAGGTAATCAATCTTTAAACCTAAGGACGTGTAAGGTCTATAATCTTGACTAGGCAGCTTTAGCCCGATTTATGAAGTTTTTCAGATGTCATTGAAAGTGAGCAATGCTAAGTATGTCCATTAAAATTCAATTATTCTCTCTCGGGCTAACACGAGATCCACTGGATTTACCTATAAACTTATTTATGCTTACATCAAATTAGATAAAGGTCTCATCGAAAGGTTTTGTAACTAAGTGAGCATTTAAAATATTTTAATCGATTTCACAAAGCTTCTCATAATTGAAGTTTTATTTTAACCGTTAAAATTATTTTTATCAAACTCGATGATAACCTAATTGCCTAAATCTAATAGTCCACGACTTAATCAACATAGGATCTAAATTTATGGCGAAATGTCATAATATTTAATGGATTAAATCATAAGTATATTCATGTATAATGCAAATCGACAAACTTCCCTCACAATATAATACAAAGAAGTTTGTAGGGTAATGGAGCACCATACGAATATGCATCCTGTCACGCCCCAAACTCAGAAACCAGGCTCACAAAATTCTCGATCATCGAATCCGGCACTGACAGCCTCTTTAGAACCTCATTCTCGGCTCCCAGGGCCCATCCGTCAGGTTCCGATCCTCGGATGCTACGAGGAGGATTTTCAATATCAGTTTAATTCGTAATAAGCATAACCAAAGGTATAACCCACAAACAACAACCAAAAACTCCATCATATTTCTACTTTGATCAAAAACTTATAAGTACAAAGCGTATAAAGGGAAATACAATGATGATAGACAAAAGCTCCAAAATGATCTGTCACGCGCTCTAGCTTCAGCGCTGCTGCGATCCAACGTCACCTGCACGCAACGATCGTGCATAGGCTTATGGAAATCTTAGAGGATGGTGAAGGTATGTGCGCAATGTAGTAATACAATTATGCAATATCAGAGTAATGCGGAATATGATGATGAATTGGTCGTACCAAGGCCATGGATGCACGGCATGAATGATGTCAGCCAAACCAAGGCCATGCGATGCAAGATGCAAACCAAGCACACCAATCCTCATCAAGTCCACATATCAGTACAGCTCAATTATAGAATATCACCGGGGTCTAGTACACTCCAACCAGATTGCCGTCCCATCGCGCCCAACAAGGTGAGTGGAAGAGACCTCACTATCCGTCTTCCAACATCGGGCCCGACTCGTCGATAGCGGACCCATTCCTCAAGCTGGTCAAACTTAGCCTAGCTTTGCCCTCTCCACTTGAGCGAATAAGGCCGCACCCCCTTCCAACCGACCACGACATAGTGGAAAGTGTAGCCTCCTGGTATTCGGCATTCGGCGCTCATGCATCCACTCAGTCTAGACGTTGGAGCAACCTCCTAGTACCATAAAGGTTTAGGGATTTTCACACAGGGACATTTATAGTACCCAATGTAAAACGAGATTTTCGATATCCAATCCTGTCAACCACGATATGCTTGTGGAGGCTACGACCCTGATATCGCTAGGGCGTACAGTGTACATGTCACACAATGTGAGATGCATGAATCACGCAATCCAGTCATACAACAAACATGCACGTACCAAGCGTTTATGTGGGCAACTCCCCTTACCAGAAAGTCTATAATAATCTGCCCAATGACGTGTATTATAATCAATCACTCATCTCATCACAGGCATGTAGATGATGCGTATGGGCATGTATCATGATGCTATGTTGTCACATACTCATAATCGGTGTCGATAACCGGCACCGATAATTGGCATATAAAATTGACATCGGCCTCGATAATCGGCACCAATGATAGCATCGACAATCGGCACAGACAATCAGCATCAATAATCGGCACCGATAATTATCATATAAATAAGGCGGGGTCCATAGGTGAACAGCCGATCAACCATAATATAAAGATCGGCCCTCGATCGTGGTTATATCAAATCCGATAGCACGAAACCATCCGTCTATGGCGAATGGGGCCCACTGATTAGGGTTGACCCACTAAGAAAATGATGAGAATGGGCCTAACAAGGCCTAAGGGAAGGTCACAATGTGGACATCCAACCATCATTGCCCATCAATGTGGACCTCTAACCAACATTGCTTCTAAGGAGTGGCCCACATAGGGGATTCATACACAACGTAATGGCCACACATACATCACGTTGGGCCCCATTATAGGCCTCTCATATATCGCGTTAGGCTTCATACAAGGGCCTCAAACAAATCACAATGAGCCACGCCCATGGGCCTCGAATACGTCACAATGGGCCTCAAATACATCACAATGGGCCTCGCCCATGGGCCTTATCACTGGGCTTCATATGTTAAGTGGGCCACATCACATGGGTCGCATTATTTGGGCCGTATCAATGTGCTTCATGTATATCAAATAGGTCGCACTGATGGGCCTCATGTATATCGAATCGGGCCCACCCTTATGTATTTTTGAGATCCGACCTATTCATAAGTTAACATAGAGATAAATGAAGTGAAAACAAATATCAGTTTAATTGAAAACTACTGTGGCCCTTCGAAGTTTGAACAATGGATGTCACTGTCCACTATTTCAATTTTATTTATTTTTTATTTTTTTTCTTGGGGGGGGGTCCATTTGAACTTTAGATCTGACCCATTCTTTTACTCATGCCATAAAATGATATCTCAAATAGTTGGACGGTTTGGATATAACACATACATCATGGTGGGTCCCACCGTCAAGGGCTGGATGGTGAGGATATAACACATCCATCAAGGTTCGGACCCACAGACTTGCTGCGTCATTACAGCAGCTATAGTTGGTGTACGACACCTAGCCAAACCGCCTTCCCACTGCTGGTGGGTCCCACCGTCCCAACTTGCTGGACGGTGGATACGACACAGGCATCAAGTGTGGCCCATCGAAATGGATGGACGACGTGGATGGGGTCCCACAGACCCTGCTGATTGCAATACAGCGGCTATATAGCTGCCTACTTCAAGCAGAGTAGGTGGGTCCCACGTAGGGCCCACCACCATATATATGAATATATAATATATATTTATATAATATTAAATTAATACAATATTAACGTCCAAGCCCTAGACAGCCTGGACAATGGCATACATCAATGAGTAGCCCCACACGTGGGGTGGGTCCCACCGTCCAAGGATGGTGAGGATGAAATACGTGAGGTGGGTTCCACGTGATGGGCCACCCTCCCATGAAATAATAATATTATATATTATATATTATAATGATATTATATATATATATATATATAATTTTTGTTTGCAGCCGGCTAGTACACCCCATTGTCAACTCACACTTCATTACTGGATGCTGGACGGACGGTGTAGATATGTATGCATCAAGTTGGGTCCCACCGTCCTGTTGTGTGGACGGTGAGGATGCAATGCACGCTTCAAGGTGGGTCCACATGTGTGGCCCACCACAGCTTTGAATAAAGCTGATATTTATATTTTCCATTCATCCAGGTTGTTGGACGTTTAGCAGGGTGGGCCCCGCGGGTGGCCAGCATGGATAAACTACATCACGGTGGGCCTGTTGGCCCTGGACGGTCTAGATGGTGTGTACATCAAGTGGGCCACACATCAAGAGAGAGAGAGAGAGAGAGATGGAGATGGGAGGGACCCCGCCACTATGGGTCCCTCCAAATATAATGCATACATCAAATGGATCCCATTACAAGTGGGCCCTAATTAATTTTTTTTAAAAAAAAACAATGAGATGATGAACACCCACCGTTGATCTTCTTAGTCCGATGAAAAGGTAGTCTCCTTAGCTTCAATCTCAATGGAAGATGATAAAGTTTTGATGGTTAAGATGGGAGATGAGAGGGTAAGAAGTGGGCCACACTAAAGCTCCTCCATGAGAGCTTGGGAAGCTTGGACGTGTGATCTTTTGGTTGCTTGGAAAATGAGTTGAGAAATGAGAGAGAGGGTTGTAAGGAGAGTGAGAGAGATGGGTGATGGAGTGATGGATGGGAGAGAGAGATGGGTTGTGTAAGAAATTGTTGACTTTTAGGGTAGCTTATGTAAGAGAGGTATGGGTTGTGATGTGTTGAGTGATGTAGTACTTGACTTATACTTAACCCTTAATGGGATTGATTGATTGATTGAGGTGACATTCGGGTAGAGATTCTCTTGGGTTTTACAACGCGGCGTTTTTCCTTGAACTGAACGCGGGCCCATATCTCCTGGCCTAGGTATCACCTTGGCGCGCGAGATACGGCATCAGAATTGCGGCGACGATGCGGTCGCTAGGATATAAGTCTTGGGTTGAGTCGACTCAGGTTTGCAGGACTCGACTTAAGATCACGCGCAGACGTGGAATAAAAGTCGAAAGTCATCGGAATTTGATCGGGAGAATCGCGGGAACCTACGGAATGGTATGGACTAAGATACGGGCCTTACACATCCACAAAACATAACTCATCTATATTTATAAATATTACTGTGAAGAGATGAGAATAACTAAAGAGAGAACCCTATACATCCCCCTGGGCATCATTAAGAGAGAGGAAAAGGATGGAGATAGGTGTGCATCTCCCACTTTCATCTATCAGCATCTCGTTCTTAGTCTATTCCATGTGTGTGAACGTATGCGCCACACTCTATGAATAGCATACATCTTTCTTGATTCCTATAAGAGGTTTGAACGATAGTTCTCTCACTTACGATAGATGAGGGAAAGACCTCTTAACTAGAAGATTTGCATCGTTAACTTTATTATGAAAATTTTATCTATGTGATTACATACTAAAAGCTAAAATTTTCACCATTCATCTTTGATTTTTATCGAAGAAATCCGATGTTATTGTAAGGGTTTTAGAGCATTAAATTAATTAAGATAAATTTTGAAAAGCTTTACCTCCTGATTTCAAGTTTAAAATTCAAGAAGTGATTCTTTTTTTAACCCATTGAAGTAATGAACACATTCTTAAAGCAAGGCTCGACTCTAATATTTCTCTTAAATAAACTCCAAACTCCTATCTAATGGTGAAGGGCAGCCAAACCAACTTTTTGAGCATCAAGGTTCAGTATAGCAACAAATAAGAGAGCTTACCATTTGATCAATGCAATGGCCCACTTGGACCCAATGCATAGATTTAAACTTATGCATAATTGAACAAAATAACAATGAAATCAATAAAAATTAAATAGACAATGAAGGAAAAAATATATCACTCTTTCCATTCTTTAGTTATTGCATATAATTATTTAATACGAAGGACTTCGTTTGATACTTAGTGTTTTAATCAATAACTTGGTTGCAGACAATAATTTCAAGTCACCATTAATCAGTAGAATATTGTTCACATATAATATTATGAATGTAAATTTACCCCACTAACTTCTAGGCACATATACCTATTAATAATATTGTTTTAAATTTGAGTGATTTAATGATATCATTAAGCTTAAAATACCATTGTTGAGTAGTATATAAGTCCGTGATATATTTATTGAGAAAATTTTAGATTGTTCTATATAGATTTCTTTCTTCTAGTATAATGCATACACACTAAGTTAATAAGTATAGAGGTTCGATAATTTCATCGTTCATTGACATTTTCATACATTTTTTCTAAAAATTTGTTATGCATGTTGTTGCTAGAGTATAGAGTTCTTTTTTAATATGTCAAGTTTTAATATATAATACACATGAAAGGCAAGTAGAGTTTGAACAAATCAAGCGTATACGCCCAATTTAAACAATTACATAAACTATTAAATCTAAGATACCGACCATAGTTAAGAATATTGATGGTGCAATTTAGTAGGCCACCATGGCATTAGTAATGAGGAAAGCAGAATAGATGGTTTGAAAAAGTCACACGGGTTTCAGGAAGTGCCCACATAAATAAGGTGTGCACAACCTTGGGTCCTCACTCATGGTATAACTTAGAGTACCCGTATAATGTATGTGGATGTGGGTGTAAAAAAAAGGTGTGCACAACCCTATTGTACTCCACACTAGTATCATACCATCCCTAATAAGAAATGTATAGTAGGGCTTCTCTACCGTATTCGAATGAGAGTCTTCTCCCTTAAGAAAGAGACGTGGTGCGACGATTCCCATGATAAGTCCATTGATGGATAAGACTCGCTACCTACCTTATGATTTATAAAAGAAATGATGGTCCCCAAATCTACTCATTCCAATAGTGATCCCCATCTGCAGTGTATGAGAAAGAGGTGAAAGAGCGGCGTAACTTCATCATTTCGACAAGTTTCATCTCGATCATCAACGACCGATTCAAGTGCATATTTTGACCATCTAATGTAGCTCCTTGAACAACGTATGGAAATTAGAATTAGGTAGTTTTACATATGGTATCAAAACATCCACATACCATTCATGAGAGTTGTATATATATCTCTTCCTCCATTAATGACAGATTTCAGTTATGCAATGATCATGTGATTTTGCTGGGTCTTGGAGTAACATTACTATGAAAATTGGCCATCACCATTGGGCCCTATGCATTGATATTGTGGTTTTTAGAGAGTTATGACAACCAAAAAAGAAAGACCAGGTTCTGATGTCCAGAGATTTTCACTAGCGATATTAGATATCACCTTGTAAAATTACTCCTATTATAGGATGAGATGGCTAAGTTATGGGTCTATTAAAATAATCATGGACCATCCCACTATATAGGTTTGATACACACGTTTATGTTTAAAAGAAATCTTATGTGTTAGTTATGGCCATTATTAGTTTCGAATGGTGTTCCAGACCATCCAAATTGCGAGTAACATTACAAATGGATAACTTCAACCATTTGATATTGCTTACTGAATTTGAACTGCTCTCTTTAAAGAGAATTGTTTTCTTGACCCATGATATGGGTATGTGGTCATTAATAGTGGACCTTAAACTATAAGGCCTAATAAAAGAATTTATGCTTAATTTTCATATAGTGATAACATCATTTTAGGTGGGCCCCACTTAAAGCAACATGCCACAATTATAGATGCATTAAACCCTATATCTAAGTCCACCACTATTGGGCTCCATCTTTACACATGTTCAGAGAGCCACCTCTCTAGATATTCCTTATTGTTTTTTAAGCATATAAAAAAAGATGTCAATGTGATAGGAGCCCACCACGTATGTATTAACGGTATTTGTATATATATGTTTGTTCATTGACCTAGCTTAGTTTTTAATTTACAATTGTGAATTGTAAAGTGCGCTTGGTACATCCTTAAGCCCAAAGTAAACGGCAAATATAGAATGCGATGGATTTGAAATAATGGTCCTTTGGAAAGCATGCTTCCATGCATTATCTATTTCAAATTTTAAACTATAATAGTGAATAGCTAATTAATAATTAAGTTAACCTTAATATTGACATCTCTATATGTAATGCCTATTTTTTAAATAAAATTAAATTATAAATTTTTAAATTGAATTTTGAGTGAGAGAGAGATCCGCCGATCTCGTCTCATCTCATCTCTCCTTATCCCAACTCTCCCTCATATCTCGTAGTCTCCCAACAAACTCTCTTTCTTAAAGAGGGAGTGTGAGAGTAAGAGTCCTACTAAGACTCAAAGAACTAAAGAAAGAAAATTATAGAAAATAAAAGAAACGAGAAAGAAAGTGTGAGATGCATTTTGAATTCGCCTATTCAGGTTAGTACAATGATCTTCTATTTGTTTTCTTTCTGCAGTAGTTTAATTCGGTACTGATTTACATATTAGACGAATTATATCAACCAGGCATTCATTGTGCACATCTAACTTATCCATGTGGAAAGGTACACGAATGCGCATGACTTTAGGGTTGATGTGTAGAATGTGGGATTTTTTCATAATGGATAGGAATTAATACGATCGGTACAGTTCACGGGTTTTCTAAAACTCAATTACATAATGATTCCAAGAATCAAACATATTCGAAACCTCAATGGACCATGCTGATTATAGATTTACCAAGGTTCTTCCTTAATTTAAGGAAATTAAATTAATATCAGAAGAGTAATTCTCTCCATAAAACTACAACTTGGTACAAAGAATTATATGACCTAATTTGAAACGTATGATTAAATTGTACTCGTTCATCAGATTCTTAAGAACAAAATGAATTAAAATTTTAAATTTCAGACCGATCTGATCATTGAATAGGCCGCATCGATCCAAGGAAATGATAGACAGTGAATCATTTGTTGATTTATTGTATGGAACCATTGAATAATTGAGATCAAACTTGATCTAAATCGAGTATCAAAATCTGGACATTAGATGATGATGACATCCAGATTTGATGATTAATCTAACCATTTAGTGGGCCGCATTGACCAATTAATGTGATTATTAAAAATTATAATAAATTAATGTATGGATGGTCGAATCAAGTTGATTATCGGTTGTCCCTTGAAATTGATTAAGTAATGATAACTGGTTGACCTTGATCTACCTACCAAAGGTAATTTGAACCTTAAATTATCAAAGTAATTAAATCCTCAAAATTTGATCTAAATCATCACAAACTGTATAAAAATTTTAGAATTTCAAGGTTAAAATAGAATTTTTCACAAATTCGAAGGGGTTCTGGTATAAAATTTTAGAATATTATAAAATGTCGCCCGAACTTTCAAAAAAAAAATTTATGACTGTTACTGAAAACAACCCGAATTTGCAGAAATTCTATAAGGCTAATTCTAACAACACCTTAATTATGCAATATTTGTTCCTGATTTATAAATTCATTTCAATGTGATATCTTATTGTTTAAATAAATTTAGATCGATCAAAGGTGGGCCCTACCATGTGAACTGGTTAATTTATAAAATCATTTTCATTTACGTAATTTTAAAAAATTCAAATTAAACCATTGGTTTATGGAATCATTTCTACTGTATCATGGTGAGTGATTCTGATGTGTTTTCCCTCTATTAAGTTAAAATAGATTAATTAATTATGTGTTATATGTACGCTTTAACATTGTTATTGTGATCTATTATTGGATTTGATTAAATATATCATTTTAATTGTTATATTATTAATGATATGATTTGTTTAATATACTAGTATAACCAATAATATGATTTACTGTGTTGGTGAACTTATAATATGATTTATATGTAATTGCAACTAGTGACCTGATTTGCTGAATAGATATAACTATAAATTGATGGTTGTGATGATGTTATCAATTAGCATTAAAACTACAATTATTCAAAATTGAAAATGGGAATGATCATATAATATATCATTCACAACTACTTAATATTCTTATGCATGCACAATACGTGTTTAATTCTTGAGGGACCTCCCTAGATGGTATATCTCGTAAAATTATTACCAGAAGCCCACTATACCAGTGAAAACTTACTCAATGAGTAGATGCGGACCTTGGTTATGCCTACTACATGGTAGAAGCCTGTTAAGGGGCAAATGTTAGTTGACAGATTTTCAACTTAAGCAAATAGACAGATTCTCACTTAATACATTCATGCATTCACGCATTGTATAACATTTGTATTTGCTTTTTAAATTTATATTGTATATGATTGTTGTTATTCTATTTTGATGTGAAGAACCATGTCGAGACTTCTCGTTGGGCCTACCCAGTTTACCTTATATTATGTAAAACCGTACAAATGTGATTGAGGGTGAGCCAGTGGCTAAAGAAGAGGAGTACATGATCGAGTTAGAAAGAACCTAAGGGACATGTGGTCCTACTTGATAAAGGAAAAAATTGCCACCCTATACCAGTCATAATTATCATTTTAATTCTATTTAATATTTTTTATATTATTAATTATTTCTTTCAAGTTTGTTGGACAATATTTATTTTATTGCATAAGATCCTAAATGGGAGGGTTATTAGGTATGTTAATAACTGATGATTGAAATTAATGGTCAATTTCTTATCCATAAGATGTGGCTGAATATGAATGAAACTTAGATCTATAGTAGTACTACTAGCTAGACAAATTTAATGTAAACTTATCAAATAATTTAAGTACACTTAGTGTAAAGTCATGACATGGATCTTGGATCCGAAGTATACACCAGGTACATGAAATCTAGGTCATAACACTATACCTTTTATAAAGGGTATTAATTGTGGGGATGACTCATGAGATCATTACATCAGGGCATATTATGTCACGCCCCGAAATCCGGCACCTGGGTGTATCCGACCCCGATTCCGTACCCGCAGGCATGACTTATGTTTTGTATGTTTACACTTCATATTCCACGCATATATTGACAAAATAACCTCATTCATAAATTATAACAATCCAAAATTTTAATAATTAAACATTTATTTAAAGAAAAATGTCCATGTTCCGACTATTCAAGATTATCATCAAACACATATCATCGTAATGTTGTCATACTAAATGTTCATTACACTTATTTAGAAAATGGTAAAGAAACAAAATAAATAAAAGAAAATCTCTTTAAGCTCCTCCATGTGATCCTGATCCTGAAATTTTAAAATCCCAACAGGGTAAGCTGCGAAGCCTAGTGAGTAATCTCAACACAGGTTTCAAAATAACCTCATATAACATGAATAAAAGTATTAAAAGATACAATATCTATTTAGGTAAAACAACAAATGAGGAGATCTAATAAACACCAAATTTCAACGTAAATTCAAAGAAACATGAATGAATGAAATCAACATATGATATACTCCATAATAAAAGGTGTGGTTTATTCTTTTTAACACCAGGGCCAGTTTACACCGGTTGGCCAACACCCGCGTCAATACAACACCTAGCCTGGCAATGGGAACCTCTTGCATGACATGCTCACCCATCCAAAGGGCACTTGGTGAGGGACCTATTTGTACGTTAGCTGGTCAAACTACTACCCTACCGAACCTGGCAGTGGGAACCTTTTGCAATCCTGACATGCTCACCCACTCAATGGGTACGGTAGATGTTCCAAAAGGTACCAATTGGGTTTCTGGGACTTTCAACCCAAGGGTCTTGATCGCCCCACCTATTTACGCTTTAGGGATTTTCAACCCAGAGGACTTGATCGCCGCACCTATTTTCTGGTGTTCCAAAAACTGTTCGAAGTATATATAATTTTAATAGTTCATGAGCAAAATATTTCTAAGGACAAATTGTTTCTAATCATTGTAACTTGTTTGTACATGATTTAAAGTTCTTATGTGAAAATATATTTTTGCAATGCAATCCGTCAAATCCGATTCGATGGTTTGGAAAAGTATATTGAACTTGAAGTTTTTTTTTTTTTTTTTTTTGGAGATGCTCTAAATTCAGATTTTCTGAAAATTACAACAAATAAAAATAATAATAAAAGAATTATTACTGCATGGGTAAAAATATAAGATTAAAGTTGATTCATAGCTTGCTAATTAAAATAAAGAGAACTATAAAAATCATGTTGAATAAACACAACAAACTATAAATCAAGTAAATAAATCAATAAGAGAAAAATGCACAATTATTGAATTATTTGCATAATAATAAAAATAAAGGAAACCAAGTGGAATATAAGAAAATATATAAAGAAAATATCAAGTGAGAGAAACTCACTTTTTCTTAAAAAGAAGTCTTTTCTTTTTCTTTTCTTTTCTTCCTCTCTCTTCCTTTTTCTCTCTCCTCTTTTCTTTCTTCCTTTTTCTCTCTCTTCTCTCTCCCTCTCTTTCCAACGTGAATGTCCAGCAATACCTTCTCTCTCTCTCTCTCTCTCTCTCTCTCTCTCTCTCTCTCTCTCCTCACGTCACAGCACCTCACCTCACCTCACGTTTCACCACCTACCACCCTACTCCTATTTATAGTGATTTATTTCACTGGCTATTAAACACGTGGGGGAGAAGGCAACGGTTGTTGCTTCGGTTTTCATCTCATTTGGTCACGTTTTTTTTTTCTTTTCTTTTCTTTTCTTTTAGATTTAAATAACGTGCACCATTAATATCATGTAATGTGTCATGCATGTCACGTGTGTGGCACATGTGTCACATGTGTGTGGTCCATGTATGTGATGTATATGATGCATGTATGCCACATGTGAAAGGTATGTGTGCATGATGTGTTTGGTGCATGTGTGTGGTTGGGATGTATTTGATGGATGATGTAGATGGATGGATGGATTAGTGTATAATAGATGGACGGATTGATGTATGGGTAGATGGATGGATAAATGTACGGCTAGATGAGATCGGGGAATGGACTTTGTTATGTACCTGTGGATTATTGGTGAGATGGACGGTCAGTTTAGATGGATGGTAGATGGATGGATAAGTATTCTGATGATTTCAGCATATGGACGGTTTGATGGTTGTATTGTTGGATGGATGGTTAAATATATGGTTGGATTTATTAGTTAACGAACAGTTGGATTGGATATGTCCAAATTAATGGTTGAGATTGAACCAATTGATCTTGTAGATCGACGGTCATATCAGGCTAATTGGGTACATTGGTCAATGGTTAAAATTTGACGGTCAAGATTTATTTGGGTTATTACATATTATCTTAACTAGACGATCCAAATAGTATGATCTAGTATAAGGGTCCATATTTAAGTGCATTCATGGATTCTTTTTAGTACATTAAAATTGCCTGAACAATTATATACATTGATCCATATGCTCGATTACTTCTGTCTTTTTTTAAATGACCAATTTTCAGGTCGTACCAATTTTCGTGTTGTAAGTTAGAAATCTATACTCTAGGTTGTAATGGCTATAAATTAATTTTGGTGTACATTATAAATGACCTTATTCGATTATGTTACCATGGTTTTATTAAATTGAATTAAAACCATTAATTGTACACTAATTAAAGTCTTAAGTGTGAACTAATTTATAGTGCATGTCACACTTCGCAATTCAGATACAGAGTGTGCACCCGCAAACTCGAGTTGTGGTTCATGACTCATACACTAAGTATATATAAATCCACCTATTATACAATTATCAAGATGCACAATTTACATATATTCTATATCATCACCGTATTAACATTCATACATCTATATGTTTTCACTTCTTTTATTAACATTCCATTTGTAACATTCAAAAAGTAAACTAAGCTATCGCATTCAGTCTAAGTTCACTTTTTAGGGACTTTATTTAATTAAAATAATCAACCATAAGTGAACCATATTATGTTATGGACAATTCTCAACTTAATCCATATAACATTGTATGTAAATAATAGAAACTAAACATCTTAATAATCAACAACAATAATGTGTCAATCGTCTAATGCAGCGATCTTGTCTTCTGTCAAATACGGCCATTGATGTTGAGCATCATCCACCAACCTAGCTTCATTTGTCGGCACTTGACTCAGATTTCCTGTCTCAATCGTGTCTGTACGGTTGTCAATCCACAATGTTAACTAGCCGAGCTAGTGAGTGAATCCGGCATGGTTCATACATATCACAATATAAAATATTGCAACAAATATGGAATAGTATATTTGCAACATGAGCATAAATACAGGGATGTCATGAGATGCATGTCAAGTGGGATAATCGTCCACTTGCTTAGGTTGAATATCTCTCAACTCAAAAACTGTACCCAACAGACATCTATCGTAGTTAGGCATGAATAATTACTCATCTACTTCGTGAGTAAGAGTAGGTTACCACTGTTGTGGACTTCTGACAATGAATCTAACATGTGCAACCTTCTAAGGAGATCCCTCGGGAAACACAAGCACAAGATGCACATGCAATCACGATAGATACATGTCATGCGTACTCAATGTCCACGCATGGTCATGTATAGTTAGCAGATACATCTCTCTCTGAGAGGAATAACGGATTTAAAATATCAATGATTAGCATGTTTATATTTTCAATATATATATTCTTTTAGATCATATGTCATATAACAAGGATCAAGTTATCACAACCATATAATGGTCACATGTAATTCATATCATATACATCAATCACAACAATAATATCTTCTATCTCAATCATATAGTTATGAGACACAAATCCATTTAAATAGTTACAAGCATTTGAATTTATAATATGAAGATTTATGACTTAATTAAACTATCTCACCAAGTGGGATCCACCTTTGATCAAAGCAAGGTAACCCAATATAAATCCTTAAGTTTAAATTTAAAAAACAATAAGGTCTATCGTTCGATCGAGCCAACTCGAGAGCTTTCGATTGATCTACCGATCGATCGGCCATCAATTGATGAAAATTTGAAAATTTCAATTTAAGTCATTGGATACTTCTGATCGATTAAACCCTACTCGTTGATTGATCAAAACCGGCTGAATTAAATCATTTTACTTGCCAGATAGTTCTGGTCACTCTCGATTGGAGCTCGAGGAGACTCCTGATCAATCGAACCTAGTCATTGATTAATCAAAATTTAACACAATTTTAAGCTTTGGTCTCTAAACAAAATTTGACACATTCGATCGATCAACCGAGCCGGATATGTTCTATTACACAATCCGATTTTTTTTAAAAAAATATGAGTTTTCTTCTTATTCCATAGTTTTTATGGATTCCATTGATCAATGAATTGGGTCCAACCCATCCAATTGTTTTTCTCATTGTTGAATTCAGAAAAACTAAAGGATTGCTTAAATATGAATATCTAACATCTATGGCCGGTCGTTAAAACTATTTTCGACAAGATTATCATTAACTATAAAATTCTGCAAATCATTATGGAAATTTTATTCTTTAATCCAATCTAAGATTTGAGGCTCTAACACAATTTAACCTTAATATTCGTAAATTTGGATTTCCTTATACTGGAATAACTAGATTTCTCACAGTTGATCATCCTGCTACAGAAACTTGTTCAAAGACCATTTTTTATTGTTTAAACTTTTCCTTAGTTCAAAACGATGGAAGTAGGGTAAATCCACTACATGCATTGGTTAAAACCAGGATTTTTTAAGTAGAAAATTATAAGGAAAAAAAAAGAAGAAGGAGAAGATGAAAACTTACCGGTGGAGGCTCTTCTATCGAAGGGCCTCTCTCTCTGCCTTTTGGTTTAAGATTTTTTGCAGGAATTTCATAAAAGTTCTTCCTTTAAATAAAGAAAACCCTAACTCAAGAAGATTCTACCATAATTAAAATTCCTGCAGTGTTAAGAGTTGATCTCTTAACCTATCCCTCTATCGAGAGTACTCTTACTAATTAGGCTAAGTGTTTTGTTTTATTAATAAGTAAAAATTAAATTACTAATTTGTTTAATCAGGGTCTCATGTGGGTCACAAAAATCAAGGTCGTTATATTCTAAATTAATAAAAGAAAAAATTGTCCTCAAAATTTACCTTATCAATTATCAAACAATTGAGGATATTTCTCTCAAGTTTTTACTTTCTTGCTTCCAAGATGCTTCATCTGCTCCATGATGCATCCACAATACTTTAACCAGCGGCACAATATTAATCAGCAAAATGTGTTCTTTTCGATCCAAGCTACGAATCAATTTTTGGATGTAAGTATTATCTTCTTAAAGCTCGAGGTCTTGCCAGTCGTTGACGTGTGAAGCGTTTCTTTCGTATTTCCATAGTATTGATATATATGATACATTATGTATGCTAATTAACTAAGGTGGCAATGTGAGATAATACGTTACAAGTCCAACTCAGTCCATAATTTTAAAGTGTCCTATAAATCAAGGGACTATTTTTCTTTTAGTTTTAAAACATATAAGTACCTTCATTAGTGAGACATTAATTGGTGAACCTTCAGAAAAACATAATATCCAATTACGAATTTTAAGTCACGTCTTCTATTATCTAAATAGCTCTTTTGCTTATTATGGGGCCGCCAACAATCATTTCATGATAATATCTACCTTCTCCGTGGCCTTTTTAATGATATCGGGTTCAAATAACCCACCCTTTCCTACTTCGGTCCAACAATTTGGCGCGCGACTCAGATGCCCATAAAGTGCTTTATAAGGAGCCATTCTGATACTAGCTTGAAATTGTTGTCAAACGCAAACTCTGCAAAATGAAGATTGTCATCCCAACTTTCCTTAAAATCCAAATCACATGGTCACAAAAGATATTCAAGTATCTGATTTAGACGTTCAGTTTGTCCATTATATTAAGGATGATATGTTGTACTATAGTCCAAATTAGTGCCCATGGTTTCTTACAAACTAGTCAAAAAATGCGACATAAAACACGGGTCATGATTTGATATGATAGAACATTATACTCCATGCAATCGTACAACTTCCTTAATATAGAGTTTAGCAAATCCATCCATAGAGTAGTTAATATGAATATGAATAAAATGCACTGACTTTTCAGCCGATCAATGATTACCTAAACCGAATTATACTTCTTTTGAGTTAACGAGAGCCAAACTATGAAATCCATTGAAATTCATACCCAATTCTATTTTGGTACCTTTAGAGGGTGTAAAAGATCAGAGGAGTTTTGATGATCAACCTTTACTTGCTAACAAGTAAAACATCGTAATACATATTTGGTTATCTCCTTCATATTCAGCCATCAGAATGACTGTTTCATATCCTGATACATCTTAATTTTGTCCAGATGAATTGTAACTTAGATCGGTGTACTTCCTTAAGAATTTCTTCTCTTAGTTATGAAATACCTGGCACACACAGGTGGTCTCGATAACGAATACATTTATCCTCCCAAATCTTTCATTCAGATTTATCTTTATCCTATTGTTTGGCCATCATATTCGTTAACCATTCATTATTCTCTTGAGCTTTTATAATCATTTTATTTAAGGTTTGCTTAATTATTATATTACCAAGATGGATACACCGCTTCTGAAATTGTAGATTTACTTCGAGCTCTTTCACAAAATCTAACATCTCGCATTCTCTAATCATCAATATGACTATACCTTACTGTTTCTTGCTTAGCACATCTGCTGCCAAATTTATCTTATCAGGATGGTAGGATAGTTCAAAATCATAATCCTTTAAGAATCTTACCCGTCTTCTCTACCCCATGTTCAAATCCTTCTGTGAAAATAAATATCGAAGGTTCTTGTGATCGATAAATAAATCAAATTGCTCATCATATAAATAATATCACCAAATCTTAAGAACAAAACTATGACAGCTAACTCCAAGTTGTGAGTCGAATAGTTGCGCTCGTGATTCTTCAGTTGTCGTGATGCATAAGCTATTAATTTATCTTCATACATTAGTACATAATTGAGTCCCAAATTTGACACATCGATATAAATAACAAATTTCAATCCCTCACAGGGAAGAGTAAGAATAGGCATCAAAGTTAATAATTGCTTCACATCAGGGAACAAGTCTTCACATTTGTTCGTCCACTTGAATAGTATATCCTTCCACGTTAAACTCATCAAAAGTAATATTCGAAAAGTCCTTAATAAATATTCTGTAATATCCAGCAAGCCCAAGAAAACTCATGATATCTAATATAATCGTGGGCAACTCCCTGTGAATTACTGCTTTGACCTTTGTCGGATCCATTGCAACTCCATCTTTTGTGATAATATGCCTAAGAAACTTCAAACACTCCTTCTAAAATTCGTACTTTGAGAACTATGTATGCAGTTGGTTTTCTTTTAAGGATTGTAGCTTCATTCTTATGTGTTCCTCGTGATCTTTGCTCGTGTTAGAATAAATCAATATGTCATCAACGAATACAATCATGAACTGGTCTAAATATGTTTGAAATACCATGTTCATCAGATCCATAAATACAACTAGGGCATTAGTCTTATAAATTAAGTGATAGCCAACAATCATGAATAAATCAATATGTCATCCTGTACTATGATTGTACAGGATGAGCATAAAAAATTAAGCCAACAATTGAGAACATAAGAGAGAGCATGAAGTACATATGGGGGTCCCGTTCACGATTAAATACATGAAATGAGATCATGAAATGGTTGAATTTGTCATCCCAGAGAACGATGAAGCTAGATATCATAACACGCTGGAATTCAACTTACAGAATGTTAAATTCAGCGATAGCTTTCAGAGATGTATTTTGATGCAGGGATGAACGTGATGAGGTCGATCACCATCTTCCTCACGAGGATAACTACTTTGAATCCAAGAAGCTTCTCTGGACTCCTCACCGAGACTTCTCAAATCCACGAGGAAAAATATAAACTAAAAATAATTCTATAAAGTAGAAATAAATTTGTTGAATATCGATAGATGAAATAAATGAGCCTATAACCCTTTAAATAGGGATACAAAGACTTTGAATAAGTTTAGGAATTAAACTATAACTAAAACTCCCTAAAATTTGTAACTTACTATAAATAGTAAATTTTTTATTTATAGTACGTGTCCTATGTGGCTTAACCACGTTATTCTCCTAATTTTTCAAAATACTTTTCATGTTGGGCGCAACTCTTAAAGCCTAACGGATGAAGAGTTATAATTAAACAAAAACTTTCTATTTATAGTAAAAACGGAATTAAACATGAAATTAGACCATCGATATGATGGAATATCGCAAATTCGGCGTGGGTAACCTGGATAATCTAGGTTAGTTGGCTAAATCAGCTCGTCCTACCCCAAAATCATATATCGTATGTCGAGTAACTCATTCCAGTTTGCAAGATATGCGTATTTTAAGGTTCTAACGGTCTTGATGACTTCTGCCTCCGATCGGGCCTTCTTTGATCCATATTCGACATGAAAGTGTCTGCGACCATGCTCTACATTAGTCCCCTCGACTTCAAAAGAACTCGTTCTCAAGTTCTCGTACTGCTTCGGTTTTTTCTACTCGTTTTGGTGCGTCATAACGATACCCGAATCAAAAGTTATGATCAATTTACGATCCACCTTCTTTTGGTCCAACAATGCTTGAAATGTATTTGTGATACATTCTATGTCACATTATTTTACTATACAAAGCGTAATAGTGTATATAAATGGTTGCCTTCTAATGATGATTGGACAAGAGTCGAAGCAGTTCATAAGTTTCTTTCAATTTTTTACGACACAACGAAGATCTTCTCATGAAGCAAGTATCCAATAACAAATATATTTTTGCCAGAACTTTGGAGAGTAAAAGATATTTTGTATAGAAGTTGTAGTGGACATACTTTGTACAATTAATGACTATGGGTATGCAGTTAAAGTTTGATAAGTATTGGTTGTAGTGTTGTCTGATAATAGATATTGTAGTCATTTTTTATTCTCTATATAAGATGTTCATAGTTGTATTTATTTTTAAAAAGTTGTATAGTGAGAAAATTGTCACTGAGTTCAATAAGAATCGTGATGCAGTTGAAGATCTGTATAATTTCTATTTAAAACCTTTGGGGGCCGTAAAAGACAATACCACAGGTCAAACTCCTCAAGTGACTTATAGTTCTGGTGTTGATGCACAAAGAAACACGATCGATGATTTCATGTCTTTCATGGCATAAGTTGAGACTTAAACGTAGACAACCCAAATAGAACTTGTCCACTATCTCGAGGAGCCACTTGTAAAGTATAATGGCGAAGAATTTGATGTTATACCGGTAGAAGTCAAAATCTCGTGAATCATAGTACCATGTGCTCTTGTTAATAGCACGAGATATATTATCAATTATAATTTCAACCATGGTGTCAAAATCTGCTTTTAGTTTAGAGAGTAGAGTCGTGAACAAGTATCGAAGCTCACTTACACCAGAATCAGTTAAAAGCGCTCATTTGCACACGAGATTGACTACGTCCGATATGGGAAAAATGGAACTCTGTTGATGATGAGTTCGAGGAAGAGGAGAGTGAGAAGTAGGATGAGACAGTACTTGCAACAATTACATAAAGTAGGATGAGATATTGCCTTCTATTTCCCTTTCATTTGCTTACGATAATTTGAAAGTTATTATTTGTAGACTTGAATTGTAACATTTGATGGGTGGATAAATATTTTCTATGCTTATCACTTATATATTTTAATGTTTCTTTTTATATATTTTTTCTCTTTTTATTTATGCTTTTAAATGACTTAATGTTGCTTAAATCTCATATGGTTGGCTGGTTGTGTTTATTTATCTTCATTCCTTGATTATTTATATTGCCTCAACTTAACCAAATATTCTTTCTTTCAAAATACACAATTATATATGTGTCTTCAGAAGACGATCTATTGGCAGATATTTGGGATTATGGAACCCAATTAAGTGTACTCCCTAAACGGAAAGATAAAGTTACAATGCAAGTTGTGTGAAAAATAATTTGTAAACAAAATAAATCGGTTTGAATTATATTGGCTTGTTAGTGAGGAGGCATTGTCCCATGTAGTAAAGCTCCTCCAAAAGTCTGAAATTTATTTCGAGTCATTCACAACTCAAATATAAAGGCTTCCACTATCTCTTCCCTTACAACCAATACAACCAACCACAGAAGATATAGAAGTAGGCTTATTATAATTGAATAAGGATCAAGCAGAGGAATTGCTCTTATAGTTAGTAGAGAAGAAGAAGACAAACAATTAAGGGAACAAGACTAACATGATTATAAAGAAGCCATAAAATAAAGCTTGAAATTGGCATCTAGGACTAGACAACAACATCAACCCCCTTCGAGACAACGTGATGCTAAAGCATGCACGATTACGGGATATAAGCCAAGTGATAAATCATCAAAGTTTATTAAAAGTCTCGTAGCATTCTATAAGCAGTTGGGAATCTCATACAAATCGAATCATAAAAAAGAGGCCGAAAAAACTTGTTGAATATATCAATGAGAAAGATGGAAAGGTATCTCCGCCATCCGATTCAAAAGTGGTAAACAACCCTAGTTTAGACACCTCTATCTCAGACTCAACCCAGAGTTCTCCCGCAATTCAAGTTATAAAAAGAGAACCAAAGGATAATTCTAGCGACAAAGGTGCAAAAGGGGGTTACTATACTCGGATTACACGTCACAAACGCATTCATCATAGAGAAGATATTGAATGAATGAATGGTTTATTGGCTTATATGTGGAACTCCATATGAGATTCTAAACATACTTTTGATTTTTGACAATGTTTATTTACTTTGTTCATTTTTTTAAAATTACTTTTGAGTCCTTAACAATATTTATTCTGAACAACTCAAATCAAGTAAAAGAAAAAGACGAAAAAAAAAAGCTCAACTCGACCCAACTTGGTCATTGTGACGGGGTCAGATTTGGTCCAAATTAGTCTAGGCTAGACCCAGACTCGAATCAGGTTAGGCACGTTGGACTCGGTAATGAGTCGGGTCGAGTTTAGGTCAGGTATCTTTTAAAACCGGATCAAGTCGGGTCAGCCTTAACTTGGTCCGACTCAACTCGATGCCCAACTCTAGTAATAATAATACATCAACCTTTTAACGCAACAATCTTGTACTCTGCCGAATATGACCATTGATCTTGAGCATCATCCACCAACTTGGCCTCATTTGTTGACTCTTGACTCAGATTTCCTATCTTATTCATGTCTGTATAGTTGTCAATCCGCAACGTTAACTGGCCAGGCTAGTAAGTGAACCCATCATGGTCATACATATCACAATATAAGATAATACACCAAATATGAAATATCGTGAGCATGAATGCAAGGATGTCATGAGATGCATGTCAAGTGGGATGATCGTCCACTTGCTTAGGTTAGATACTCGTCTACCAA
The DNA here is from genome assembly GCF_029962835.1 of Magnolia sinica. Taxonomy (NCBI): domain Eukaryota; kingdom Viridiplantae; phylum Streptophyta; class Magnoliopsida; order Magnoliales; family Magnoliaceae; genus Magnolia; species Magnolia sinica. Next base: position 90,259,222 of record NC_080578.1, read on the forward strand.
AAAACTATACTCAACAGATTCTAACGTATGTAGGCATGAATAATCACTCATCCACTCTGTGAGTAGGAGTTGACTTCCAATGTCGTGGACTTTTAACAATGAATTTAATAGGTGTAACCCTCTAGGGAGATCCTCCATGAAACTCAGGCACAAGATGTGCATGCAATTACGATGGATGCATGCTCAGTGTCTATGTGTGGTCATGTATAGTTAATAGGTACATCTCTCTCTTAGAGGAATAACGAACTTAAAATATGAATAATTGACATATTTATATGTTCAATATGTATATATCAAAATTCTCTTAGATTGTATGTCATATAACAATGTTCATGTTATTGCAACCATATAGCACTCACATGGAATTCATATCATACACATCAATCACAACAATCAAATCTTCTATCTTAAGCATACATGTATGAGGTATGTTGGGATTCACTCACCCATTTGTGGTAAGGTTGAATCCGTTTAAATAGTCAAACGTTTTTTAATATAGAATCTTAATCCCTAAAAGAATGATTCATTATTTAATTTAACTATCTCACCAAGTGAGGTCCACCTTTGATCAAATCAAGAAGACCTAAAATAAATCCTTAAGCTTAAATTAAAAAAATAATGTCTTGATCAATACAGTTGATTGATCAAGCTAGTTCAAGGGCCTTCGATCGATCTACCGATAAATCAACTATCAATTGATGGAAAATTAAAATTTTCAGTTTAGGTCTCTAGACACTTTTGCTTCCCTTTAATCGATCACAACTGCCCGAATTAAATTAGTTTGCTCGCTGGGCAGTTTTGGTCAGTCTTGATCAGAACCCTTGCTCGATCAAGATCACTCGAGGAGACCCCTGATCGATTGAACCTGGTCATCGATAAATCAAAACTCAACACAGTCTTAAGCTTTGGTCTTTGGACAAAATTTGACACGTTCAATCAATCAACTGAGCTAGATATGTTTTATGATACGGTCCAAATATTTAAAATTTTTTAAGAATGTTCTTCTTCCTCTTTAGTTTTAATGGATTCAATTAATTACGGAATTGGGTTGTAACGTCCTGAAAATCGACACTCGAGTATAGAGACTCCGATCCCGAGTTCCTGGGTGTTAACCTTATAAAAAATGTATGTGGGCGAGTTCTCACGTGCTTGCACAATCTGGTTAAAGTTCATCCATAATTAATAATCAGAGTAGCCTTAGATCAGTGGCATCAAAATTCAAGCAGAGATAACAAATTCCAAAAATATAGGGTTAACAGTCAAAATATAATTCCAATAGTGGGGATCGCCTAAAATGGGGATTATACAAGACACAGAATATACAACAAAATTAACACATATAGCATACTTAATCGAGGACTCTAGCATATACATGCACAAATTGAAATAAATGTAAGGTTTTTTAATTTTACCCGACACTCTTAAGAATTCACAGCGAAAGCACAAGCCAGTCCAAGCTTGCGCGCCGGAGGTCTCGATAATACTTGCATCAAAACATCGCCTGGTTAGTGTTTTAAAACAGTCCTAGGTGGGAGTGAGGATAACTAACTCAATGGATCCATTAGTTTTAAGTTACACATGTTATCGACTTGATCAATGCAGTAATGATAAGAAAGAAATCAAGCACTTCCTAAATACTCTTGCTAAATGCACGAATGAGATTATGAAATTATGCATGCATCTCACGATTTAGCACTCCCTCACAAGCGACTTTAATGCTTATTTTACAAATGCCAATACTCCCTGATCTTGCCACTCCAACGCCCAATTCGTAATATCCTATCTAATGCAATGCGATTGATGAGTATGTTAGCCAAGTATTTATTAAATTATGTTCATCCAGCATATTGCGAAAGTTAGAGTATCTTCATTTTATCATTGTCTCAACTAGATCACAAGGCTCGGGGCGGCCATAGTGGCTCCTCACCTGTGTCCCTTGATCCGGGACTAACACTGGCATGACCAATCACAAAGGACTCGGATGATGCAGCCCAGACGCATAGGGTTCGACATCCCATTGACATGTGGAGGACACATATAATTGATGCAAGAGTCATCACTCAAATACAATTGTGGGACGGTTGCGGCATCATTCCAGTTTAATGTAATAGGCTCATAGCCTTCTTGATTTCTCATTGGTCACTACAGGGGGGCTCGTCATCCCAGCATAGGATGACAGATTGGACACGATGTCCCATACTACCATACCCGACCCATGAGTCTTATGAATCGTACCACTAACGGTTATAAGTGTACTCATTCAATAGGAACGGGATATCTTAGAATTTATTCGTTGTTATCATACATCGCAAACATAAGTGGTCCATCAACTCTTAGGCTAGTTCAATTGACTTTGGAAACTCCGACTCGACTGACATTGGGTGCGAGCATCCCGTGTAACCCATCTATTGTCGGTCATCCGTGTTCGACTCAGGTCGATTGAACAAGTCTGGGGTGTCCGACCTAACTCGGGCCACCCCCTTAGTTCTGGCGGTTAGCCAACTGACCCAACATCGTATCAATCCTAAATATCATTACAAAATAAACACTATGTTATGCAATCATAGCATAAATTTCATTACACAACCACTTAGGCATTTCGTCGAACATGTGAGCATCCATAGGGTAATAAGTTCACTAAAGCATTAAATCAAATATGTGACCATGCATAGAGTAGTAAAATCATATAAGTATTAAATCAAGCATGTGAGTATCAACAAAGCAACACTTTTCATCACGTAAACATTTCATCAAACATGTAAGCATTTATATCCAATTAATAACATTTATTATAACTAAATCAAAATGTGAACATACTAGCATGCACGAATTCATCTACAAGCAACTAATAATTGACTGAGACCTTTAAGGGTCAATAAAAGATGACCTAAAGATAAATTGTCTGCACCTTGTGATGATTCGCCCGATTCACGGTGCTCTTAGGATTAGGGTGTAACACCCCAGTTCTCAAAATCCAAGTACACTACTCGTTTCCCAAAAACCCGAGTGTTAACCTCTAAAGATAGCCCAAATTTCACGTACATTTTTTTCTTTTCTTTATCAGAGTTAGCAATTTAGTGGAATAGAAACAAATCAAGTATAAGAGAGAGTGTAAATATACATAACTAAATATTCGAGATGTTGCTCGAAAACTTATACAAACTAATGTCTTAAACTTTTACAAAATATGACATTACAAATTAAATACAAATAAAATCAGGAATAAAGAGTCGCAAGATCATATGGCTCTTCCTATTCCACATGAACACCAATATGTGCATCATCAGTGTCTCTTGCACGCTGAATACGGTTTAATAACATCAATGGCTATCCCAGTGAGGTATAACCCCCAAGATTTATCGAAACATCGAGATAATTAAGCATAGTTTATCAGGAATAGTTTATAATGAATATTTCACAATGACCATCATAGTAATAAGACAAAGTTTATTAGATACGCATATATTGAATAAATTTCATAAAGAAAATATTGTTTAAATGCATGAATGCATGCACATGCTCACAGACCTGGGGATGCACATTTAGCTGGCAAAAGGTCACCTAAGGAGAACTAGCCACCCAGAAAAGTACTCAAAGGTACACCCTAAGGAGAACTAATCATCCGAAAAAAACCATACAAAGAGGACACCCAAGGTGAACTAGTCTCCTAGAAAAGTACTCAAATGTATGTCCTAAGGAGGACTAGGCACCTAAAAAAGTCTATACAATAAGGACAACCCATAGTGGTTCTAATACACGCAATAATAACTTAGGATCACTTAGTAAAATACTATATAGTACAACCCATGGTGATCCAAAAAGACCCCCGTGTCTTACATCGACCACCCGGTAAATTCCGTATGCCATGAAAATACATGATTAGCCCAACCATTATTATTTCAATTTCAAACAACCATTTTAAGGAAGCTCAAAGGTCACTATGGGAGGCTCGTCACCCAGCATAGGTTGTCACGCCCCAGACTCGGTAACCGGATTCACAAGGAACCAGATGGCCGGTTCTGGCCGCAACAGCCTCCGTAGTACCCCATTCTCGGCTCCTGAAGCAGGTTCCGATCCTGGGATCCTACAAGGAGAATTTCCATAACAATATAACCATTTCCAATACGAGCATACCCAAGATCACAACAAGTAAATCTGAGAATAAAAAAGGCACTTATCACAAAATCCACTAAGAATTTGAACTTTTACAAGTTTACATGAGGTCCAAAAGGACATACATAAGATAATAGAAGAAAGAAATGAAGGATGCAATACTGGGTCCTCAAGCTCAGCTCTAATCCAATGCTCTGCTGCTACGTCGCCTGCCTAGAGTCTCCCGCACGCATCAATCGTGCATAAGCTTATAAAAGCTTAGAGGGTGGTGTAAGTGTGTGATCATAGTGCACAAGAATAATAGGAGATACGGGAAGGAGACATGCTCAATGAGAATATCACTAGCCTTACCAAGGCTTATCATGAATATGATGCAATGAGTACCGGGCGCCATACCAAGGCAATGCATGAAGGGCTTACATAACCAATACTAATGCGATGCAAGTAATGCCAGTGCTCATAACCAAACCATATGTCAAGTATATTTCCAATCATAAGGAAATCACCGGGGTCCATTACACTGCTGGATGACGCTCTGCAGACCCCGCATAGCCAAACGAGCGTAAGAGACCTCACTACCCGCCCGTGGACAACCAGCAAGGCTGACGGTAGCGGACCCATTCACGAGCCGGTCAGACTCAACCTAGCAATGCCCTCTTACATCAGGCGAGTAAGGCCACACCCCTATCCAACCGACTACACGACAGTGGGAGTCGCGGCCTAATAGTATAAGGCCCTCGTGCGCTCATATATTCCACTCGGTCACGGCGTTGGAGCAGATCCTTGGTACCATGGAAGTTTTGGAAATTTCACCCATGGGCATCCTATGCACCCAGTATGCTCAAGTAACATTTTCGGTGTCCAAACATGGCCATCCATGATGTATCTATGGAGGCTACAACCCTGATGAAGCAAGGGTGATAATGCTCATATTATGCAATGCCAGATGCATGAATCACACAATCAACTATGCATCAATTCCAAGCATCCAACATGCTCAAGAGGGAATATTACGTCCCTCGGGAAGACAGCATGCAATGCCCAATGGCACAATCATAACCACACACAGTGTCATCCAAGCATACAATGATGCACATGGGTCATGAAGATGGGTCTAGGCGCATTATGCGGCGATATACAAAGTAAATTACATTCCTCCTATCCAAGAAGGAACCAAGACTAGGTACTTAGACAATATCCATAAGGAATCCCACCTCTAGTGGGGGCCCATTTACCTGGGGTAGCCCACAAGACTAAGCATACAACTACGGGTCTAAGTAATATAGAAATGAGCTTAGCAACTGTCTAAGATAAGTATCCAATCACTTTTAAATACAACCGGACCTAGAGGGGTCCATAATGGGGACATTTAACCACCATTCCCCAAAAAGGCATATCTACCATGAACTATATGAATAAAAGGCCCAAGGCCTACATTTAAGATAAAAATAAAAGTAACCACATACATATATTCCTCATAATAGGCCATAAAAATATATAATACCACTTTTAACAACATGGCTCTAAGAGGGGAATTAAGGCCCAAAGCCCAATTCCCAATGGCCATAGAATCCATGCATTAAGTTGGACTTGGTGGGCAGCCCGCGTATACAATATATGACCCAAAAAAAGGTTTAAGTTTGGATGAAATGGGCCCCACTATATCAGCCCAATAATTAGCAATTTAAGTAGGCAACCGAGGGCCCAATACTATCCTTACCTCAGCCCACAAGTCCATCAAAATGGTGGAAGTCGGCCCAATGTATGGTTGGGCCAAGCTGGGATGTCCCTGCCCAATCTGGGCTCACTAGATGTGCCAAAATTGATGGGGTCCTCATAAGATCACTAAAAGTGACCTAAAGAATGCACTGATTAAGCCCAAGGATTATAAGAAAGCATAAGCATGTAACACGTACACAAGTTCTCAATATGGTGAGCCCCACAGCCAAATAAAGTTGTAACCATAAAATTGTACATTGAAGGCCCTTTGATAAACTTTTGGCCCGTTTGACTTCCTGGGCCTGCTAAGGTCCAGAAATTAGTTGAGTATGTGGAAATAATCTCATGAAGGCCAACTATACTCACTGGGGAACCGCACCAGATGGAGAGTGTGTATATATCATGAAAAGATCAAGTAGGCCTACTACTGGATTGTGAGTCCAGCAGCAACCCAAGGCAGAGAGTGCTTCCACAATCGGGCGATCTAAGGCTTGGACGGCCTGGACCAAACATGCATTAAGGTAGGTTCTACATACATGCATATTGAGCCTTAAATAAATAGCCTAAGGTCTATGGTGGGCCTTTAACCACCCATAGAGAAACCTATGAGCTTACCTTAGGATCACCCAGGAGGACATCCAACCTCAACTGGTTTCCAAGAGGTAGCTCACCACTACCCATATAATGAAAGATCTAAGGCCTCAGCAATGCGTGGACTAGTAGGCCATACACCAAGCCCAACTCATAAGCCATATAGTGGGCCCTCAAGTAATGTTTGGGCCCAACCACAAAGGTCATAATTCCACATATTGTGGTGGGCTTCATGGGCAGCCCAGTAATTCATTTACATGGGCAAGTTTCACATTTAACACAAGTGAGTTGGGCCTCAGTTTTGGCCTAAGTACAGGGTCAGTTTAATGGGCAGCCAAGGGCCCGACTTCTTGTGTATCATTGCCCCTAAGCCCATCACAATAGATAGGAGAGTATAGGCTCAAGATCAGTGGGCCTATCCAAAAGAACTGAGTCCACAAGGCCTACTTGCTAACACAAACATGCATATACTATATCACATAATGGGCCCTAAAGAAATAGCCCAAAACAAAAGTCATCCAATTCATACATTATGGTGGGCTTGAGGGCAGCCCATAAACCCAAGAATACACATATGCAAGGCATATACTGATAGTGTGGGCCTTACCACATTAGCCCAAAGACTTAGCAAGGCCCTCCACACTATACATTTATGTGGGCCCCGCAAGTTAGCCCATAATTAAGCATTTCATGAGGGCATCACGGCTAATAAATACACACGGTCAGCCTGTAGACGGCCCGTTGGGCCCGTGAAATAATAAGGTCTGGCCCTGCACGATCTTGGGCTCAAGAAATAGGTTTCCAGCCCATTGGGCCTATAAACTACCAAAAATCTGGTTAAGGCTAACCCCCAACATCACCACAAAGGTGGGCCTTAAGAGGAACTAATTACGCCCAAAAATATCTAAGGAAATAAGGCAAGGAGTATGTGCAACACTCCCTTAAATCTGGTGGGCCACAACAGCTCCAAAACAATCAACTATGGAGCAAATTTGGGCCCCTTGTTGGAATTTCAGCCCACCCACTTCCTGGGCCTGCTGGAAATCCAGAAATTTATGTAATTCAGATGGGTTACTGGCCCATGGTGACCCACACATATCATAGTGGGTCCCACCGGATGAGAGGGGAATGCACAACACATATTAGAAGTGGGCCATGCCGCTGGAATACAGGCCCAGCAACCGCCCAAGGTAGGGGCTTCCCGTGGTGGGTAGTCCTACGGGCCTGAGTATCTGGCCCAAAACTGACCCAAGTTTGCAAGCCACACCACGATCAGTACAGGGGCCCGATGGCCATGAAAATTTACAAGATGGTCCTCCCATAGGTGGACCACGAATCCTCAAAATTTTGTGATTTTTGGACGATCAGAAGTATTTTAATTAATTTAAATAAATCAGACCATCAAGAAAATCTGGTGAATCAGGACACCTGGACGTGGTGAGCCATTCCAGCACTTGTCACGGTGTACACAGGGCTCCATTGGCCCCAAAAATTTGTAGGTGAGTCCCACCATGGGTGGACCACCTCTCTGTAAATTTTCATGATTTTAGGATACTCAGAAGTATTTAAATTAATTTAAAGAATACAATCTATCCAGGGTGAAATATTGCTGGAATATAACTGTCCTGAATTTGGGCCATCCAATGGGTGGGTTCTGGGCCTCTAAAATTCCTGAAATTTGGACCCAAGGTCCCTCATCAAGCCTAAAACAAGTTGGCATCCAGAAATATGGCCCACCTTCTTAGAAATTATTTTTTTAATATTATTTTTATGGGACTATGCTGCTGGACTGCACAGCAGAAATTTCTAGCAGTCCAGTATGTTGGCCCACCCTTTTGGATGCCCAAATAGGATTCCTTGGCCCTGAAATTTTGTGGATAGGTCCTACTATGGGTGGGACACCTCTCTACAAAAAATTAGGATTTTTGGGATAGTAAAAATATTTTATTTAACTCATACAATTTATGGACAGCAAGGTCCAGATTTTTATTTTCCTGCTGCAGCAATGCTGCTGTCCCTGACTTTAGCACCCCATTTGAGTGGGCCCAGGTCTATGTAAGTTTGGAAAAATACAAGGCCAACCTTCCTATACAAGTATACATTAAGGTGGGGTCCACAAAGGTGGCCCAGCATTTCAAAATCAGGCTGATATTTATGAGTTTCAAGCAAACAGTGTAGCTGGACAGTCCAGAAAAATCTGGACCGTCCACCCTCCTTGGCCCACCCTTTTGGGTGATCAAATAGGGACATTTGAAGCTGAGGTTTAGCATACTTTTAGGTGGGGTCCATACCTCAAAGAGAAGTCTAAGAAATCAGGAAAAATGAGACCACAAACAAGGCCTACAACACATTCATTACAGCATAAAAAAAATTCTAGCAATCTGGACAGCAACATGTTGCTGTCTAGATCAGCCCAAAAATTTAATAAATGGGAAATAAATCATAGATTCCATAAGGTGGGGTCCACCCTGATGTGTCACACAACTCCTAGGCCCAGCACCTCCCCAAGAAAATTCATAAAATCAGGCCCAAAGGCTTTCCAAATCAAGCAGCAAAACTAGGCAGCACAGTTGGGCCTGGGCGTCCAACAACTTGGGCCTGGATGTCCCAAAATTTAAAAATTCTGGTTGCATGGCACATCAGGTGGGCCACATAATCATTACATCCAAACCATAGAAAGTGGAGAAGAGAGGAATAAAGGAAATCTCATCAAGATGGGGTCCATGGAGAATGGCCCCATCAAGATCACATGCATGCAAGTGATGGCTAAAAAGACCTTATCCAAGGAGTGGTGGACCTTCACCATTGATGTGGTGAGTCCTACACTCTCCATATGAAGCAACAAAAGATCTATGACAATAAGAATCATGCAATCTATCCTACATGCTCACCCACTTGTTGGATCTTCAAGATTCTTCAACCACCATGCTCCTTAAGCTACAAGGAAGGAGGTTCAATGGTGATGATGGATCTTTGATGGTTAGATCTAGGGGAGAAGAAGAGGATAGAGGGCTGGAAAAATTCAGCAATGGAGGACATTTGCAAAGAGGAGAAGAGAGAAATGAAGAAAGAGAGAGGGAGATGAGAGAGTTTCTAAGGTTGAAATGATTGCTTTCTTAGAAAAAGATGAATTTTTGAAAAGAGAAATAATCATTGCTCATGGGATAAGGTGGCTCATCATTGCCTAGAGAAGCTAATCTCATCATGGTTTTCTTGAGAAAAGAAGCCATCATTGCTAGGCTAAAGGTGCCTTACATTGGGAATAGTGCACATGGGGAAATATGCAATCAGGTGGGTCCCACCAAAAATGCAATCAACGGTCCAAATAATGTGTGGCCCATAACTTTTGATGGACATGCCGGATTTACGCATGAGACACGACGCTGGAACCGCGGCGATGATGCGGTCGCAATGGCATAGGTCTTGGGTCAATCCGAGTTGGGTCTACATGACCAAACTCGAGGGTGACCGCAATCACTATCCGAAGGTCGCGGGTCGTTGAAATTTGACCGGTAGGACCACGGGACCAAAATACATGAGATGCATACTCACACACACAAATGCACACATGCGAACTCAGGACAGGTCTCACATAGGTCGACAACTTGGGCATAGTGTCTCATACCACCATCCCCGGCTCATGAGACTCTAACAAATAGGATGTATAAATGCAACCTTCTCAACTAGTGGCCAATTATAGTTCTACAAGTGGAACTTACTATCGCAAGGTTATACGAAAAAGATCCATTAAAGCCACATAGAGAAAATATTCCATCAAGCCGTATAGGGAAAACAGTTCATCCCAAGGATGTGATAAAAAGGATTATCCTAAAAGCCACTTAGGTAGCGAATGGTCCAAAAGATGGTAAGTCCACCATATAATTTCATTTAATCTATTACGCAAATGACCACTAATTTGAGGACCTCTAAATACACCATAAAGTAATCACAAGTGGTAAAACAAGTCACATACGATATCAATAATACTTACATATTTAAAGTGTTCAATTTAAACCAGAATAGGAACATTTGAGATCATACTTGAATTCTAAATCTAGCGATAAACCATTTACGAAGAATTACATGAATAGAACTAACATTTATCATCATTTTCAACGAATATTAAATTAAGCAATCAGTGAAATAAATGAACTAAGATAACTATCATGATGTAGAAAAAGCTCGAAGGGTGATCCTCACCTTTAAATTAGATGATCGCAACGTGAACACTCCAATGCACGAATCCAACTCGAACGGGTTGGATCTAAGTTCCATACACCTTCTACTGTTAAGATCTTAACCCCAGTCTTTGATCTCCAACGTTGACTCGGTTGAGTCAACTTGACTAAATTCTCTCTTCCTCTTTCCTCTTTCTCCTTCTCTTTTTCTCATTTTTCCTTTCTTCTATCCCTGACATGACCAATGGTGTCTGGATATGACCAAGCTCACATCTAACTCAGGCCGACCTCAACCCAATGAGTCAGACCCGTTTGACTCAATACTGACCTCACGGTCTCTCTCCTTCTTCTTTTCCCTTCCTTATGCTTCTCTCACTGCTTACCAGAGAAATTCTAGACTCAGCCCGCACTCGGCCGCGACTCGAACTGAGTCGACTCGAGCCAACGAGTCACTGACTCGCCCGCCATCTCTACATGTACTCTCTTTGATCTTCCTCCTTACTTTTCTTCCCCCTCCTGCTTCTCTGCTTATTAAGTCAGTTAACAAGGAGTTTGGCTTCAGATCCGACTCACCAAACTCGCCTTGGTTCAACTCAAAACTCGGCAAACTCGATTTAACGAGTTGAATCTACTCGACTCGGCAGCAACCCAGACCACACTTCTCCTCACTCTTTCCCTTTTCTTTCTTTCTTTCTTCTTCTTCTTATTCTTCTTTGTTTCTCCTCTTTTTGGACAGCTACAAGGACTGGACAGATCCACACTCACCTAGAATGACTCAGGGATTCGGCTTAACCCAGCCAAGTCAAGACCGACAGTGACCCGATGAACAATTCGACACCCATCTCTCCCTCTATCTTCTTATTTCCTTTTGTTATCTCTGTCCAACGACTGGACTTAATGAAGTTCAACCTGACTCGCAGCGACTCACACCAATGACTCAGGTGAGTCAACCTGGCTTGGCTGCCTTCGACTCTCTCTTCCTTCCTTCTCTTCGACTTTCTCTCTTCTTCCTTTTCTCTTTTCCTTCTTTCTTTCTGCTAGGAGGACTTGAGGCATGGGACTTGGCCTGGACTTACTGCAACCTGAACTGAGTCAAATGACTCAGTGCAATAATAAGAATGACGGCGCTCTCTTCCTCTCTTTTTTTATTTCATTTTTATTTCCGGAAGGGTTGCCCTAAAAGGCAGCCTTTTATAAATCTTTTTAATATATTCCAAACGGTTTGAATCGTAACTAATCAAAGGATTAATTACGATGTTTAATTGTTTAATCCGTGCCATTTTGTGACATTATAAGTGGATCATGCTTGCATGGTTGTGATCAGACGATTTGGATGGACTTCTGAGACTCTGGCTCACCTAAAGGATGTCTTCAATCAAAAGAATGGGGTCCACCCAAGAAAATGGGTTTTTCGGTCGATTGGAGAAGACGGTGAGGTTGATCATGGCTATTTCTGATCCATGGCCCCATCCTCTGATTCATAGCTTTTGAATGGATCGGATGGGTCCCCTGATCACTGAGGGGCCCACCAATGGACGGTTATTAGTGTTTTCCTTAGTGGGTTCGAGTGCAACATGCGGCGGTGGCTCTTGTTAAGTGATGAAAGCCCTAACTCGTGTGGAGAGGAATGGATGGCTAGGATCATCCTGCACAGAGGGCTAGGATTTAAGGATGAGGAGGTATGCGTGATGCCAGCTAGCGTAGAAAAAGCGAATATTCTATTTTTGGCAAAAAACAGTCACACGCAGCGCACTTCGCGCTTCTGTTTGTGCGTACGTGCATATGCATGATCTTGTACGGACACCATGGGCTTGGACGATTTTGGCAAACAAACACGATGGATAATTTAGATCGGGTGAGCTGATCACAAAGGTGAGCCACGGACCACGGGAGCAATGGAAAGTTTTCATTTTCGAAAACCATCGCACGCACCACTTGTTTTGTGCCAGCCATTGTGTGTATGAACATGTGTGGAAATGTGCAGAACCAGTTGGGTTCGGTCGAATTTTCCTTCTATGTAAGATGAACGGTTCGGATCATTAGAGATGATTATGATGGTGGGCCATGGCAAGACAAAACGAATGGTGTCCGTTTAAACAAAATCCTGGCCAGAAAATAGGGAGAAAAATCTCATTTTTCTATTTTCATTGGGTCAAACTTGGTTGGACCGGAAATTTCAGTTCGGTGCACCGCAGCTATGCATAGTTTGTCCACACACACCCATGAATGTGGGGCCCATAGGGATGTTTTGAGAGATCTACTCCATCCAACGGGCTCTATGGTCCGTGAAATGGTATCCGACCAAAGACGAGGAAAATCAGAAACTCAGGTGGGCTATATCAATGGGATTATGGTCTTTCTGTGTTAATTTCCATCAATTTATTGGTTAGATTAGCTTTATGTGATTATCAATAGTCCCAGGAGGTTCTAAAGTCCATCTGGGTGAGTTTTTGCCAGTTGATTTATGGGATATATGGTCATAGTCCCTAAATTTATGGTTATCCTACAATTTGTGAAGATTTGATGGTCGAATCATTCCATAGAACGAATTTCTCGACGATTCAGGGTTCTAGGACTAATTACATGGAATTTAATAGCTAATAGTCAATCTGTTACATTAGGGTGGGAATTTTATCTGATCAGACACCAATGACTAATGGATGGTGGATCCGATTTATGTTAGAGTGAAGTGAACACTCAAATGAGTCATGTTTATACATGCAATAAGTCAGGTTTTCATGATAATACTCGAGTACTGGAAAGTATGAGGTGTTACATAGGGTTTTAGAGAAAATCATTGAAAAACCTAAACAAACGTATAGGCTTGTGATATTAAGGGCAAACCATTATTGAAATCCTATATTACAAATGGGATTCAATACTTACTTCCAAATGTTACTGGGAAAGCTCCGACAATGACTTTAGTTACGACGGGCTGACTGAAGAGGGGGATGAGAGGGTGGAGGTGCACCAACACTCACTCTTCCAAGGTTTCTCTCTTCTCCTTTCTCCTCTTTTTCTTCTCTCTCCCTCTTCCTTTTTCTCTTTTTATAGGGAAAAATCAGATGGGGGCAAGGGATGCCCCCAAAATCCCTATTCACAGCACCAAATTTGGTGCAAATGGCCCTAAGGGCTGAATTTTTTTATTTTTAATTTTTACTATACTAGTCTTAGGGAAGTGTATTTCTACCATTTGGGGGCTACTACGGGGCGTAAGGGTCGATACCCACCGTATGATAGTTGGCTCTAGTGATGATCTACACATAGACACAATCGACCCGTCATTTGGACACACCGATCGACGGGTATGATCATAAGTCGGTTCGACGGTCACGGACCATCGATCATGCCCACAAATATTCAAATTTATGTAGGATATTATTCTAGGTTATTTTTCTAAATTTGGCCACAATCTAACAGCCCGAAAGTCACAACTTTGGCAAAGACCGGACACATGAAACTAATTTAAGTTATGAATTGATTTTAGGAATATTCACACATCTCATGTACCAGCCTTGTAAGTCATCTTGGCTTGATGTCCCGCAATGGACGACAAGCCCACTAAATCAAACGTCTTTCCATAGTCTCGGGTTTAGTGGCCTACTAACTAGTGGTCTAGAACTTATTTAAAGAATCAGGGCATTTCTGAAATGAATTGGATTACGAGATTTCTTGTACACAATAACTAGAGTTTTGATTAGCTAAGTTCATAGCATGACCTATCATAATTAGCGTTAACGATGATTTAACTCTAATCACCCTAATCACGAACCATAATTCAACTATGTTAGAAACTACCTGAATTAGTAAAATATACTAAAAATAAAAAATTCTAATTTAATTATATATGATGATTCCTAGCACAATTAAAAGCATTTCCTAAGAAGACTCGGAATACAAAAAATCTAAGATGAAAAAGATATGTGTGGTCCATCAGCAACATGAAGTTGTAGAAAATTTCAGTTTCATTAAGTTTATCGCTTGTAATATTTTTAGTACTTTTAATAACTATATTATTTTTATAATTTTTATAGTAGTTTATTATCAAGTATACTTTGGCCCCACCAAATTTTATTACATTTTTACTTCTAAAAAATTTATAAGTACCAGTTGCTTGAAACCAATGATTTTCGGTACATTTTCTAGGACTCCTAAATTTAACCTTATTTAAGTTTTGTTTTCATTTTTAAAAAATATTTTTATATAAAACGAAACTCATCGATTTTCAATCTGGCTTTTGAATTGCCTTAATTGGAGTTGTAAAAAAATAGATAAGAATTTCTTAAGTCAGTACACTGAAACTGCCAAAATCTAAATATGCATAATATTGCTGAACAGGGGGTGACGATGACACTGTCAATTTCTATCCAGATTTTGGCAGTGGCATCATCAGGGTCTGTCCAGAAACTCTTTTTTTTTTTTTTTTTTTACAGTGGCACCACCAGGGTCGGTCCATGCTCTATAAAATTTGAACTTCCACTCTTTTGGACTATTTTGAGGGACCCCACAACACTCTTTTTAGTCCCAAATACATGTGAACACATGCACAAATATGCACTCAAATCGAGAAATCAAAGGTAACACCCTACGACGTCTAACTCCCAAGTTGGTAAAAATCTAAGACATTACATGGGTCCAACCCATCTAATGGTTTTTGACATAGTTGAATTTGAAAAAAAATCAAATGATTGCTCAAATTCGAATATATGACATCTACAATCAGCTGTTAAAACTGTTTTCGACAAAACGATCATTAATTATAAAATTTTGTAAATCGCTATGGAAAATCTATTCGTTTATCCAATATAAGATTTGATTCTCTAACACGATTTGGCCTTAAGATCCGTATATTTGGATTTCTTTATACTAGAACAACTGGATTTCTCACAATTGATCATCCTGTTACATAAACTTGTTAAAAAATCATTTTCCATTGTTTAAAACTTCTTCCTAGATCAAAATGATGGATGTAGGGTTAATCCACCACGTCCATTGGTTAACTCCATGGTTTTTTAGGCAAGAAATTGCAGAATTTTTAAAAATAAAAAAATAAAAAAATGAAAACTTACCAGCAGAGGCGCTTTTTTCGTAGGGCTTCTCTCTCTCTGTTGTTCTTTGGTTTATGATTTTCTGTATAAATTTTCCGCAGCTTTTCCCTTTAAATAGAGAAATTACTAACTCTAAAATATTCCACCATAATTTTCTTATGAATTTTGGTAAAAATAAAATTCTTACAATGTTAAGAGTTAATTTCTTAACTTATCCCTCTACTAAGAGTGCTCTTATCAATTAGGCTAAGGACTTGGTTCTATTAATAAATAAAAATTAAATTATTAATTTATTTAATTAGGGTCTTGTGTGGGTCACAAAAACTAGGTTTATTATAGTACCAATCACTTCGGCCTAATTTACCTAGTCTAAGGGCTCTGGACAAAACAATGAGCCTCCTGTTCATTAGAAATTAAGGTCCAAGTCTAATGAAGTGGCTAGACATACTACAGTAAAGTGACATATATGTCTCCGTTTACCTGTCTCTTTGTTTATGGGGCATTGAGAATATCCATTAGGGGCAATTGGATTGGGTGTGATTTTAGTTTTTAGGAATTAGTAGGTACCATTGGCTACATGTTCTACTAAAGTGGTCATGACTAAGAATGCACATTGGCTCTTAGATTCAATGGCATGGCGTAAGCATCATGCATTGGAGAATTAATAAGGTGGTGAATGCCTCCAAACATGCGTTGTTTGATTCAAAGGAGTTCACTGTTTAGCTAGAGCCAAATGGGGTGGATGGTGTTAGTAGCATAAGATCAAATACTCTATGCCACAAATGTGTTGGGCCATTTGAGCTTGTATGTGGACATTCAATTAACCGCATGATGCACTGGGTTTCATACTAGGATCGATTATTAGGCTCATTTTTTTAGATAATCTAATCGACTATCTTGTTGATTAGAAAGTTTAATACAATAAAGTTTCTTTTTTATGCTTAGATTTTAATAAGACATTTTCTCTGACGTGGACTATTGCACCTTTTATGCAATCATGAATATTGAATACATTCTCTCTCAATTGAAAAGCATTCCTAACCTTAATGACTCCAACTTTTCAAAATAAAATGAGGCATTAGAAATTATCCTTAGTTGTATGGAATTAGACTTGACCCTAAATGAAGATCAACCTACAAAAACCCCCAAATCTAATCATGCTTATGATATTGTCAAATATAACAGGTCATAACGGATAATAAGCTAAGTATAAATATTGTTAGACATTCAATTTCTAAGTCTTTTCGTGGGAGTATACCTGAGAAATAGAACGTGAAAGAATCCATCAAATATCGAAAAAAATGTTCATTAAATTTAATAAGGCGAACATAATAACAGTTTTTATTGAACTTATGACTTTAAAATATAATACTGATGACATTAGGGAGTACATTATAAAGATGGTTGATCTTGCAACTAAGTTAAAGGAATTCCAGTTGAATATTTTAGAAGACCTGGTGGGTCTATTTTGGGTTGATTTCTCTTCCCTCCAATTTCAGCACTTTTAAAGTTAATTACAATACCCAAAAAAGAAAAATAGACCTTAACTGAGCCGATCTCGCACGGTATGAAATAGAAATATAAACTTAGACAAGAGTGACCAAAGAGTGCTCATATCACATACTTATCTTAAAGGAATAACCCAAAGAGAAAAAAGAGAGACTTTAAGAATAAAAGTAAACATAAGGTAGAAGGTGGTGGCACAAAATCAAAGGACAAAAGTAAGATTGTTAAATTCTATTACTTCTACGATCAAGATAGTCACTTAAAAACAGTATTATATGTATAAAGCTTAGCTCAAGAAGAATATAAACAACAATAAAGGTAAATATTTATGTTTGACAATATACAAAGTTTTAATTAATACATATTAGAGATGACATGAATCAATTTAAGGTCGATACTCACATCTTGAATTTCAGGCAGTGGTACTTAAGGAGGTAAAGATTCAGTGATGCAGAGCGCTACATATTCAAGGGGTGGCTACAAAGTGGAGAATCGAGGCTTATAGTTTTGTCTTCCATTTTAAACATAGGAATTAGTTTGTATTTGAATATTTTTAAACCTTTATTTTATTTTATTTTATTATACATTGATTTAATTACTTAGATTTTTTTAAAAAAATTTAAATGTTGGTTTAAGCTTTGATATTCCAACCGTACATAGAATGTAGATGTGAATGATGGCAACCTTAAAATATGATATGTACAAAAAAAAATATTCCGGACAAAAGAGTACTATAACTTTTGAGTTGTACCTGTAATGACATTCATGACACTGAGCAAGAATTTCGTGAAAAAGTTTGATATGAAAAGAACGAGAGACATTTATTTCGAACTACAGAGAATTCTGAAATACGCAACTTGAATTTTTTTTTTCTCAAAGTTCATATATGCTCTCTAATTGCTTGATTAGTGAGGGAACAATGGGAGTCATTTTTTAGTATTGTGATAATTTAAGGCCCGCACTCAGCGTTACGGAAATCACAAAAATTATTATATGAGAGAAATGTAAATATAAGGAATTCATAAATAAGTAACACATAAAATGTGATAAGATATTATACTCATGTATAGTAATACTAGTCAGGTGGGACTATTAAAATGAACAAATTGGATTACACTGAGTGCCTCATCGGTGAAAAGTCCATTTTCTGATTTTGTTCATGGCACGACATTGCATGAAGGAATCCAATACGGACGCTTGCAACACCATGCATTAAAACATAATTTTAATATCTATTACAAAGCCAAGTAATAAATGTTACGGTATTGCGTTCTTCTCAATTAAGATAAGGACAAAAGAGCACATGCTAAAGTTTCTTGAAAGGAAAATGATTTATAATCGTCACGTGTTTGTAAACTTCTACTGATAATTGCATCATGTCTTATATGATGCTCAAGACTAATATGAGTACAACTATTATAGTTACGTACACATTTTAGTTAATTAAGGCTTAACTAATGATTCACGTTTTGACTTATATTCATTATATATATTTGTTATGCATGTGTAAAGTAAAATGAATAGTTGGTTTAACTATCTTTAAGGTAAAGGCATATCCTAGTAGAGATGTTAGGACTGCTTCTTGGCATGAGATTTTGATACCATGTGTCCATGTCATCAGAATCCACATTGTTGCAAATTCTGATATTTGTAATCATGTTTGGTCTCAATTTGATAAATGAAGTGATGATTGTCATGGTCCCGTATCGGTAGTTTCAATTGATCGGATTATTTAGGGTACTACCTATAATCTATAAAAACAGATATTTTGTAAAATTTAAGATTATAATGTAACGTCCTGAATTTTCGCTATTTTGGATTGCCAAAAATCCTTAATATATATATTTTTGTATATAACTAGCCCACGTCTTCACTTACTAACCTTTGATGCTCGAAGTGAGCCTATACGCTGGTGGTACCGATAAAAAAACTGTACAAATAAGATTGATCAACCGTAGAAAGACAATGAATTCGACTGATCTCTTAAATATTGAGTTTAGCCTCTTGATTTGTTCACATAGGGCCCAAATCTAGCCAACCTATCACTGACCAATCGAGACAATAAAACAAAATAAAGACCTACCTAAAGTCGAGACGACTATGGGTCAGATCTTAATTAATAAACCAAATCAACACAGTTACTCATTTAGCATAAGAACCAATGATTTAGAGTGATTCTAACTGAATCGTCATTTTCACTAATTACGAATAGGCCACACTATGAACATAGTTAATCTAAATCCTAATAATTGCACAGAAGAAATCTTGATACCCAATTCATTCAAAAAATGTCCCGATTATCCGAACAAGCTCTAAACCACTCGTTAGCGGGCCACTAGTTTCAAAACTGTAAAATAATGTCCCTCTCACTAGGATCATCATCCATCGCGGGTGGCAAATCAAGATAGTGCCCATAATTACGTAGCTTGGACCAGATGTTGGGTGCTTGAAATGCGCAAATACCCTAGGCTGAAGCCTGAAACTTAAGTAAAAATAACCATTCACTCGTTCGCGAAGTTGTGACTTTCTGACTGTTAGATCGCAACCAGACTCGAGATATGAGTTAATGATATTTCTCTACTCATATCCGTATAATTGTGGCATCGATCGAGCACCGATAGCTGTCAATCGCAAATAGGATCCCCGCGGTCGATTAAGGCATCCGGTCTCTACCAAAATTAGACTAATCACTCATCCTACGATGGGGCACCTACCCCATGGCGCAAATGAGCCAATGGGCTCCTGAAGGACCCATGTGGGCCAAAATCTAGCCACTAGGGGCATGCATATTAGGAAAAGGGCTACTAGGGCCATTTAGACATAAAATCCAGATTATTTAAGGCCAAAAATTTTACTCGCTCACTCCCATCCGAATTTTCTAATTGTAAGGGAGTGAGGGAGAGGGGAGAAGAAAAGGTGGGAACTCTTTAGGGAGCTGGTTTGGGGGTTTTCCTTGCTGCCGCTGCCCACGTCTAAGCCCGTAGCTTCACCTCACCATAGAGAACGACCCACTAACAATAGAAATGTAATTCTCCATCCCTCTTTAAAAATTCGAGTCTTCAGGCAATCGCATGTTCCCTTATGAGCTAACCTATTCGACGCAAGGCGTCAATCCATCAATTGCTCGGTCGGTATCTTAAGATCGACATTAGAAAATCGTCGGACCACCCCCAGGTGCGGATCATTACCTTTAGGTTGTCAATTATCGAACCTATGCCGCAAATTATGATTGTGTAGTGAATTTGTGATTGCACGCAAATAAGTGAACACCCCTTGATTGATTGTCCTCCATGAATTGTGAATCATGCTTAATGTAGCTGAACTTTGAACCAATGCTTGAATAAATAGAGCTTACTTAAATGCCTACCCATTTATTTTACATTGTACCCTAATACATTCATTTTTTAAATCTTAATGTTGTAAATTCTGTGATAATTGTGTATTGCACTCACATGTCCATTTGATTTTTTCCATATTAACTGGAATCTTCTGAATTTTTGACAAGTATGTTCGCCTATTCTCGAAATAAAATGTGTTTGTAGCATGCTATAAAATTTTAGCCTATTGGTCAATTGGGTTGGCCAACAAATCTGAAAAACTCATGAGGGCAACCTTATTAGATTAGCTGCTGTGGGCAAATTCGACCAATCAAGGATGAAGACGAATAGCTGGCAGTAGTTGGACTACATGGTACGCTTGCACCGAATGCCGGTTACGTCGTAATTCACCCGAGTCAGCTGAATTAGTCCACTAGTTGGCCAACCACGTATATTCACCATATATGTTCATGTCTGTCTGAACCTAGGACATCCCACGCCCTTGAAACGGCCACTTACAACCGATAATGATACGATTCACAAGTCTCGAGAGCTGGGCATGGTGGTATGAGACATTATATTCGAACTGTTGGCTTACGTTGGGGTGACGAGCCTCCCCGCAGTGATCGCGACCAATTCAGTTTATAATCCCGCCTTTCGTATGATTTCATATAGGAGTGACGAACCCAGACGGATTAAGGGTCGTAGGCACGGCGCTGGCACGACTACGCTGGGCCTTGCGATCAGGTTAGGGCTTTTGATTTCGTGGGAGTGCCTTAGTTTCCCCAACCTTGCTGGATGAACGAACTTAACTAAGCACTCGGCTAACATGACCATTGTGCATTGCATTAGCTAGGTGTGGCGACTTGGCAGTTGAGGTCGCGTGATGAGGGAGTGTTGGTTATTTGTGAACGTAAGATGGAGTCGCTATGAGGGAGTGTTGGATGGCGATGACATTCATCATATCATAATGACATGCATATGCATTAACAAGAGTGTCTAGGGACTGTATACTTAAATCGCTTTTCATTAAGTGCACTTGTGGATTTGATAACTTGAGTAACTTGATGTTAATGAAACTACTGAGTTGATCACTCACTCCCACTCTGAGACGATGTTTTAAAACACCAATCAGACCCTATTTTAGATGTAGGTATCAAAGAGTCCGAGGCGTCCATAGACTCGGAGGAGGAGCTCTCATATTTTCAGTTCCTGGGTGGGTCGCTATAGTTGTCTTAGGGTCAACGATGGGGCCGTATGATATTGACATTTTGTATATTTTTGGACACATAATTTTGCTAGTGAAATCTTAAAGTTATGTTTACTTCTGCATACTGACATGATCCATTAAATTCTTTGAATGCTCATATACTAACCAAATAAACTAGAATTTTCTCACTTTTGCAAGGCATAAGTGGCACACAGAATATCGAGAGTGAAATATCTACTCGCCTCCCAAAAATTGAGGTGTTACATATAAAGTATGAGTTAGATATATACATAAATTCGTAGGATATATTCTAATGCCTAAGTCACCTAAGTAGGAGAATGTTGGAATTTAGTGAGCCATCCTGACATTAGTAGCGAGGGAAGCAAAATAGATAGTCTGGATAAGTCTCGCGAATCTTAGATGGCGCCTACATAAATAAGGTGTGTTGAGCCCTATCATGTTCTACACAAATATCATACTATCTTTAATTAGAAATGTACAGTAAAAGGGGGCTTTTCAACCATATTGGAATGTAAGTCTTCTCCCACGAGAGAAGCAAGGTGAAATGATTTTGACAGTGAATCCATTGATGGGGTAGGACTTGCCGGATCTAAAATAATAGAGGAAAATAGATGATAGGGTCACAACCTTAGTCTAGCTATAGTCATTAAGGGTTAGTGTGCTCACAACCCTGCTAGCAAGAGCCCTATCATCTAGACCCTTCAAATGCAACTGCAGATGCACCCACATAAGCCATGCGGATCAATGTAAGACCCAACATTGCTGGTCCACCGTGGATGGACAACATCCACTCTGTAAAGATAATCCTAACCATAAGAAAGAGGACCCGAACTGAATGTAAACCGTTGACCAGTCTAAACTTTTCCATGGGTTCAAGATCCAATTGCCAGGATCATTAATGGGAACTCATAAATTTCCCAGGACCCGTTTGTAAATTTATGCGATGGAAGGGCTAGCTCTATTCACGTGTAAATATATGATAATGCAAGCACATCTGGACCCTGAATTTACATTTCCTTGGTGGGACCTATGACTTGAACGGCTAAGATCAAACTGTGGACGGTCTCACCAGCGGACCACGAGTTCACCCCAATAGTCCGCGAGACTACAAACTGGCCCTTTTTGTTCTTTGTTTTTTTAAAAGAGAACGCCATCATTTCTCGGTTGGAATCTCTAGGAGAACGCACGGCACCCTAACTTTGTAGGACGCGATTTGGGTAGTGACCGCAACACCAGCCAGCTAGGTGCTGTCAAGGCTGTGTAGGACAGCGTGGAGTATGTATTTTATCCACACCGTTCATCCATTTTTCCAGCTCATTTTAAATCATGACCCCAAAAAAGAGGTAAATTCAAATCTCAGGTTGACCACACTGCAGGAAAATAATTTTGATTGAACGTCCACTGTTAAAACTTTCTTAGGGCCCACTATAATATTTATTCGCCATTCAACATGAACGAAAGGAAAACACTAATATATCCAAACCTTTCATGCCCTGTAAGGCTTCCAATGGTAAGCATTCAATCTCCTCTATTTAACGTAGAAGTGTGGTCCACCTAATATTTAGATCTACGCTATTTTTGGGCTAATGCACCCAAATAAGCTATAAAAATAAATGGACAAAGCATTCAATCTCCGTGATTTTCCGTGGAAGCCTGGTCCGCCTAAGATTTGGATCTGCTTCTTTTTTGGGCTCATGCCCTCGAATAAGCTCAAATAAGCTGAAAAAAATAGCCAGGCAACTTCTATCAAACATATATACGTTATGGTGGGGCCCACAGAGTTTTGTCCTAGCTAGCTTAATGATGTTGGGTCACTAGCCAAACTGTGTCCAACTTTGTATTGCATAGTGTTGTTTTTGTCACATCCGGTCCGTAAATTAGCTGCCTATCTTATATTAAGTACCTCAGCCAGACAATCAAGACCATTCAAAACTCAGATGGGCCACACCAGATGAAACAGTGGTGACAGGGCCGCATGTGATGGAAAAAGTCATGGGCCCACCTTCATGTTTACACGTCATCCAACCAGCTATTAAAGTGAACCCCACGCCAGGTTGAAGAGACATCTCCGAAAAGAGCATCCGATATAGAAATCAGGTGGGCCACAGAGCGTGAATTTAGAAGTTAGTTGTAGGTATGATTTTACACTGTTCGCGTGGTGTGTGTGCCCTAGCTGAGTTTCGGATCCAGCTGATTTCCTTTACATGCCGTTAACATTGATATAGGGGCCACTGATGGACGGGTTGGATTTCACACGCATATAAACAGTGGGCCACGCAGAGGCGAGGTGCTGCTCGGGTTCATGAGAACGTGTTGCAAGGGATTCCATTCCGGTCGTCATTTCCATATCTTCTTCTTATATATCCGTCCGTCGCTATATTTGCCTCCTGCTGCTGCTGCCGTTGCTGCTGCCTCCTTCCAACTCTCTCTCTCTCTCTCTCTCTCTCTCTCTCTCTCTCTCATCTGGCGCAGGCGAAAAACGGCCTCTATCTGTCCATTTCAAGCTGAGGTAAGGGTTCCAGATATATTTCATTAGATCCCCAAAACCTAGCTAGCCGTCTCTCCATTTCTTTGAAGAATCGGCTTCTACTTGGTTGATTGCGTTTTGGATATTGGATTTTGGGTATTGGGCGTTTGTGTTTCTGGTGATGGGAGAGAAAAATGGTTTGAGGGTTTATTGATGTGGTTCTTGCTGCGAATTGAGTTTCTCTCTCTTTCTATCTCTCTCGCTTTAAAAAAATTATTTATTCATTATTTTTATGTTGGGAACATGGTTTGAGGGTTTCTTGATGGGGGCACATCTGTTTGGTTTTTTTTTTTTTTCCTCTTATGTTTGCGGAGAGAGGTGGTGTTTGGATGTATTGGGTGTTTTTAGGAATTGGGTTTTTGGAGATGGGTTTATGCTGTTGGTTCTTTTTTTCTTGCAGGGTAGGTGTATTTTTTCCCCGTTTTGATATGGGTTTATCTGGAATTGTGTTTTGGATTTTTTTTTATTTTTTATTTTTATTTTATTTTAGCAATTAGGTTTTTGTATTGTGTTCTGTTCTTTTACTGATTAGTTTTTTGCAGCAATTGGTATTTGTTGGATGCGACGTTGGTGCTGTTTCTAAAATTTGGCTGTTTGATCATTTCTTTAAGGAAGAATTGCTCCTCGCAGTGCATATGGCGATCATTAATGGTGGTCAGGAGTGTTGAGATGGCGGGCCACCTTGTGGATGGGCCAAAAATCGTAGCAATTGGGCAACTCTGACTATCCAGCTATTGTAGTTTGCTGGTTGAATGTGGACCACTGCTCTGTTTTGAGCTGACGGTTCCTTACTCTTGGGGAATGACTGATTACCACAGTTGACTCCCTTACTCTCGGGGATGGGATATGGGCTATCCATGTAGGGGCCCGCTAGATTAACACTCCCACTCACTACCAATGTATGTTGTTTGTACCATGAGAAGGGAGCAACATGGAACTTCTGTGTCATAAGCTGCATGTTGGCATCTCCCCCCCCCCCCCTCTCTCTCTCTATCTATATATATATATATATATATATATTGAGATGGGTATTTTCGTGGACGGGGGTTTCTTTCCCTTTCTTATTTTTTCTTCTTCATGTGAATTGCCAAGATTTGGCTCTTCGAAGTGGGTTTTTGTGTTTGGGTTCTCTGTTTTCAATCGCTGTTTTGAAGAAATGGTTTTCGTTTTTGCAGACTGTCTGTTGTTCTGCTAGCTGCTGCAGGGGCAAATCACCCCATTTTGTATTTTGGTACCTCACTTCCTCTATCTTAATTTTAATATAACCTGATGCTCTTTAAAAAAAGGGTTTCTTCGAATCGTGTTTTTCTGGAATTTAGTTTTTGCCTTTTTTGGTTTTTTCGCATAAGGCTTGCTTGTTGGAGATAGAGATAGTTGAGGGTTTATTATGATGTGATGCGCTGATTTGACACGTTCATTCTTAATCTTTAAGTGGGCGGGGTAATTCGTTAATTTTTTGATCTCTTGACTGATATTGGAGAGAAGTGGAGCAAGCTGAGTTCTTCATCCTTCTCTTTTTCATTTTAGTACTAACACAGTCACACATTGAGGCATATACTTGGTTAGAAAGCATAGGGATGGCTTGTTTGGTTCTGGGAAGTTGGAAACTGTTTATGATCTTTGGATAGGGTTCTTCTGCAACCAAGGGTTAAGTTTTGTTTTTGCTTGTTATTGTGATCTGGGTGCAGGTGAAGTGGGATTTTAGGGAAATCACTGGAGTTGGTGATGGCTGGGAGTGTCAATGACGATTGTGTGGCGGGGAGGTCTTCGGAGGGAATCTCAAGTGGACAAAGGTGCCAGTCCAGGGATTCCTTGGCAGAATGGCGGTCCTCCGAGCAGGTGGAGAATGGGATTGTTTCTAATTCACCTCCTTACTGGGACACTGACGACGACGATGATAGTGGCATGTCTTTTCTCACTCTCTTTTTATTTTAATTGCTGTTCTTTCTTTCAATTCGTTGATTGTAATCAACCTATGCGATAGACTCTTAGAAAGCTCTTGATTGCAATCAGCGTATGTATAGTCTATTACATTGTGCCCGTGGGAGTTTTATGCTCTCATTGCCGGTCCCCAGCCTGGATAAAGGAGGGTTGCACCAAGTTGGCACCTGGTGTCAAACTTATGCCATAATTTCCAACATCAATCCGAACAATGATGATGATGTTAGTTATTTCTTTGCTTAACTATGGTCTTGCTTTTTTCCTTTTCATTGTAGTTGAATACCTTTCATTGTTTTTCAGTCTCTATGTTTCCCATGATCTACACGTAGTGATTTGTCTCCTTCTACCAAAACAAGTGAATAGACAAAACTTTGGGGTGGGAAACATCTTTTTGTATGATTAGTTGGTGGTTGGTAGTTTGGAGATTGTTAGCATCTGAAAGGAAAAAGGTGATAGCTGCATTGGTTCATGAATCAAAATTTAATTTCTCTAGCATTTTAGCACTGCTGAGTAAAAGGAGCATGTACATTTGACCATTTAACCCATAACTCACTGTTTAGGATGTTCGTTCTTTCTTTCTTGTTGTTTTGTATGTGCATCTGTACATTTGTATATATAGGTGGGTGTTTTTTTGATGCACATTGATGCTCCTTTTATTGGTAAGTGCTGTGCCCAGTGCTATTAACTACTTGTCACATAGTTACTTGCTTTCCTCCTCTTGTAATAAGTTAAATGCACATGGAGAAATGAATCAAAACATGTATATGATGAGTTAATAAGGAGAAAAAACTGGGGAATCTGTATTTCTAAACTTGCAATAGGAGGCCTATTTCAGTTCATCATCCATGTTGGTTAAATGGGCAGTAATGAATATGAAGTGTTACAACTCACAAAAGATGATATGATTATATATGTGATCCTTTATAAATTAATGGGGATTGGTTGTGTCTGTAGGAGTAGAAGCAACACACTAGGTCCCGTGCATGAGACCATGGCTGGTGGTGCCTTTTATAATTTATTTGTGCCGGACTTCATTCTTTTCTAAAGATGCTTAAAATAGATGTTTGAGGCACCACTTCTATATCATTTTGTACATGGGGAATGTTGGATTGCAAATACTGATTCTCCAAGGTGTTTCTTTGTCTCGCTGTTGACTTTTGGTATGGAAGATTTAATAAATTCAGTATCCTTTACTAGCCCTTTTTACTAGAGACTCTTTGTGCGACCTGCTGAAGAAGGCCCCTAATGGAAGTGTTGGCTCCTTCATTTCTCTCTTTCATGTTTTACATTGTAGTTTTTGCCATTTCTAATAAAATGGTTCGTCTAGCAGTTTCTTCAGTGTGCTCCAATGAAACAATCTTTCAAATTTTCAATAGATCTGGTGTCCTATTCATGTTTGATTAATAAATTGGCCAAGGCAGCTGAGCCTGGCCATTGACAGCCCTAGGATTTTGACAAGCAACATATAGCAAATAAACTTTTGAGTCTTTACATATTTGTTGCTTCAATAGAACAGACTACTGCACTATGACCCCTTGGTTGGAATCGTTAATGAGTTGACCGGATGTTTGTGTAGGGGCTAAGCCTTCTGAGCTATATGGAAAATTTACATGGAAGATTGAAAAATTTTCAGAAATTAGCAAAAGAGAACTCAGAAGTAATGCGTTCGAGGTTGGCGGGTACAAATGGTATGTGTTTACATCTTTGTTCCACGTCTTGCTGTTTGTCTTTTCAATTTTTTTGTGCTATCAATTAGGGCACATTTGTTTACTTGGAATCCAAGGCCAAAAAAAAAAAAAGAAAAAAAAGAAAAAAAAAAAGAAAAGAAAGAAAAAGACAAAGAGGAGAAAAGAGCAATAATTATCTAATGATGATTTCCATGAGAATTATTGAAACATGGATTCCAATTTTGAGTTTGTGTTTGGATAGCAAGTGGAATCTCATATTTCCTTTAAAAAAAATCTCACATTCCTCTCACAATGTTCTCCCAATTTCTTGTGCCAAGAATCCAAATATGGAAAAGTGTAATGATTGCTTGATGGAATCCACCCTTTGTCATCCAAACAACGCAAATTGTCACATCAAAGGAAAATGCTTTCCCTTTTCCATTGTTTGGCATGGAATTCAGGTTTCCAAACATGGCCTTAGTATTTTCATATGATGCATATGCTTGGATACTCTCTCTTGCCCTCTCATTCACACCTTGTACACGTCCCTGTATATATGTATGCATATGTACATAACTACATACACGTAGATTTACATGCATATGATGTTTGGAAAGTGGCGCTTGTATGTCTGAGGCGGTTTGATTTTAGGAGTGATGTAGGAAGAAACAAAACAACTAAAGATTTTTGTTTTTCTTTGATTTGTAGAAAGATTTTATTAAAAGCTAAAATCCCAATGAGCAAAAAGAGAGCCATAAGGGGTGCAAACGCCCATACTGAGGCAGAAGTGCATCTACCCAATCCCCATAGGAATCATCTAATTGCAACTTGTTTAAAGACCTCACTCAATAGCTAACATAGCACCTCACACTGTTGATCACCTTGGCATCTTTTGTTAGGAAAATTGAGTCTCTAGATTCTAGAAGCATGGCTGTTGCTAGGAAATAGAGTCTTTAGATTCTAGAAGCATGGCTATTGCTCCAGGCATTAAACAAGCAATTGAAAATTGGCTAAGACACCAATCCCATATCATGACAACAAATGGTCAGTGGAGGGATAATTGGTGTTAAGGAGGGATAATTGGTCGACACGTTCAATATCCCTTGGACAAATACAATAGCCATTAATGATAATTTTTTTTCTATTGCACAAGTGGTCAACACCTTATCACAGCCCGCCAACCACCCAAACACAAATGACTCTAGGAGGGTCCTTGACGCCCTATAACCATGCTATTAAATCTCCCTCCCCATCCAATCATCACTTTCTCATAGAAGGATTTAGCAGAAAAGTTTCCACCTTTCGCCCACTTCAAGAGTCCCGCATCTTTACCCGTCTGATTGAATTCAACACCCTTCACAAGGCCCAATAATCCCATCAGATCCTCCACCACCACCACCTCCTCAGGTCCCTCTTGAAGGTAGGATTCTATATGCATTCCCATCTCTTGCCAGAGATTAGTTCTATATGTGTGAACATCATAGCTAAGAATAGAGGAAACACTCCTTTGCAAGCTAGATTAAGCATTCTAACTACCATCGTGATGTAGGACAATTAACCACTTGCTCTAAAAGCTCGAACTGTTAGAGTATGGCGAATTAATCCATTTATCTCATAGCCCAGGCCCCACATCGCATGGGTTAAGACCTCGGCCGAACCCCCTCCATAGGCTCCAAATCATATGGGCTGCCCACCCCGAGTGTGTCCCCGCATCCCACGGGCCACGCCACTCAAGCTTGGTGTGAAATGCGCATTAATCATCCCCGGTGAGGAGTCTCGAACATGAGACCTTCTCCGTGGGCCGCACCCACCCCGAGTGTGCCCCTGCATCCTACAAGCGACCCCACTCGAGCTCGGTGTGAAAATGCCCCTGCATTAATCACCCCCAGTGAGGAGTTTTGAACACGAGACCTCCCGCTCTGATACCAATTTGATGCAGAACAATTAACCACTTGCTCTAAAAGCTCGAACTGTTAGAGTATGGCGAATTAATCCCTTTATCTCATAGCCCAGGCCCCACATCGCATGGGTTAAGACCTCGGCCGAACCCTCTTCGTGGGCCCCAAATCACATGGGCTGCCCACCCCGAGTGTGTCCCCGCATCCTACGGGCCACCCCACTCGAGCCTGGTATGAAATGCGCATTAATCACCCCCGGTGAGGAGTTTCGAACACAAGACCTCATCCGTGGGCCGCACCCACCCTGAGTGTGCCCCTGCATCCCACAAGCGGACCCACTCGAGCCCTGTGTGAAAATGCCCCTGCATTACATCGAAAGAGCCTCATTAGTTATTACATGTGCATATGTTTTCGTGAAGCATAGTAAAATCCTAATATTATTCTAACCGTCCGTCATATCCAACTCTATCCCTTAAAAACTCTAAATATGCCTAAATGACACATTTCTTTCTAAAATGGAAACCAAATAATAAACTAAATAACAACTAAAACAAATCCCAGGTTGAGATAAACCTTGTTGCAGGATCCTTCTAACTACTCGCAGCTCCCACTTTGAATCGCACTTCGGCCTCGTGCACCTCCTGCTTCCTAGCCGTTTATGATTGATAACATTTTGAAACAGACACTTCCCAGCACCTGAATGTGTTGCTGTTTTGCTTCACGCTTCATGTGACTATAGTCATGTGCAATGAAGATAAGAGATGTCTCCAGTAAGGACCGGAACATTGATTATGAAGGGATACTAAAGGCTAGTTCGTGTACCAAGGATAGGGTCTTAGATGGGATTTATGAGCAAAACAAGATTCGTGATGCCAAACTCAACCAGCTTGGACAAGGCTATGATGATGACAGTGATGATGCTGAAACAGACTTGAAACTTAGGTTCCTACCATCTTCTTGCACCATAGCTGAATTTTGACTGCAACACGTACAGTTCATGTCAGAATTGCATCATCCTGGGCATGTCTCCAAGGTAACTAACAGGCTATCAAAAAGGAACCGTTTAAACCGTTTTAATGTCGCTGGGTACCCAAAAAATGGTCCATAAAATAAGTGATGATAATGAAGGCATCGCTGATTATGATATTGACCCCTCTAGATTTTTTTCCCTTCCAAGGGCGCCTATCATTGGGCATCAGGCGTATGGTAAGATTCTTTATATATTTTAGCATCTTGTCATTACTTGTAAAGTGAGGTCAGGTGGGCAGCGGTTGTAAAATTTTGTCCAAGCAATCAAGAAAATATCTGTTTTTGTTCTTCAAGCCAGGCGCCCTTGGAAGTGATGTGCAACAACTCGTAGACCAATTTGTGGTGACAAGTGTGGAAGAATGATGTCGTTTGTTGTAACCACTGGTTGTCTTTATTGTGGCGTGACATCTGGTAATGTTGTGCAAACAGTTAGCATTACTGCAATAAATGACAAAACATTGGCCAAGCAATCAAGAAAATATCTGTTTTTGTTCTTCAAGCTAGGCACCTGTGGAAGCAATGTGCCACAACTCGTAGACCGATTTGTGGTGACAAGTGTGGAAGAAAGATGTCATTTGCTGTAACCACTGGTTGTCTTTGTTGTGGCGTGTCATCTGGTGATGCTGTGCAAACAGTTAGCACTACTGCAATAAATGACAAAAATTCAAATATTTGTTGGGTGTCACTAAACCACTGGTATGCATATTGAAGGTGATGTAGGATGATGCATGTGCTGAATTTTATGTTTATGCATGAAACTTGACACAACCTATCCTAGATGACCAAAATTTGATGTAGGATGATGTAAAACCAGCTATGTGAGTCTGTGACCGAGATTTAACTTAAAATCAAAGGAATAAATAAAATCATCAAACTAAAGTGTTATGCACATGCAAACAACATGAAGCCCAAGAGATGGCGGGTATGATTTGAGGCCAAATCACAGTCATCAGCCATTTGACCAAACAAAACACTTAGAAAATTAGGCCCAAGGAAGATAAAGATCTTCCGACTAGCATACGAGTAGTCCGGGTTTAATAGGTGAAAGTTTGATATTTTCCGGGTTGGACCAAGGTAGTTCCAATGCAAAAATCTTGAGATCTAGGAATATTAAATGCAAGCGGCTGAAACTGAGTTGCCTATTATGGACGAAGGAACACAACCGACTCAAAATCAGATCAAGTGGGCCCCACACGTGCATGTGGCAGTCACACTGGTGGCCATACGGTCACACATGTGGGTTGATCGTGTGGTCTACGCACAGGTCGGGTCCGTTAATAATGGAAGATGGGTTTAGGTGGCGCATAGGATCAAGTAAAATTAGATCCAAGTGAAAATAATGAAGAGATCTTACCTTAGGATTGAAGATTCAAAGAGACCTATCACTTATGATTCATCAAGCATAAAGTTGAATCCCGTCCATCATCCCATCCCTATCACTGTAAGGTGATCATGGATAGTGGTAGTTGCACCAATGTGGTTTCTACTGGTAGTATGTCTCGTTTGGGCTTGAAACCCGTCCATCATCCCATCCCTATCGAGTTTCTTGGGTAGATGCATCCTTGATATCGGTTTCTCAACGGTGTCTTATTCCCATTTAATTTACTTCTTACAAAGGCACGCTATGGTGTGATTTTTGGCTTATGGACGTAGGCCACATCATCTTGGGCAGACCTTGATTGTATGATCGTGATGTGACATTATTCGGCCGCTCGAATACGTGTTCATTTATGTATGAAGGTAAGAGGATAAAGCTAAATTCTCTCCCTCTCAAAAGCACCTAGGAAAATAAAGATGACGTCAAGAAGGGTGATCTAAAAGATGTGAGGAAGTCTAAACTTAAGCCTCTCCACATCATAAACGGCAAAGAGTTTAAAAGGGAGACTAAGGCTGATTCGATGGTATTTGCCCACATGTCAAGTGAGGTCACGCCTAAGAAAGATGACACTTGGTGCATGTGTTTGGACAATCATGTCCATATACCTTCAGAGTCTACAGATGCATTCGCATGTCATATCCATGATTTTCATAATGAGATTAGAAGACGAATTAATATGAGTAACGAAAAGTACAAAATATTTATTGATTCTCATCACAAGTTTAGGTGACCATGTGATGGTTCGTATAAGGCCATAACGGTTTCCGCAAGGGCTCGTTAGGAAATTACAAGCCCATAGTGCCGATCCTTATAAGATATCGAGAAAATTGGGCTCTAATGTGTATGTTGTAGAACTTCCACCTGATATGGGTATTTGCTCTATATTCAATGCAGAAGATCTTGTGTCCTTTAAGGGCCCAACGGCTACACCCTCTAGCACTTGTTCCAACCCTCACATTGACCCATATAGCTTTCCCGATCTGTCCCATGAACCATGGCTTTTGCTAGATCCTTCTTCTCAACCTTTGCCTTCTCTATCGTCCATATTGAATAAAAGAGAATGAAGATATTTTGGATGAGCAAGTAGTTTCCACTAGACATGGAGGTTTCTAGAAGTATCTCGTCAAGTGGAAGAACAAGCCAGAGTCTGACTGTACGTGGATCACAGAGACAGAGCTTCATAGGTTAGACCCGAATCTCCTTGAGCATTATCGTGGCTTTATTTTGCCAGAGGCGAACTCCTCTTAGTTGAGGGGAGTTGATGAAGATATCCGAATACCAGTCAGAGTATACTAGAGGAGGAGGAGAGCTCCCGTTTATTTATGACTGGGTGATGCATACATGGTGCCACGTGAGCCTAATTTGAGTGCCTAGCCCGTTGAAGACCCCATATGCATGATTATGCATCTTCGAAGGCCCCACGCTGGGAGGATGCATGTGAGCTACTTAGTTGGACCATTCCAATCGTTAGATCATCGTCATTGGATATTTTGATTGTGGGCCACGGAATAGTTTAGTTTATTTAGTTGTTTATATGTTTGTCATTTTTGGTTTAGTTTATCTTTTTGCTGAGTTTAAGGAGTTAGGAACGAATTTTATTTTAGTTAGCGTCTTTATGTTTAACTTTTTATCTGAAAGCATCTTTTTGTAGAAAGTCTTTTCTGAGACTAAAGGCTTGGACGTCCACACCCTAGCCTGTTATTGAATATATGAAAAAAAGTTCTTTTTTTATCCTTGCTTTGAGATGAAGCAAATCTCTTGTGATTGGAGTGAATTGGTGTGATGCCATGGAGTGAAACCAAGTTATCCTTCTTTCTCATTCTCTTAAATCAAAAGGTATTTCTCTCTCTTTCTTTCTAGTTTTATTTTCTTCTTTCTCTAATAACAAACCATCTCTATCTTCATCCTCAGTCTCCCTTCTTCCAATCCATACACCTACAACCTAACCCATCCCAAACTCTCATCCAACCACAACCCCTAACTGTACACTAGTATGACCATACTTGGCCGTACCCACTTGTCTGTATGGTCAACCTCTCCCTCCCTTTCATCATTTGTTTTCCCCAATTCAAAAAGTCCCCAAATCCTAACCCTAGTTTCCTAAAACCCTAACGCTAAAATCATGAGTCTCAAACCCTAATTCTCAAAATCCTAATTCTCACAGACCTAATTCTCCAAAACCCTAATTCACCAAACCCTAATTTCCAAAATCCAATTCTCAAACCCTAAAGTCCTAACCCTAACCTACCCAAACCCTCACAAACCAAGTGAATCCCTTTGATTTGCGAAGAACCCCTATGCTTAGATGGAAGTCCTACCTTCCATAGATCCTGATTATTTGGTATTTTATTGGATCTACATTGCGGGACTGTTGTATGGCTTGAATTTGAACATGTTACATTGTTGAATTAAAAAAAAAAACTTGTGTTAGTTTAGCTTTATTTTGTGCTTACATGTACATCAATCTCAACCGTAGAGGAAAATGAGGAAGTGGGAACCAACTTTTCCTTTCACAAGTAGAGGAAAGTTTTAGGGCATGTTTGGGTTACAGTGTGTCGTTTCGGTATCGGTGGGCATAACTGTTCCCACTAATATCGATACGCGTAAAGGCCGTTACGCCCATGTATCGATTGATTTATGGAAAAAAAGTGGAAAAAATTCCAAATATTTAGTGAATTCCAAATATGTATTCTTCTTCTTCTTCTTGTTTTGAACGATTTTAATGATGGTGTAACGGTCTACTCTTTGGTGAGAACTTGTCTCGGCTTCTCTAATGATTTTAGGAACCCGAGAGTCTTGAATTGATTGCAAAACTCCTATATTCAATTTCCTAAATATCTAATATCAATGATAAATATATTAGCTTGAATTTAATACCAAATATCTCATTTCTAGGGTATTACTATTTCCTACCAGGCGTACATTAGCTGAATTGATCTAGACTTTTGTCTAGTCCTGTCATCCTCAAGGAAAAAAAAAATAGCATTATTTGATTAACTCCCTTGCGCAAGTTTCATAATTTGATTGTACCTTCCTTAATGGTTGGTCAAGCAGGAGAGTTATTTTAAGCACAAGTTCGGTACTGTGTGCTTGCGATGTATTGTGTAGAAAAATACTTAAATGAGGAAGAGGGATTCTAAGTTAAAGCTCACCACCAATTAATCACCACCAGAATGAAAATCTTGCTGCCTGTGGTTGCTTGACCTCCACATTCTCATCCAAGTGCGGCTGTGGCATTGGCAAATGTTGTGCATATCCATAATAGCAAAACACCCACAACTGGAGGGAAGGGCCATCAAGTCAACGAAACCTGACGAAGATGAGACTGATCACATTCCTAACTGGGCATTTGCTGTGTCAACCTCGTATTTGAATAAGAATATCCCATGCCATAGTCATACTCGTAGCCACCAGGCTCACCATAGCCACGCCCATATTGTGGAGGATGACTGATCAAGATCTTCACCGGACATTTGCCGTGTCGACCCCATGCTTGAATAAGAATATCCACTAGTGCCATAGTCGTAGCCAGTAGGTCCACCATAGCCGTACTCATGCTATGGCCGCCCTTTGTACTGCTGCTTATACTCGTTTTCCTCATCGTTACCAAAGGAAAAGTGACAAAAATTACAAAAACTAAAAGAAGGGGTTTAAAATCCCTAATCTATAGCACAATATTGTACATGTAAGCATCTTACATTTATCTGAAGCATCCCCATTTAGTAATAAACAAAAAATAATATTTTTTTGGGTTTTTTTTTTCCCTCGTAGTTACTGTTCATGTGAAAATAAAAACAAAAAAAGGGTTAAAATCCCTAATCTATGGCATGATATTGTACATGCAAGCATCCTACATCTATTTGAAGCACCCATATTTAGTATTTAGCGAACAAAATAATTTTTTTGGGATTTTTTTTTTTTCCCTCATAGTTACTCTTCATGCGAAAAAAAACACAATAAAAAAAAAGGGGTTAAGATCTGTAATCTATGGCATGATGTTGTACATGCAAGCATCCTACATCTATTTGAAGCACCCACATTTAGCATTAAACAATTTTTTTTGAGGGCTTCTTCTGCACAGTAACTGTTTCTGCTAAATCAGCAAAAAAAATAAAAAATAAAATCACAAAATGTGGTTAAAATACCTAATCCATGGCATGATGTTGTACACGTAAGCATCCTAAATCTATTTGAAGCATTTAAACTCAAATATGTAACAAGTAAACTGATTTTTGCCATTTTTTTTTTAAATGTAAAAAAGCAATATTTTAAAAAAATAAATGCAAAAAACTCCTACCAAACCGACCATGAATCTAGCAAGATGTGGTTGATTTGGTGTTGCAATCATCATAAAAACTATTTTTAGGAAGAAATAAAAAATGAACACTTGCCTCTTTTTCAGAATATTTTTCCAAAATGGCCCACAGAGCTCATCCATCCAAATCGCTCTAATCTAGAGTTTTTATCTGTAATGTGTGCACAATGTTGGTTGAAAATGTCCTAGGAAAGATGAAAAATGAAAAACAATTGCAAAAGATTGAAAAAAAAAGAGGATTTGGGGCACACACGTACGTAGCGTGCGCACACACGCACTCAGATTGCCGATATTGTTACATAAAAGCCGATACTTAACTGATACAGGACACTGTGGTTTGGATAAGGTGAATATAAGAGGGGAAGATGAAAAGGAAATGTAAAAGATCATGGGTTACCTAAGTAAAACTACTAGATTTCCATTTCTCTTTCACTTGTTTGGTGTGCGTAACGTTTGCTGTGGAAATGTATTTTCATTTCCTTTCCACTTGTTTGGTTTGCACACATTTGCTGTGTATTTTCATTTCCATTTGATCTGTTTGGATTGACATGTAAAAGTAGGGCTGTCAACAGGCCGGGCCTGGGGTAGTTCTCGGCCCGGGTTTTGAACTGTTTTGGGCCGGGCCTATTCAAAATTTTGAATTTTCAGGCCCGAGCCCATTGACACCCCTATGTAAAAGTGTAGAAATCCAACCTAAAATGTTATGGTGCTCCACAAATTTGTGAGATTTACATACATACCCATGCTATGGTGGTCCATAGCAATCATGTTTATATGGCATCTAATCCATGCATCTATTGTGCCTCATCAGTATGAAAGAATTACCCAAAATGCATGGTATCCCAAAACCCAAGTGGGCCATACCACGTGAATTTAGATGGCTTAGGTGTATTTTTATGGAGTGGCCCATTTGAGTGTTGATTGTTGAGTCAGTCTGATTTTGGGATCAAGGCCAAACAAGGGGTGGTATACCTGATGGATGAGGTGGATTTACGCATGCTAAGTTATTTCGCCCATGGTAAAGAAATTAACCTTGGTATAGAGACCTAAGCAAGGTAACCCCCCCCCCCCCCCCATTTGGAGAAATGATGTGAATTTGTTTTCAATCCACAAGTGGAAAGGAAAACATATTTACATGGCTAGTTTGCATTCCCAATCAGGTGAAACTGTCTTGTTGGGGAAAACCCTTGTCATTTCCTTCAGGGAGAACCCGTTTCATCTTATCCAAGCAGGCCCTCAAGGGAAATGACATTTCCTTTCCTTTCCAGGATTTTGAAATGTCATCTAGGTCACAATCCTTGAAACGGTTGGAACACCACAACAATGGTTCCCAACCTAGTATTATGGATCTTGTTGTTGGGTTCCTTCCATAGGGACCAAAACAGGGTAAGCAAAGACAACCGGCATCTTATTTTCCACCTTTTCCCCCCAAATACCCTATTTCCAAGCTTGAAGTGATTCACAGGCTCCTCTTTAAGACACATGATGCATCCGTCTGCGATCATCATATTTCCATAACAGAGGTGAAGAATACCAATTATCAGAATTTTATCATTAGCAGCAAGCCAACAGAAGACAACCACTATCGGGGGACTTGAGAATTGGCACATGTGAGAGGGCTCAGCAACTTTTCCAGCACACTCACTCAATGCTAGAGAGATGGAGCCACTTTCATCTTTTCAACATGACTTGCAGAATTGGTGAGGTGGTTACAGGAAACAGTTCTAATTCGAGTTAGATGGTTGCACACCCTTTACAATAATGTGGGGCCTTTAGGAGGAGAGATTAGTAGTAGGACTTTTTTATAGCAAGGTTAAGCTTGTGGGGTTTACTAAAGAATCTCACCAATTCTTGTCTGGTGGATGTTGGTAAAAGATCAATTTCACGAAGTAACAGTTTGTGATTTACATAGGGCTTGGAAGGTTATACTGGATTATGCAGAGAAGAAGATCGAGTGCAAACATTTGAGTTGAAATGGATTTCCACTCCCTTAGACAATTGGAAGCATAATTTCAATGGTAGCTCCTCATGTACCTCATGGCCTGTCCATGCAGGGAGGATATTAGAGATAACATGGATGTGGTCAAGATGGTACAATTGGGATTAAAGATTTCAATGAACTAGAGCTCTTGGACAGGCTTTTGTCCTTTGTTGGATTACTTTTCTGTCTCTTTGATTGTGGTGAGAAGTCTTCTGGGAATTGGTTTGTAGGCTGTTCCACTTTAATAAATTGATAGGGATGAGTACTTTCGTGTCCTAAGCGAAGGAGAAGCCTCATGGGGAAAGAAATAGAAATGCTGAAGTTGATGTGTGGAGAAGGCCTTTCATTGGGATGTGAAATGATAGAAGAACTTGGAAGTGGGAGATTCCCCCCCAGTTTTTATTTTATGATCAAGCATCAGACACACTTATACATACACATACCTATGCCCAATGTTGTCAACATCGTTATCATTTCGTAAATCATATTAGGGGTTGAATCGTATCGTAAATTGTAAGATTTTTTTACATTAAAAAAATATGAAAAATATAAATAAATTATTAAAAAAAAAAACTCATCAATCTTCCTTTTGCTATCAATGTGCACCAAGTAATACCACATCATGATAGTGTTAAAGGATTCTTATTCCTTTTTTCTTTTTCTTTTTCTTTTTTTTTTTTTTTTCTTTTTTTTTTTTTTTTTTTTGTGTCTTTGAAGAAATTTCCTTTAAAAAACATGTAAGGGTCCTTTAATAAATTATGTTCTTGTTACCTTTCTTGAATGTAGAATCACGATGGAAAGGCAGCCTTTGTAACTATAGACCGACAAAAAAAGATATTTGATTTCTAAACATCATCCCATAATACATATAAGTCAACATGAACGTAACCATCCATAAAAACATTACAGGCAAGTCATACATCAATTTGGTGCTTCGACTAGTTAAGTAAGAAATCACAAAAAAAGCTACATGATTTAATGTTGAGGAGAATATATATCATTTAATCTCTTATAAAAAACAAATAAAATAATTTACCTTTTTGAAATGATTCATAAAGCCCTCACCGATTTAAAAACATAAAATGAAAGCCAAGTGAAGCTTAAAATAGAAGATAACAAGTATGTGTGAATCGTAAATTGGGATTTGAATCGTAATCGTTCAAATCATAGAATTGTAGGATTCATATAAAAAGGGATTCAAGGCTGGGATTCAAATCATTTTGCTTAAGATTCGACTAAAATCATTTATCGTAAATCCTAGGATTTTGACAACACTGCCTACACCATATGCACATACATACAAACATGCTAAAAAGAGAAGAGATAAAAACCCACTTCAGTGGGAGTTTGTTGTCAGTGGATTTGTATTTTCATGTAGTTTCAAAACAACAAAGCAAAGATGGTCGACTGTCTTGTCCCACTATGGTGTGGTTCTACACTCCTACTAACCCCAAGTTTACATGGGGTTAGTAGGATTTTGACAACACTGCCTACGCCATATGCACGTACATACAAACATGCTAAAAGGAGAAGGGATAAAAACCCACTTCAGTGGGAGTTTGTTGTCAGTGGATTTGTATTTTCATGTAGTTTCAAAGCAACAAAGCAAAGATGGTCGACTGTCTTGTCCTACTGTGGTGTGGTTCTACACTCCTACTAACCCCAAGTTTACATGCCTTTTGTTGCGGACAGTGATACAAGAATTCTTTAGGCATCTTCTTGGACTTCTTCTGGTTGGGGGTTGATGCCATGTGCAATTGTGAACCCCGTGGATGCCTGGTTCATTTGTACCCAACACAGATTCTTTGGTGGATGCGCTCTGTACCTATTCTATTAACTTTATGAAAAGAGAGAAACTATAGGATATTTAGAGGCATGGAGGTAGGCATTCGGGTTTTCATTGATAGGATGAAGAGATCAATGATTTCTTATGCTCTAATGTTAAAGAGTTGTAAATATATCCGAGTGGATGGCCTAGTCATAAGTAGAAAGCAGTTATTATGACCAGGAGTGTTACCTTGGAAACCTTTGAAAGGTGTGAGGAGCCATTGTCTGCATTATTGAATTGATTTTTGATGCTAGCATGCATGTGTTAGGGGTTTTTAAGTTTTGTAGTGCTGTGTGGCTTACTTATGCTGGGCACGTGGCCAATATCTAATAAAGCTGAGGTTATTACTTATTTAGGTTGAACTAAATCTCCATGCCTCACATTTATAGGTGTCAACGGGCCGGTTTAGGGCCCGGCCAAGCTCTGTCCATGCCTAGACTGCATTGTTCAACATAGCCCTGAGTCTAGCCTGAGTCTGTGACGAGCCGAAACAGTCCAGCACGAGCCAGAGCCCGAAGGTTGGTCCGGTTGGAACACACACATTACAAAATTGCCTTTGTGAACCCTAATGGGGTGGGAGGACTTGGGCCTTGCTGCCTGGCTGTTTGTATGTGGTCCAAACCCGGACTGATTGAGAAATGGGTATGAATTTTAAGCCCGAGCCCGGCCCTCGGTCTTTACTCCAACCTAAGCATGGCCTGAGGCTGTTCAGGCCCGAAAGCCTGATTAGCCAGCCCGCCTGCCCATTGACAATCCTACTCATGTTTGCCCAAGTGATTGATGGTGACTCTATTAATACTATTTTATGTACAACAATAATATAATGCTTCTAGTTCAATAAGCGAAACGCTCCTCTGTAGTTGGAAGTTATGATACTTCATACTTGGAATAAAGAATCAGCTTTATGCAATGAGCACATAAATGTGAAAATGACTAACTGAGGTGCATTTAAATATTGAAAAGATATCATGCAAGAGGCCTGTGAGATTGGTGTCTGGGTGTGTGGGTTCCCCTACCAACTGATCTAGGGCATGTGCAATGGATGTGAATTGAACCCTGACTTGGTCCTTCACCCAGTGTCTTTGGGCTCGAGCTCCTGACATGCACATAATCGACTTTGATGCATCATTTATTTGCGTAGAATTTGTCTGTTGAGGAATGATATGAACTTATGCCTTGTGGTTTTCATTCCATAATTTTTATTTGAAGTCTTTGTTAATAGTTCTTTGCGCATATAAAATACGGAAGGATTGAAGAGAGGCGGTTTTTCACCTAGCTCGTCATATTTCTAAGCTCTTTGAAGGGCCTACAAAGTTTGATAGAGTTTTTTTTTTTTAAATCAGATATCTTCATGCTTCATACTTTAATTGAGTGAATACCATGTTCCTATCTTTATAAGCTCTGCATCTTTCGCATCACATATGTAGGATCTTCCTATCTTTATAATCTCTGCATCTTTTACATCGCATATGTAGGATGTGAGTTGTGGAGAAGATTTCAACAAAGATTCAATTGAGCGCGATGAAAGGCGGCTTACAGAGATGGGTCGTAGAACTGTGGAAATTTTTGTCCTAGCCCATATCTATAGGTAATCAATATGTCAGCATTTTCTCAATTCTTGATAGAAATTTAAGCCATTTTACTTGCTCCCTTCTTATTTATAAATTATATTATCATGTTTTCATAGGTATACTATATATTTATGTTTCTTGTTTTAGACCAACTTAAGCTTATTCTACTTGGTCTGTGTTATAGTTCATGTATTGAAGAAATCACATAAACCACAGACGAGCATTTAGGAATCAGGCTCTTGAACCGCCCCAATATTGTAAACGATAAAAGAACCATAACATTGTATTCTGTAAACTCTATATCTGATCCCTGCACTAACCCTTGCTTTCACTATTTTGCTGAGGTACAGACATGTTCAACGCTCGAAGGACAAATCTTAGTTTTGTGAACCTTCTACGTAGCTCCCTCCCAACCGCGCACGTATCTGTGTGCATTAGGGAATGATCCCATCACGTTGGCACTGCTGTAATAACTTACAGTAGTGTTGAGCTGTGTTGGCTCACCATGATGTGTGCATGATCCACTTTGTTTGTCGTGTGCACCTCCCTCATATTCTCCATAGAACCCAAAAACTCAGCTGAACCACAGTGTGGCCCACATGAGTTCTGTAATGGCTTGATTTTTGGGCGGTCTCTTCATCCTGGTGGGTTGCATTTGATGAATGGATTGGATGGCATATACACCCCATGGTGGGCCCTACACAAATCTGGAAGGTTTTAAGGGTGGGTGTTCCTTCCCAATGGTTCCCTGTGGTGTGGCCTTCCTGAGTCTTGGATTGGGCTGAAATTTGGGCTCTAGGCCAAACTTGGGATGGCACACCTAATGGTTGGAGTGGATGTCATGCATACATCACTGTTGCACTATGACATCCAACCTATCCAAGTCCAACTAAGGTTAAAAAAGAAAGAAAGAAAGAAGAAAAAAGAAAAAGAAAGAAAAGAAAGTCCAACTAGGTTGTCCCCAGCATTAGTGCAAACATCAGACTGATCCACTCATTAGGTGGTCCAATGTGTACCTTGGACAATTGGACTAGAGTGGTGGGTGTCCTTTGTTTTCTATGGTGTGGCCTACATGATGAGTGGACTGGTCTGTTTTTGGCAACAACTGTTCTTCATGGTTGGGGCCAACCTTTTGGATGGGTTGGATGTTGTACACTCTTGACACATTGACATTTACATGCTAGTTGGATGATTACGCTATCTCCCAACTATTGTGTGTGAGAGCAATTGTGGGAATTGAAAGCCCACTCGATGGAAAAGATGCAAGCTGCCATGACTTACCTGATACAGGATCTCAAGTAACACCATGTATTCACATTCAAATGTAGGAGCAAGGCAACACCAAGAGAACTAAAAAAATAAAAATAAAATCTAAAGCTAATTGTTAACTGCTATTGCTAGTTATTGTCCCCTTTACATTTGCACACTCGCATGCACATGCATATATGAGGTCCCGATCTAATACAGTTGACTCTACTGTAAGTTATGGTAGAGACAACCTCTATGGGCTCTATCATTTTTGCATGACTTCCATTCCATCGATTGTGTTTGCTGCCTCATGTTACTTCGGAGCCCAAAAATTAGCCTGAACAAACACTTGGGCGGGCCATGCCAAAGTAGAAGTGAAAAATCTTGCCGAAAACCTCTGTATTCACTTGGTGTGGCCAACTTGATTTTTAGAAAGACCTGACTTTTAGTGTCCCTTCATCTGGTTGGGGGTGCATCTAATGAATGGATTGGCTGGCATAGACATAACAGGGACCAAGCTAAACGGGTAGTGGTTTGGGCTCGGGCTAGAAATGTGATCCATTTAATTAAATGGGCCAGGCTTGGGTTGAACCCTACCTGACTCGACCTACCCTTAGAGGTTATCAATAGGTGGGGCCAAACAATCTGACCCGAGCCAAAACATGAAATAAAATAAAGAAGAAAAGTACATATGGTTTATTATTATTAGTTTTTTGTCTGGGCTAGTGCATAGCCTTAGTGTCTTATTCCATTCTTAAACCAGAATAGGGTCATAGTGGGTTGCGTCAAGTTAGTTGATCCCGACCCATTTAGTAGGGTCATTGTGGGTTGGCTCATGTTAGTTGAGCCCGATCCATTTACAATTAAATGGTTCGGGTTGGGAGTTACTTTTCAAAAAAAAAAAAAAAGGTTCAGGTTGTTTCGGTTTGGACTTGATGAAATTTTAAGTGGATCGGGTCAACTTAGAGGGTAATGGTTTGTGGGTCGGGTTTGGGCAAGAATATTGGGCCCATTTAGTAAATTGGATGGGCTTGGGCTGACCCCAACCCTGTTTGAACC
The DNA here is from genome assembly GCF_029962835.1 of Magnolia sinica. Taxonomy (NCBI): domain Eukaryota; kingdom Viridiplantae; phylum Streptophyta; class Magnoliopsida; order Magnoliales; family Magnoliaceae; genus Magnolia; species Magnolia sinica. Next base: position 90,303,367 of record NC_080578.1, read on the forward strand.
TGACCCATTGCTACCCCTAAATATGGTGGCCCCACAACAATAGGGGAGGTTTTATTAGTTGGCATCCCCTCCCAATTGTTCCCTGTAGTGTGGCCCACTTGAGCTTCTGATTAGGCTAATTTGTTTGCCTCATGGCCTAACATTGAAGGGTGCACCTCATGGATGGGTTAGATCTGATGCACAAATCATGGTGGGGCCCACTGATGTCATCTCTACTGTAGCTTACAGTAGACTAGACAGTGATCATCTTCCACATACACGCACACACATACACACACACACACCCGACTCTTTCTCAAATGTGACTTCCATATGAACTCAATGTGCTAATACAATTAGGACTTGAATAATTCTCGATCCTGCTTAATGGGCTAACTCTAACACTTTTAACTAAACTACTAACTTGAAATCAAGTTTATATTAGGACTCTAACATTTCCTCTCATCACCTTGCCTAGATCTGGAATGATCTAGTAGTGTTGACACTACCATAGTGACGGTATTGTTGATCTTTGAGGGCTCCATTGTGATATGGTCCAGAAATCCAACTCATCCATCAGGTGCTCCCCTCTTTTAGGCCTAAGGCCAGAAAATTCCAATTCATAACTCAGGTGGCCCATGCCACATGAAACAGTGGAGACGGAACACCCACTGTTGGTCTCTTTGTGGGGCTCATCATGTAGTTTATATGCCATTTGGCCCATTCATTGTGTGCACCCCATGTGGATGAAGGGAAAACTAGAAAATTAGGCCACTCCAGAACTTAGGTGGGCCACATCACATGATTTAGTGGTTGTAGGCATGATTTTATGCTGTTCTTGACGTGTGGCTCACCTTAGTTCTGGATTTGGCTGATTTTTAGCATTCTCTAGATAGTCCGTGTTTGATGCATGGCTTGAATGTTTGACAAACATTATGGTATGCCTCACAACAGGTCAACTGCATCATACAATCAACACTATTGGACCATTCTCCACACACACATCCACAAAAATTACGATCACATCCAACCAATTGGATGATTAGTTATGAACCAACCAGGGGATAAGTTTCAACCTTTCGTCACCAACATCATCTGAGGCTTTATTTCAACTAATTGGGATTGTCTACATGAATTCTGTTATGCCATTCCACTTTATCATGAACTCTCAGATTGCTAGGATTCACGGGAAAAAAATGTGGCCATGGTCCCCATCCATCATCTCTTCTTCCATCCCATCTCCATTCATCTCTCCCCAAACCTCCCCCTTCTTCAACACCTCCATCGTCCTCTCTCTCAATCCCCCACAAGAAAGAGTCCCACCACAAGAGCTCTCACAGGCTGGTAAGAATACAAAGAACCCGTCAAAGACAAGGACCTCATCCAAACACTTTGCTTCTTGAAATCCATTAAATCCCTTCCCCTCCAATCCTCTCTCGATGGCAGTAGCAGCAGCGCTGGTCTTTTGTAGCTACAATGGCCAAGAGGGACTGGGAAGTGCTCGACACTTGCTTGAATGCCGACGACATGAAGCTTGTCAGCAGCGCCTACAAGTTCCCCCACTACAGGGGCTTCCTCCCTAATTTTGGGAAGTGCAAGAACATTGGATTAACGGCAACTCAGATGGACGAAGAAGACATCGGCAACTCAGATAACACCGACATCGGTAACTCAGATAACACCGACACCAATGGCTGGAAAGTGGTATCCAAAAAGAAATATAGCCATACGACTGCTACGTCATCGGCTAAAAGGCGGAGCTCTTACCCTACCCTCTTTGTCAGGGGATATCCATTGGGATGGTATCCTCTAAATATTGAGAGGATTTTCGGGTGAGCGGGAGCAGTTATGGACGTCATTATGGCGAGGGATCGGAGTAACGACTCCTACAGAGGCTTCGCTCTAGTTCGCATGAGCTTCGAATCGGAGCTGGCAAGGGCGATCAAAATTTTGCACGACGAACGGTTTGGGGGAGTCCCTTTGTTAGTTCAGCGAGCCCGATTTGGGCCTCCACACAGGAAGACCAACCCAGATTCTATCGCCCGTCAAAAGCTCAAAACAACCAAGGAATTCCGACCTAAACCCATTCCTCCAAATCATCCTGCGACTGCTCCCTCTTTCAAAGAAGCCCTTCTTCAACACCGACCCTCAACGTCCCGTAACCCCGATCAACCCTCATTTTCCGACCTTCCACCCTTATCCGCTCCTCTCCCTGAACGCTTAAATCCTGATCCTATTTCTTCAGAAGATCGAAAAGCTATTCACATCAACTAGACCTCCTTTAACAGGGCCAGAGAAGACCTCAAGGATACGATCGTCATCATCAGCAAAGAAGGTGCAACCATGTCTCTGGTAAGAGATTGGATTGCAGAATCAACGGGTTTTCGACAGGGAGAGCTTTGGTTTGATGAATTCTTCCTCTCGGTGGCGGGTTTCTTAGGCTCCTTCCTTGATCTCGATTCCAAGACAAAATTAAGAGAGGAAATTGCTGTTATCAGAGGCAGATTAGAAGGAAGAAGGGTTTCCCACCGCCTTCTCTCGTTCGGGTGGTCGTTGACAACCCTACCCTCGAATTTTCCGTCGTCAGAGAAGTCCAAGAAGATCTGCACCCTCGATGGGGTGACCTCTGGCATGCCAGAGAAGGTCCTCCCCCAGCGCCGATGGAGGATCCAGCGTTGTCGGCCGAAGCTCGAGAACTAGTCCCATGCTCCCGCGGTATTCCGGATCAACGTTCTAACTCCCTTCCTGTACCTTACAATACAGGTGCCTTCATCCAGGCCGCTCGGGAGACCACTGTCCCTTTTTCTCTCCCTCAGCTGCCCCCTTCTGCTCAAGCAGACCTTCGAGAGACGTGCGAACAGGCGGGTTTGAAGCTCTCTTCGACGCGTGGCAAGATTGCGTTAGATTACAGCTCAATGTCTAGTGGTCCAGACCTCCGTCCATACTCCAACAGACCTTCTGATGTCAGCGCGTCGGCTAATGTCGAGGACGATAACCTTATCTCTATCAGATGTAGGGCACGTGGCAGCTTCGACGGTGATCAATCTTACCTTCCTGCAGAAGATCTTCGCGAATTGTCTCCTCGCTCGAAAGGAAAGGAGGTCACTACACCTACTGCGGTAGTGTTCGAAACTCTGTCAGTGCTTTATCCTGTGGGTGAATCACGCGAGTCTTTGGTGAGGACACGTCATCCTCAGCTACCAGGAGCCTTTGGACATCAGCCTTTCGAAGGCTCTTCTCTCTCCTTGATTCGACGCGTGTCCCATAAAAGTGACATATCGAGCCCTCTCCCTCTCCACGTGCAGGTTCCTTCTCACTACTCCCACGTGCAGGTTGCTTCTCTAGCTATTGGTTTTCCCATTTCAAGTACGGGCCTGGACCCGGAATGCTCTCAGTCTTCTTATCCTAACGCATATCCTTCTCCATCTCAACCGCTCAATTGCCCTCAACATCCCTTAGCTATTACCTGGATGCCGGACCTCCCTCCATCTCCCAATAGCAAATCCCCGCGATGTATTTCAGATGAAGACTTCTCACGACGCGAATTGTCCAGTTGCTCCGACTTCCAGTCTCGTCCATCTTCTCCACCTTCTCCACCTTCTTCTCATCTTACCCCAGGGGACGTGCTAGATATGGGTCTTATCACCATTTTCCAAGAAACCCCAGGCAAAGTGCTTGTTGCAGAACCTCTCCAGATCTGTGCGGGCCTCCAACGGCATCAGCAGGAATCCTCTGTTACAAAGTCTCTTGACGACAACAGAGTCGACCTTTTGGACAAGATTCACGACAAACGTTGGGTCAGAGAAGCTCTTGGGTGTGTGGGAAGATCTCTCGGGTTGCCTTTTGGGAATAGAATGGAGGATTACATTGCATTATTTCAATGCATTGAAAACAAAGGTAGACCGCTATCAGAATCCCGTTCTCTCGCGAAGTCGACTCCTAAATCCGGTAGCAATCGCGAACTCAGGAGGCTGGAACCTAGTCCAGGTCTCAAATTGAATTCCTCATCCAAACAAAGGAGGCAGGGCAATCGGGGAAGCTCAGTTGGCCCATGAAGATTCTCTCTTGGAACGTAGGGGGCCTGGGTTCAAAGCAGAAACGAAGTCTTATTCAAGCCTCCGTCAATAGAAAAAATCCAGATATTCTTTGTTTTCAGGAGACTAAGGTGTCAGTTTTCAAACATAGTCTCCTCGCTTCTTTGTGGAGGGCATCGGATGCGAAGTGGGTTACGCTCGATGCCTCAGAATCTTCAGGGGGTATCCTTGTAGTATGGAAATCTTCCAATGGGATCTTCAATCTTTCTCGAAAGGATCATTTTCAATCTCTGTAATTCTTAAAGATATGTCTTCTAACTTCCAATGTCTCTTATCTGTAGTTTACGGCCCTTCTGTGGACTCTGGTAGACATGAATTTTGGGATGAGCTTACTCTTGCTAGACGTTCCTTTTCAGGCCCATTTTGTGTGGTTGGGGATTTTAACGTCGTCCGTTTCGCTGAAGATCACTTGCGGAGAAGAAGGGTATCTCCCGCTATGCATCGCTTCTCCGAATGGATTCAATCCCAAGGGCTTATAGACCTTCCGCTGCTGGGGGCTAAATTTACTTGGACGAATGACCGAAGATCTCCAATCCAATCCAGACTGGATAGATTCCTCGTCTCTCTGGAGTGGGTTGAGAATTTTCCTTCAATTATCCAAATTGTGCTGCCTAGAACGACCTCTGACCACTGTCCTCTGCTGCTTCTTTTGGAAGAGGATAACTGGGGTCCAAAACCTTTCAGATTTAACTCCTCTTGGCTCAGAATTGATGGCTTCAGGGAAAAGATTTCAGAATGGTGGGTGTCTTTCCAGGTGGACGGATTTGTGGGCCATAGACTTTTGTGTAAACTTAGATTACTCAAGTTAAAGATTAAGGAATGGCTTCAGGAGGAGTTTCGTATTAAAGAAACTAAAACGGAAGCTCTCCTCTCAGAACTCCAACGAATTGATGCTATCCAGGGTGGTAATTAGTTTTCAAACGAGGTTTTGCGTAGACACATCCAAATTATTCAGAAGCTTTCGGCTAGTGCTCTCCAAGACGAGGTTTCCTAGAAAATCAAATCTAAAGTCAGATGGATAGCCGAGGGGGACAAAAATACGAAATATTTTCACAACATTGCCAATACGCATGCTCGATCCAAGGCCATAGTCAGCATCAAGGAAAACGGAGAGTGGATTGAAGATAAACAGGAGACGCTGATCTCGCCATCAACCACTTCAAAGGCCTGTTATTTGCGGATTCGTGGGACAGACCTTGTCTTGATAACATTCAATTCAATACTCTGCAGACAGCTGAGAATGTTCTCCTTGAATCCGAATTCTCAATCGAAGAAATCAAGGAGGCTGTTGATTCATTAGGTGGTGACAAATCTCTCGGTCCAGATGGCTTCCCCATTATAATCTTCCAAACTTTTTGGGAGGTAGTTGGCCAAGACGTGCTTCTCTTCGTTCAGGAATTCCATAGAAGAGGAAGATTATCCAAGGGTCTCGGTGCTTCCTTCATCACCCTCATCCCCAAGGCAGCAGGAGCGAGTTCATTTGCAAATTTCAGACCAATTAGTTTGATCGGGAGTCCATACAAGATCCTCGCCAAGTTCTCTCATCTCGCCTTGCCAAGGTTATAGGGAATTTGATATCTCCAAATCAAAATGTGTTTATAAAGGGCAGACAAATCACGAATTGCGCCCTTATAGCCAATGAGGTCCTCCACTCATACTAGAAGTCTTCTAGAAAAGGTATTTTCTGTAAACTAGACATTGCTAAGGCCTAATATCACATTGATTAGGGCTTTCTCCAATTTATGCTTTCTCGCATGGGTTTTGGGCCCAGATGGAGATCTTGGATTCAGGCTTGTGTTGGCTCGGCCCATTTCTCCGTTTTGCTGAATGGCTCCCCCAAAGGCTTCTTCAAGAGCTCGAGAGGATTGCGCCAGGGGGAGCCCTTGTCTCCTCTTCTCTTCCTTCTTATCGCTGAAGCTCTCTCCAAATGATGACCAAGGTGCAGGAAGAAGGAATCTTAAGAGGTCTAGCTATGCCTGGGTTGCCCAACCCCATCACTCATATTCAATTCGCAGATGATACGCTAATTTTCTCTGAAGCCTCCTCAACCTTCATATCCAATCTACAAATGGCTCTCTATTGCTTTGAAGCGGTGTCTGGCCTTCGGATAAACATGGCAAAATCCAAACTGTTCGGAGTTAATGTTCCGACAGATAAGCTCCTGAGCCTCGTAGCATCTCTTCGATGCCCTGCAGACTCCTTTCCTACTTCCTTTGTGGGCCTCTCGCTTGCTATGGCCCCCCCTCCCAAAATGATGTGGGATAAAATCATAGGCAAAATTCATAAATATCTGGCGAGATGGAAATGCCGGTATTTGTCTCTCGGAGGTCGCCCTACCCTTATCAATGCGGCTCTGTCTAATCTTCCTATGTATTTCATGTCTCTCTTCCGATGCCCCTCTTCAGTGTTGAACGCTATCGAAGCCATTAGAAGATATTTCTTGTGGACCGGGAAGGACAATCAGAATGGTGTTCATCTTCTCGACTGGAAGGACGTCTGTAAGATATTCAGTGAAGGAGGAGCAAACATTAAAAACTTGAGGAGAATGAACTTTGCATTGCTTGGCAAATGGACGTGGAGATTAGGAGTAGATCCAGAGGCATTATGGGCGAGGATAGTCAAAGGGAAGTATGGCACATCCCAAGGGGGCTGGTGGACTAAAGACTCATCGTTTTACAAGGCATCCCACCTGTGGAAAGGAATCCTCAAGGCCAAACAAGCAGTCCTTCAAAATATCAGTTTTGCGTTGGGGAGCGGATCCGCCATTCGCTTTTGGGAGGACCCATGGATAGGAGATACGTTGCTGAAAAACCGATTCCCTAATATTTTCCGTCTGGCTCCTGATAAGAACAATTTCATTTCGGGTTGCTATTCTCTATTAGCGGGTAAAATAGTTTGGGATGTCAGATGTTCAAGAAATCTCAACGACAACGAGATTGTCGAATTTGCTGAGCTGATTGATTGCATTTCGAAATCAATGCCACATCCGTCAGTTCCTGACAAACTCATCTGGAATATTCACAAGTCAAGCTGCTTCACGGTCAAATCTTTCTACTCAGCTCTCTCCCCTCTAAACTATTTAGTCCCTGCTTCCCCATTCACCTGGAGACTCCCGGTTCCCCCAAAAGTCATCTGTTTTGGATGGTTAGCGGACCGTAATAGAATATTAACCGTTGATAATCTCAGAAAGAGAGGTATGCAGCTTGTTAATGTCTGTTTGTGTTGTATGCATAATGCAGAATCGGTGAATCATCTTCTGGTGCATTGTCCTTTCATCTCTCAAATCTGGAAAGATTTTTGTCAAAGGTTCAGCATATCCTGGTGCATTCCTTAGTCGGCCCATAGTCTCCTAGCTTCTTGGCATGGATTCAGGCTAGGAAAAGCTAGAACGTCCATCTGGAGAATGGCAATTTTGGCTATTTGGTGGTCAGTCTGGTTAGAAAGGAACGAGAGATGCTTCAACGATGTTTCTTCCTCGGCTAATGTAGTTGGGACTAGAGCCAAGAGGCTCATAGTGGAATGGGCATCTAATGTAAAGGGCTTGAAGGATGTTGATTTTTGTTTTTTAGGGGGTTACAGTCTTTCTGCTATCTCAGCAGATAGTCTCTTCTCCCGTCTTTTCCTGCTTTGTTTTCCTTTTCCTGTTTTAATAAATTCCTCTCGTTGCTTTTAAAAATAAAATAAAATGTGGGCATAGTTTGACACTGGCTGCCAACTTGACGCGACCTTCGAATATCTGGGCTTGAGACTGACAATGAGAGCGCAAAATTCCCATTGGCGCTATGCATGGATGCACGTATATATGTGTGTGCATGTCATTGCATGTGTGGTGGTGTGCATGTTTTTGTCTTGATGGTGTATGTATGTCTTTTAAAAATATGAATGTGTTTTCTTTTTTGTAAATTCAAATCCTAAAAATAAGAAAATTACTAGGAAAGAAAAGAACATATATGTACGTGTGTGTGTAAATTTTCCTCTTCATAATATTCAAATCCTTAAAAATAGAAAATACTGTGAAAAGGAGAAAACATAGGGTACTCAACCAAGCAACACCAAAAGCCACAAAGGAGAGGTCCCAGGATGATCATAAATATCCAATTGGACTTTTGTTAAAGGCGGATCATTCCATTGTTTAATTGTCCATTTGCAAACCACTTATCAGCTGATTAGGATGGTCTAGTGGGGATTTTTGGGCACAACTCATTCCAGGGTTACCCAGTGGTTTCTTTTTTTTAATTGTGGATCTGTGCATCATCTTTCAATCATCCATTTGCAAACCGCTAGTGAACAGATTTGGATTGTCTGGTGAGGATTAGTGCCTCCTACATGGCTGCTGGAGTTACTTTTGGGCCACTATGTATTTTTTATAATGTACTTTGAATTAGTCAATTCTGTTGAGTTGACGGCTGATTCACCTATTCAACATACAAAACCGACTGATTTTAAGCTGATTCCTGCTTAATTTCTAGGCAGCTGGTTTGGACTGGAAATCCGGTTCAGTTCCTGGCCGTCCTGCACGGAATTGTCTGATTCAAGATCCAATTCGAAATCGACTCGGTTTGCAAAAGTCGGTTCGATGAGAGGTGCAACGGAAGTTGATTTGTAGGTGGGACGAGTAAGACACCCTGTAACCATGCAGCATTGGGTATGTTCTGTATTTTCTTTAGCAATCCTCTACTACAATATGTGCGAAAGGAATTCTGTTTAATTCACATGGTGGCTTTCGTGATGCCTTGAAGACATGCGCTTTTAGATTGTGTTCTGTTTCTTTTAGTCCACATTGGTAGTGTTCTATTGCACCTGTGAAAACTGATTCAACTCAATGTATGTCTTTAATATAATGTTGAATAGTTTCATGGCTTTCGTTCTGCAGCAATAGAATTGAAGTCGCATACCAGGAGGCTGTCGCTTTGAAGAGGCAAGAGGAACTTATTCGTGAGGAGGAGGCAGCGGCGGGGCAAACTGAAAGTGAGATTAAGGCAAAGCGTGGTGTGACCGAAAAGGAGAAGTGAACTAAGAAAAAGCAGGTCAGTTTCTTCTCACATCTTCTGAAACAGGGTTACATCTGTTGGAGCTTAGCGACATGATAGTTATTTCACAGAGTTCTGTGAATGCATACACGTGCAATAAAGTTCATGCACACGTCACGCATATGCTAGTATGGCAGATAGGTGCAAGATCCAAGCCATCCATTAGGTCGGACCTTGTACATGCTTTCCAAAAATGAATCTGGTCCACTCAGCATGTGAGCCTCAATACTGGAAACAGGTGGATAGGTTTGAAAAGTTCAACCAAGTTTTTCAGAGCCATACTTTTGTTTTGCAAACTGTGGCCCGCCTGACCAATTGATCAACCTGATTCCTGGGATAATGCATCAATATAGTGGTACCGTCCTGGTAGATGGATTGGATCTTGGACCTACCATGCCATGCTAACATGTCCAGTGTGTACATGAGATTTATTGCACGATTGTGTGGGCCTAGCAAGGCTCTGTTTACATACTGAACATAAGAATCGTAAGATGGATAATCCGTTGAATCTCTGTGGCTCTGTTTAGCTTGATTTTGCAATCCATCGAGATACAAATGGTGTACAGCAGCATCAAGTGGTTGAATTCTCCCTTTTTCCATAAGTTAACCAACAAAAAGAAAAGAAAAGATGGGAACAATGGTGAGAATTACATTCAATGGTGCACAGGGGCCTACACAGCTGAAGTTCTGTTTCACTGTAATATGATCAGCCTGAATCAAGGACTGATTGGGGTTGATACAAATAAATGAAAATGTTGCCGAATGGATGCAAGGAGAAAACAAATGTTGCAATAGAAAATTTCCTAACAGAAGCACATCAGTATCACATGGCCTATGGTATTATTTGAAGAGTGATTATTTATTTATTTATTGTGAACCACATTGAATAGTTTTTTTTTAAAGATATTTATGTGCATTACTGTGGGTTCCATTTTTTACCATATTTGTCTAGAAGTAAATGTGGAACTGATGCTCATAAAAGAAGGCAAACGTGAAATCAATATGCCAGCTAAAGATGCCACTTTTGACTCTTGGGACAGTTTCCCCTTTTGTAATCTGTTGATTTTTCTGTTTCTCCTGTGATTATGTTAACAGGGCTGTTGTTACCAAACGGAATTAGTGTTGTGGCTCTATGGTAAAGTATTATCTGTACTCCATGAAACTAGAAAGTAGCTGGCTGATCTGCTTTGCAACTTAAGAAAATGGTCTTGGATTCTTTTAGCGTGGACTACAAACAATGTTCAAGGAGGCTGTGTGTGTCCAAAGGATTCAAGTGTCAGCAGATTCATGTTCAATGGAAGCTTTGGAAAAGAGTGTTATGACAGTTTTAGAAATTTTCTGAAACGATGATTTGTTTTCTGTTTCACATGAAGACTGATTATGTTCCTGGAGAGTGACTTAGATTTGTCCTTACCAAAAGAGGAGAGTGGAAAACTAAAGAGGCCTGCACCACCAAAACCCAAATTATATGAACTGCCTCCTGGAACACTCCCTGGAAAAATCCAGTGTAGCTGTACTATTGGTGATTGGGCAGTTCATCTCTCCTGGTTAGACTTGACAACTGTTTGGTTACACACACATGGGGAAAGAATTCAGCACTAGCAGTTTTTACTTTTGATAAAAATTGTAGCTTGAGCTCTTTGTTCGTGAAACTGATTGACAGTTTGCTGGCATTTTCTCGTTGGCAAACTCTATCGAGGTTTGCTTGAATACATCCTGATGTATTGTACTAAGATAGGTCAGGACTCTAGTCGGTAGATTGGGCCTTTTTCCGTGATTCAAATTGTTTATTTGATAGGGCTACCCTTGGATGAGAGATGCCCCCCTTCCATGATTATACAAAGGTTATGGTGACCGTTCGTTTTCAAAGCAAAAGAGCTAAACTATTGAAGGGTTGAAATAATCTAATTAGAGCTTTTATGTATTGTCTTATCATCAGATACAAAGTAAGACTTGTTATATAAATGTTTTGGATAACCCAGATTCGAAGGCTAATGTCCTGATGTTCATATTGCAATACGTGGGGATGTATTTGAGCAAACCTCAACTCTATCCGCTGGACTTGTCTTTGAGTTTGTGGAGGAGTGGGAAATTTAATTATCAGAATTTCATATATGTTTATTCTTTCGTGCGAGTATATTCGTTCACATCTTTCTTCGCAGCTTGCATTGACTGGTAGTTTTGTCTATTTTGAATTTTTCCATAAATGCATTCTTGTCTACATGCATCTTATATTAACATTAATCCGTTCTCTTCTTGCTTTTAAAAGAAAACTGATTTTAACGAAACTTTCTTGTGGTAGTTTTTTATGGTTTTTCTCAGCCCACTTTCTTTCCTTTTGTTTTTGTTTTTGTTTTTGTTTTTGTTTTTTTTTTTTTTTGTTTTTTCATTTTAATTCTATGCATTTCGTTTAAACTTTCATGTGGTTTTAGTTGTGAATTTTTCTCAGACCATTTCTTTCAGTTATAGTTTTTAACATTTTCATTTTCTCCATGTTCTGTTTAAACTTACATGTGGTTAGGACCAATATTGGCAATATTGATAATATTGGCCAATATTATCGGTATTGCAAGTCAGTGATAAGTTATCATTCTTCCCAATATCGACGATAATATCATCATTATGTCTCAAAATATCATTGATATCACGATATGTATCAATATCTCGCTTGAAGCCCTTTATAAAGTTTCATGGTATCGACGATAATCGATTCCATTAGATACCGTGCAACATCCATGGCTGATTCCCAAAACATTGAAAAAAATCCCAAAAATTCTCGTTTTTTTTTTCTTCCCCTACTCCTTAATCCTTCCTAACTTAATTTTGACCACTCCCTAACAAATCTTTGGAAGAAAAACCAAATATTTTGGCCGCAATCAAGATCGGAGTCGGTTTGGGACCGATTTCAAAATGGTGAGATTTTTTGGTTTTGATTCCTTTATAATTCAGTTGTAATTAATGGGAATAAGTTCATGTAAAATCATGGATTTGAAGCTTCAATTATTACAAGATTTGGGAAAAAATGTGGGAGATTTTTTTGACTGTAAATCTCACATTTCATCCACCGGCTTTTCTAAATGCTCCCAAACTTTACTTTCCAAGACTAAACCACTGCCTTTTTCTGGACAAAAATACTCCTGCATTACAAACCCATTTTCTGTAATCTTCTCTCCTCTCCTCTTCTGCAAAAACACATATTTTGGATTCTTCTCTCTTCTTCATACAACAACACCCCTCTACCTAAAACCCAATTTTTGGAATCTTCTATCCTCTTCCTACAGCTATACCCATCTTACCTAAAACCCATTTTCTGAAATTTTCTCTCTTCTTCATATAAGAATACCCTTCCACCAAACCGTTACTTCTTTGTTTTCGTTTTAGTTTATAAAAAAAGGACGAAAATGGTGCCTTCATTAAAGAAAGCACCCATTACAGGTATATTTGATCAAATTGCCTTAAACCTAAACCGAAAAAATTTCTTGTGGGCCATAGAAGTTTTGGATCAAGCTTGTATCTGTGTTTTTTGTTCATCTATGTCTGCATCATCTTATGAACAGGATGGATGACAAATAAAACATCATTGTAGGGCCTAACAAGGTTTCAACAATGGAAATGATTATCCAATTTCATGTTAGGCTCGCTCAATTTCATGTTAAGCTCTCTCAATTTCATTTGAAGCTTGCTCAATTTCATGTTAGGCTCGCTCAATTTCATTTGAAGCTCGCTCAATTTCACGTGAAGCTCGCTCAATTTCATGTTAGGCTCACACAATTTCATTTGAAGCTCGCTTAATTTCATGTTAGGCTCGCTCAATTTCATGTGAAGCTTGCTCAATTTCACATGAAGATCGCTCAATTTTATGTTAGGCTTGCTCAATTTCATGAAGCTGGAGTACATCCATTGCAGTCATTGGTCTTATTTGAATCACTGAGGCCGAAACGGCCGCGGCGACCCCACACCTGTGTCCTTTGATCCGCCTGGGTTCATCACTTCCAGTTCATTGCATACGAAGTGCTCGATCAAGTTTGAGTTGAGAAGAATACCAGGGCATCCCGATCTTGCTTTGAGTAGTGAGACTCGCTACTGAAGTGACATCAACCAAGTTATGTGGGTCCCACCATGATGTGTGTTTTGTATCCACACCGTCCATCCATTTGGAGAGATCATTTTAGGGCATTAGCCAAAGAATAAGACAAATCCAAGGCTCAAGTGGACCCCACCACACAAAACAATGGAGAGAGTGACGCCCACCATTAAAAACTTTTAAGGGTCACAAAAGTTTTCAATCAAGCCGATATTTGTGTTTTTCCTTATTTCATGTTCGTGTTAACCGATGAACAGGTTGGATCTCAAATAAACATCATGTGTACCTTAGGAAGGTTTCAACAGTGGGCGTCACTCTCCAAGTGGATGGACGGTGTAGATACAAAACTTACATCATGGTGGGACCCACATAACTTGGTGAAGTCACCTCAGTTGCAAGACTCGCTACTCGATCTGTTAGTAGCTAATCCGTGGACAGCAAGACGGGGTTGACCGGGTGTGGAGCCGGTCGACTAGGTTGGATAGGCAGCAAGATGGGGTCAACCGGGTTGGACAGGCAGTTGAAGGGTATTTTTGTCTGCAACGGGAAATCCGTACAACATTGGTTTATTTATGAAAAGTAAAGTTTGGTTGGTTTTGAAAAGCCGGTGGGTAAAAGGTGAGATTTACAGTGGGAAAAATCTCAAAATGGGGAAAATTTGAAATCCAAAATTTACCCAATTAAATTGCAATATGACCATGGAAAGATGAAATAAAACATGTCGGAGGCTGATCTACAAATTCATGGTGGTTTGTTTTTTTTGAAAAAAAAATTAAATTTTAGTTAAAAATATTAATTTTTTTTTCTTTTTTCAAAAATTCCACCTTAATAAGAAGTTAATTAGCTCCAATTTGATTGTTTAGGAATGTTTGATGAAAGTGTCACTATATACACACTCTAATTTGGGGATTTGGGAAAATTTTGAAAGTTTTCCAATTTTACCTAATTAAATTACAATTTGACTATGGAATGATAGAATCAAATATGTTGGAGGCCTATCTGCAGATTCATGGTGGTTTGGTGAATTTTTGAAAAAAAAAAAGTAATTAAAAATATTAAAATAATAAAAATAATTCTTTGAAAAATTCCACTATAATCAACAGTTAATTAGCCTCAATTTGAGTGTTTAGGAGTGTCAATGCATAGATTAGGATCCGATACAAAATAAACTTATCATGTGCACTTGTTTTTTGTGATCTTTTGGCTTCTAATTATGTATTGATGTTTTTATTTATTTATTTATTTTTAAGTTTCAATGAAAAGTTAGACCAAGGGTGTGATACATTACACGATACTTCCAATATTTCCCATGCAATAACTGCTATATTTTCGTATCCCAAGGGTGCGATACATCTGTCATAACGTTACGGAAAACATTGGTTAGGACTATGTAATTAGGGTTTTTTCATTGAGATTAGGGCTTACCACACCCACCTCTCTAATTTTTATTAATGGGCTAATAAGAGATACATATGGTAGTCCACAGGACCACCCAAATGACAATGTTTCCACTTTAACACTCCCCTTGAAGCTGGAGCATAGATATCTGTCATGCACTTGGAACATAGTAAAGAAAATTGTGCATATGGTAACACCTTAGTGAGGATATCTGCAACCTGTGATTTGGACTGAATATAGGCTGTGGTATTCTCTTTGGAAGTGATCTTCTCTCAGTTGAAATGGCAGTCAACTTCTTTGTGCTTGGTCCTCTCATTGAAGATTGAATTATTTGCGATGTGGGACGGTGCTTGATTTTCACAATAAAGCACCATAGGATCACCTGAAAACAACTTAAGCTCTTGTAACAAGGACTTGAGCCATAACAGCTCGCAAACTGCAGACTACTCCTAGAGCTACCTATGTTGCTTGCTTCTTCCTTTATGTTTCCTTTCTTAAACTCATCTGGCTCCTCTTTTTTCCTCCAAGAAAGAGGAAAATTGTAAGAGCTCTGCTAAGCCCAGACATGCCTTTTGACATGGTCCTCTACATGCGGCTGCAATGCAATGTGGCATGTGTGCAGGGTTCGTCCATCAGGATGTGTGTGGGCAATTGTCCATCAGTTGGGACGTCCTGTGCAGATTACCTGTCCCAGAAGTAGCTGTAAGCTTATTGGATGGGCCAAACATTTACAAAAACAATGGATATGGTTAAACATGATTTTGCCAGTGGTCCTTATCCAACATGCATCCCCTGTCCAACTTGATGCACAACTAAAATATCTCAAATTGCACATGGAGGTGTACGTGTGTATAAAAACCTTACCATAGCCTTGTTTGATGAATAACACTTCTTTGAAATGGATAAACAGAAAGCTTAAAGTAGATCATCCTCTTTACAGCCGGAAGTTTCAGTCCATCTTTTCATTTCTATATTATTTTGGTCTAGGCTAAACAGAAGCGCAGCAGCCGCAAAGGAAAAGACGGGGGCAGGGATGAAAAGTCTGAATTGATGGGGCAAGAGAAGCACCTTCAGGAAAGTCCTTCCGGTAAGAGAATGTTTGACGGCTTCTCTGTGGATTATAATTTGGCAACAGTGGTTTCACCAAATTAGTCGGCTTAATAATAGTTAAGGTATGCCATACCAATGTACCGAGTATCATGCACAGCCAGTGTATCAAATAACTCCTCTCAGGTAGGTCCAAGGTACTTTTTTCATAATTGCTAGCGTAGGGAGCATTTGCGAGATCTTAGCCATTCATTAGCTAGACCACCTTAGTTTGTAATCTGAAACATAGGTCCCACGGTTCAGGCTAATCTACTCGTCCCGTGGGTTGCACTTATAGGAGAAAGTTGAATGTCGAAGAGATTGACGTACGGTCCGCATTGAATGGACGTGCATGACCCACAAGATGAGCGGGCGGCCAGATTTTGGTTGAGAACATGTATGTTGTGGGATGCGCCAGACAAATGGCTCAGATCTCGCATGCTCCATGTGGATTCACACAAATCAGCATCTTCAATTGCCAGAACAAATACCATTTAAGTGCCAGAGTTGCACACGTGCGTGAGATTCGATTGCTCATCGTTATGTGGGGTCCATGCATTAATGAGAAAATCGACAGGTAAAACAAATAACTAATCAGTATTCATCGTTCAAATGTGGCCCACCTGATGAGCAAACCAACGGCTTAGATGATCTATCCGTCTCATAGTAAGTGAAAGCGACATTAGATGCTTCTTTAAACTACCCGGACTTTGGATTTTAGATAAGGAAAAAAGAAAACTATTATAATAAAGCGTGTCGGAGCTGATCGACTGCGTTTTGTTGAACGGTGATAACTTGGCCACCGTACACCTGATACACATGCAGGGGACGTGGATTGCTTACAGCCCTATGTTCGGTGTGGCCTACTGTAGTCTCTGTGTTACATCTAAGCCGTCCATTTGTTAGCCAGATTATTTTAGGGCATGAAACATGAGGCAAATCCAAATCTCTACGTGGACCACACCATAGAAACAGTGGGGAAAATGACACCCGCCGATAAAACCTTCCTAGTGTCTATTGTGATATTTATTTTCCATCCAAATCGTTCATAAGGTGACTCTGACCTGGATGAAAGGCAAACACAAATATCATCTCGATCCATAACCTCTGTGGGCCCTAAAAAGTTTTCAATGATGAACGTTCAATAATCCCTATTGTGTCCCGTGGTCTAGTCTACTTGAGCATTTGCCTCTTGTTTGGTCTCATTATCTAAAATGATATGGTGAAATGGATGAACCGATTGGATATTACATATACATAAAGGTGGGGCTCATAGATCTTAAGCCAGCCGGCTGTAGGTCATCCGTGCCCGCGGTCAGGTCAATCCGACCGTCCAAATCATGCGCCATGCAATGGATATGTAGCATCGCATGAAATCGCACTCATCGGATGATCCTAACCATCTGATTTCACGGAACGGATTTGGTAGCAAACTATCTTCTTTCTTTTTTTTATTATTTATTATTTACTTTTTTTTACACACGCACACACACCCCCACACACTCACGCTAATGGAATTTCACCACCTATGGATACTTGAACCCTTGACCGGGTGTTGAAACTCATGAGAGTCTACCACCCGAGCAAGAGTAAGGATCCAGACTATCTTCTTTCTTATCCATGCAGCTGGGGTTATCATTTGGACATTGATTAACTGTCCAGCTTATTCATCTTAGCCTTAAAAATCTCATTATGTGAAAGTTGACCCACTTGCCTCTCCAATGGACAAGTGATGGAGTTTTTTATTTTTATTTTTTATTTTTATTTTTTATTTACACACGCACCCACACATGCATAGTGGGATTTCAGCACCTATGGGTGTCGAACCCAAGACCTCGCGTTGAAACTCCTCAGAGTCTACCACTGAGATGAGGACTCGAACCCCAGTGATGGAGTTCAAATGCCCATGGATCTCAAGAAAGATCCAAGTATTGAACGCCTATCTCCATTGCGTCCAGATTTTTTTTAAGGGCCATTAGGTACCTTGCTCACTGAGTCACATGGGTGAAACTTAATGAGATCCACCCATCAGCTACCTCGCTTTATTTTCACCTTGGAACACAAAAATCATTCCATTCAAAACTTAGCTACGCCTCACCTTAGAAAAAAGTTATGATGGGACATCTATTATTAGCTGTGTCGGGCTTACCGTGGTATTTATATATCATCTAATCCATGCATAAGATTTGTCTTAATGGGATTTAAAAATAAAAATTAAAAAACAAAACTACCCGATGACCACAATATTCTAGAACTCAGGTAGGTGATAGCACATGAATTTAGAGGTTTTTATGTATGAGTTTATTTGAATAGCCACTTGAATATTGAATTAACCCTAATTTTCATGTCCAGATAATGTAGCTAATTGATGGGTGGATTTTTCGCACCTTGTTTCCCACGCTAGAAAAAGTGACCTTCTTAAGTACTTATGTGAGGTGTGCAAGCATTGTTAGAGTTGTGACCTTAGAAACCAATGTACACCCTAGTCTACTTGGTACGTGGATGTGATAAGGTGAATATCGTGTCATTGTCCTTATCCTATATAGGAATGTAAACGTATCATAGATATAAGATCTTAATATTAGACCTTTAAATACTTGTATTAGAGGATAAGTTCAAATCAATAATTTATGGACTTATTTGCCTATACTATAACCATGTGATCAAGGACTTGATAGTGCATGAAAGGTAATCAATCTTTAAACCTAAGGACGTGTAAGGTCTATAATCTTGACTATGCAGCTTTAGCCCGATTTATGAAGTTTTTCAGATGTCATTGAAAGTGAGCAATGCTAAATATGTCCATTAAAATTCAATTATTCTCTCTCGGGCTAACACGAGATCCATTGGATTTACCTATAAACTTATTTATGCTTACATCAAATTAGATAAAGGTCTCATCGAAAGGTTTTGTAACTAAGTGAGCATTTAAAATATTTTAATCGATTTCACAAAGCTTCTCATAATCGAAGTTTTATTTTAACCGTTAAAATTATTTTTATCAAACTCGATGATGACCTAATTACCTAAATCTAATAGTCCACGACTTGATCAACATAGGATCTAAATTTATGGCGAAATGTCATAATATTTAATGGATTAAATCATAAGTATATTCATGTATAATGCAAATCGACAAACTTCCCTCACAATATAATACAAAGAAGTTTGTAGGGTAATGGAGCACCATACGAATATGCATCCTGTCACGCCCCAAACTCAGAAACCAGGCTCACAAAATTCTCGATCATCGAATCCGGCACTGACAGCCTCTTTAGAACCTCATTCTCGGCTCCCAGGACCCATCCGTCAGGTTTCGATCCTCGGATGCTACGAGGAGGATTTTCAATATCAGTTTAATTCGTAATAAGCATAACCAAAGGTATAACCCACAAACAACAACCAAAAACTCCATCACATTTCTACTTTGATCAAAAATTATAAGTACAAAGCGTATAAAGGGAAATACAATGATGATAGACAAAAGCTCCAAAATGATCTGTCACGCGGTCTAGCTTCAGCGCTGCTGCGATCCAACGTCACCTGCACGCAACGGTCGTGCATAAGCTTATGGAAATCTTAGAGGGTGGTGAAGGTATGTGCGCAATGTAGTAATACAATTATGCAATATCAGAGTAATGCGGAATATGATGATGAATTGGTCGTACCAAGGCCATGGATGCACGGCATGAATGATGTCAGCCAAACCAAGGCCATGCGATGCAAGATGCAAACTAAGTACACCAATCCTCATCAAGTCCACATATCAGTACGGCTCAATTATAGAATATCACCGGGTCTAATACACTCCAATCAGATTGCCGTCCCATCGCGCCCAACAAGGTGAGTGGAAGAGACCTCACTATCCGTCTTCCAACATCGGGCCCGACTCGTCGATAGCGGACCCACTCCTCAAGCTGGTCAAACTTAGCCTAGCTTTGACCTCTCCACTTGAGCGAATAAGGCCGCACTCCTTTCCAACTGACCACGACATAGTGGAAAGCGTAGCCTCCTGGTATTCCGCATTCGGCGCTCATGCATCCACTCGGTCTAGACGTTGGAGCAACCTCCTGGTACCATAAAGGTTTAGGGATTTTCACACAGGGACATTTATAGTACCCAATGTAAAACGAGATTTCCGATATCCAATCCTGTCAACCACGATATGCTTGTGGAGGCTACGACCCTGATATCACTAGGACGTACAGTGTACATGTCACACAATGTGAGATGCATGAATCACGCAATCTAGTCATACAACAAACATGCACGTACCGCGCGTTTATGTGGGCAACTCCCCTTACCAGAAAGTCCATAACAATCTGCCCAATGGCGTGTATTATAATCAATCACTCATCTCATCACAGGCATGTAGATGATGCGTATGGGCATGTATCATGATGCTATGTTGTCACATACTCATAATCGGTGTCGATAACGGGCACCGATAATCGGCATATAAAATTGACATCAGCCTCGATAATCGGCACCAATGATAGCATCGACAATCGGCACAGACAATCAGCATCGATAATCGACACCGACAATCGGCACATAAACAAGGCGGGGTCCATCGATGATCAGCCGATGAACCATAGTATAAAGATTGACACTCAACCGTTGTTATATCAAATTCGATAGGACGGAGTCATCCGTCTACGGCGAATGAGGCCCACTTATTTGGGTTAACCCACCAAGGGAATGATGAGAATGAGCCTAACAAGGCCTAAGGAAAGGTCACAATGTGGGCATTCAACCATCATTGCCCATCAATGTGGACCTCTAACCAACATTGCTTCTAAGGAGTGGCCCATATAGGGGATTCATACACAACATAATAGCCACACATACATCACATTGGGCCCCATTATAGGCCTCTCATATATCGCGTTAGGCTTCATACAAGGGCCTCAAACGAATCACAATGAGCCACGCCCATGGGCCTCGAATACATCACAATGGGCCTCGCCTATGGGCCTTATCACTGGGCTTCATATGTTAAGTGGGCCACATCACATGGGTCACATTATTTGGGCCGTATCAATGTGCTTCATGTATATCAAATAGGTCGCACTGATGGGCCTCATGTATATCGAATCAGGCCCACCCTTTTGTATTTTTGAGATCCGACCTATTCATTAGTTAACATAGAGATAAATGAAGTGAAAACAAATATCAGTTTAATTGAAAACTACTGTGGCCCTTCGAAGTTTGAACAATGGATGTCACTATCCACTATCCACTACTTTAAATGGTGGGGGTCCATTTGAACTTTAGATCTGACCCATTCTTTTACTCATGCCATAAAATGATATCTCAAATGGTTGGACGGTTTGGATATAACACATACATCATGGTGGGTCCCACCGTCCAAGGGCTGGATGGTGAGGATATAACACATCCATCAAGGTTCGGACCCACAGACTTGCTGCGTCATTACAGCACCTAGCCAAACCGCCTTCCCACTGCTGGTGGGTCCCACCGTCCCAACTTGATGGACGGTGGATACGACACAGGCATCAAGTGTGGCCCATCGAAATGGATGGACGACGTGGATGGGGTCCCACAGACCCTGCTGACGGCAATACAGCGGCTATATAGCTGCCTACTTCAAGCAGAGTAGGTGGGTCCCACGTAGGGCCCACCACCATATATATGAATATATAATATATATTTATATAATATTAAATTAATACAATATTAACGTCCAAGCCCTAGACAACCTGGACAATGGCATACATCAATGAGTAGCCCCACACGTGAGGTGGGTCCCACCGTCCAAGGATGGTGAGGATGAAATACGTGAGGTTACTGGATGCTGGACGGACGGTGTAGATATGTATGCATCAAGTTGGGTCCCACCGTCCTGTTGTGTGGACGGTGAGGATGCAATGCACGCTTCAAGGTGGGTCCACATGTGTGGCCCACCACAGCTTTGAATAAAGTTGATATTTATATTTTCCATTCATCCAGGTTGTTGGACGTTTAGCAGGGTGGGCCCCGCGGTGTCCATCAAGTGGGCCACACATCAAGAGAGAGAGAGAGAGAGAGAGATGGAGATGGGAGGGACCCCGCCACTATGGGTCCCTCCAAATATAATGCATACATCAAATGGATCCCATTACAAGTGGGCCCTAATTAATTTTTTTTTTTAAAAAACAATGAGATGATGAACACCCACCATTGATCTTCTTGGTCCGATGGAAAGTAGTCTCCTTGGCTTCAATCTCAATGGAAGATGATAAAGTTTTGATGGTTAAGATGGGAGATGAGAGGGTAAGAAGTGGGCCACACTAAAGCTCCTCCATGAGAGCTTGGGAAGCTTGGACGTGTGATCTTTTGGTTGCTTGGAAAATGAGTTGAGAAATGAGAGAGAGGGTTGTAAGGAGAGTGAGAGAGATGGGTGATGGAGTGATGGATGGGAGAGAGGGATGGGTTGTGTAAGAAATTGTTGACTTTTAGGGTAGCTTATGTAAGAGAGGTATGGGTTGTGATGTGTTGAGTGATGTGTTGAGTGATGTAGTACTTGACTTATACTTAACCCTTAATGGGATTGATTGATTGATTGAGGTGACATTTAGGTAGAGATTCTCTTGGGTTTTACAATGCGGCGTTTTTTCTTGAACTGAACGCAGGCCCATATCTCCTGTCCTAAGTATCACCTTGGCGTGCGAGATACGGCATCAGAATTGCGGCGACGACGCGGTCGCTAGGATATAAGTCTTGGGTTGAGTCGACTCAGGTTTGCAGGACTCGACTTAAGATCACGCGCAAACATCGAATAAAAGTCGAAAGTCATCGGAATTCGATCGGGAGAATCGCGGGAACCTACGGAATGGTATGGACTAAGATACGGGCCTTACACATCCACAAAACATAACTCATCTATATTTATAAATATTACTGTGAAGAGATGAGAATAACTACAGAGAGAACCCTATAAATCCCCCTGGGCATCATTAAGAGAGAGGAAAAGGATGGAGATAGGTGTGCATCTCCCACTTTCATCTATCAGCATCTCGTTCTTAGTCTATTCCATGTGTGTGATCGTATGCGCCACACTCTATGAATAGCATACATCTTTCTTGATTTCTATAAGAGGTTTGAACGATAGTTCTCTCACTTACGATAGATGAGGGAAAAACCTCTTAGCTAGAAGATTTGCATCGTCAACTTTATTATGAAAATTTTATCTATGTGATTACATACTAAAAGCTAAAATTTTCACCATTCATCTTTGATTTTTATTAAAGAAATCTGATGTTATTGTAAGGGTTTTAGAGCATTAAATTAATTAAGATAAATTTTGAAAAGCTTTACCTCCTGATTTCAAGTTTAAAATTCAAGAAGTGATTCTTTTTTTTACTCATTGAAGTAATGAACACATTCTTAAAGCAAGGCTCGACTCTAATATTTCTCTTAAATAAACTCCAAACTCCTATCTAATGGTGAAGGGCAGCCAAACTAACTTTTTGAGCATCAAGGTTCAGTATAGCAACAAATAAGAGAGCTTACCATTTGATCAATGCAATAATCCTTTAAGAATCTTACCCGTCTTCTCTACCCCATGTTCAAATCCTTCTGTGAAAATAAATATCGAAGGTTCTTGTGATCGATAAATAAATCAAATTGTTCATCATATAAATAATGTCACCAAATCTTAAGAACAAAACTATGACAGCTAACTCCAAGTTGTGAGTCGGATAGTTGCGCTCGTGATTCTTTAGTTGTCGTGATGCATAAGCTATTAATTTATCTTCATACATTAGTACATAATTGAGTCCCAAATTTGACACATCGATATAAATAACAAATTTCAATCCCTCACAGGGAAGAGTAAGAATAGGCATCAAAGTTAATAATTGCTTCACATCAGGGAACAAGTCTTCACATTTGTTCGTCCACTTGAATAGTATACCCTTCCACGTTAAACTCATAAAAAGTAATATTCGAAAAGTCCTTAATAAATATTCTGTAATATCCAGCAAGCCCAAGGAAACTCATGATATCTAATATAATCGTGGGCTACTCCCTGTGAATTACTGCTTTGACCTTTGTCGGATCCATTGCAACTCCATCCTTTGTGATAATATGCCTGAGAAACTTCAAACTCTTCTTTTAAAATTCGTACTTTGAGAACTATGTATGCAGTTGGTTTTCTTTTAGGGATTCTAGCTTCATTCTTATGTGTTCCTCATAATCTTTGCTCGTGTTAGAATAAATCAATATGTCATCAACGAATACAATCATGAATTGGTCTAAATATGTTTGAAATACCATGTTCATCAGATCCATAAATACAACTAGGGCATTAGTCTTATAAATTAAGTGATAGCCAACAATCATGAATAAATCAATATGTCATCCTGTACTATGATTGTACAAGATGAGCATAAAAAATTAAGCCAACAATCGAGAACATAAGAGAGAGCATGAAGTACAAATGGGGGTCCCATTCACGATTAAATACATGAAATGAGATCATGAAATGGTTGAATTTGTCATCCCAGAGAACGATGAAGCTAGATATCATAACACGCTGGAATTCAACTTACAGAATGTTAAATTCAGCGATAGCTTTCAGAGATGTATTTTGATGCAGGGATGAACGTGATGAGGTCGATCACCATCTTCCTCACGAGGATAACTACTTTGAATCCAAGAAGCTTCTCTGGACTCCTCACCGAGACTTCTCAAATCCACGAGGAAAAATATAAACTAAAAATAATTCTATAAAGTCGAAATAAATTTGTTGAATATTGATAGATGAAATAAATGAGCCTATAACCCTTTAAATAGGGATACAGAGACTTTGAATAAGTTTAGGAATTAAACTATAATTAAAACTCCCTAAAATTTGTAACTTACTATAAATAGTAAATTTTTTATTTATAGTACGTGTCCTATGTGGCTTAACCACGTTATTCTCCTAATTTTTCAAAATACTTTTCATGTTGGGCGCAACTCTTAAAGCCTAACGGATGAAGAGTTATAATTAAACAAAAACATTCTATTTATAGTAAAAACGGAATTAAACATGAAATTAGACCACCGATATGATGGAATATCACAAATTCAGCATGGGTAACCTGGATAATCTAGGTTGGTTGTCTAAATCAGCTTGTCCTACCCCAAAATCATATATCGTATGTCGAGTAACTCATTCCAGTTTGCAAGATATAAGTATTTTAAGGTTCTAACGGTCTTGATGACTTCTGCCTCCGATCGGGCCTTCTTTGATCTATGTTGGACATGAAAGTGTCTGCGACCTACTCTACATTAGTCCCCTCCACTTCAAAAGAACTCGTTCTCAAGTTCTCGTGCTGCTTCGGTTTTTTATACTCATTTTGGTGCGTCATAACGATACCCGAATCAAAAGTTATGATCAATTTACGATCCACCTTCTTTTGGTCCAACAATGCTTAGAATGTATTTGTGATACATTCTATGTCACATTCTTTTACTATACAAAGCGTAATAGTGTATATAAATGGTTGCCTTCTAATGATGATTGGACAAGAGTCGAAGTAGTTCACAAGTTTCTTTCAATTTTTTACGACACAACGAAGATCTTCTCATGAAGCAAGTATCCAATAACAAATATATTTTTGCCAGAACTATGGAGAGTAAAAGATATTTTGTACAGAAGTTGTAGTGGACATACTTTGTACAATTAATGACTATGCGTATGCAGTTAAAGTTTGATAAGTATTGGTTGTAGTGTTGTCTGATAATAGATATTGTAGTCATTTTTTATTCTCTATATAAGATGTTCATAGTTGTATTTATTTTTAAAAAGTTGTATGGTGAGAAAATTGTCACTGAGTTCGATAAGAATCGTGATGCAATTGAAGATCTGTATAATTTCTATTTAAAACCTTTGGGGGCCGTAAAAGACAATACCACAGGTCAAACTCCTCAAGTGAGTTATAGTTCTGGTGTTGATGCACAAAGAAACACGATCGATGATTTCATGTCTTTCATGGCATAAGTTGAGACTTAAACGTAGACAACCCAAATAGAACTTGTCCACTATCTCGAGGAGCCACTTGTAAAGTATAATGGCGAAGAATTTGATGTTATACCGGTAGAAGTCAAAATCTCGTGAATCATAGTACCATGTGCTCTTGTTAATAGCACGAGATATATTATCAATTATAATTTCAACCATGGTGTCAAAATCTGCTTTTAGTTTAGAGAGTAGAGTCGTGAACAAGTATCGAAGCTCACTTACACCAGAATCAGTTAAAAGCGCTCATTTGCACACGAGATTGACTACGCCCGATATGGGAAAAATGGAACTCTGTTGATGATGAGTTCGGGGAAGAGGAGAGTGAGAAGTAGGATGAGACAATACCTGCAACAATTACATAAAGTAGGATGAGACATTGCCTTCTATTTCCCTTTCATTTGCTTACGATAATTTGAAAGTTATTATTTGTAGACTTGAATTGTAACATTTGATGGGTGGATGAATATTTTCTATGCTTATCACTTATGTATTTTAATATTACTTTTTATATATTTTTTCTCTTTTTATTTATGCTTTTAAATGACTTAATATTGCTTAAATCTCATATGGTTGGCTGGTTGCGTTTATTTATCTTCATTCCTTAATTATTTATATTGCCTCAACTTAACCAAATATTCTTTCTTTCAAAATACACAATTATATATGTGTCTTCAGAAGACGATCTATTGACAGATATTTGGGATTATGGAACTCAATTAAGTGTACTTCCTAAACGGAAAGATAAAGTTACAATGCAAGTTGTGTGAAAAATAATTTGT
The DNA here is from genome assembly GCF_029962835.1 of Magnolia sinica. Taxonomy (NCBI): domain Eukaryota; kingdom Viridiplantae; phylum Streptophyta; class Magnoliopsida; order Magnoliales; family Magnoliaceae; genus Magnolia; species Magnolia sinica. Next base: position 90,329,829 of record NC_080578.1, read on the forward strand.
AAACAAAACAAATCGGTTTGAATTATATTGGCTTGTTAGTGAGGAGGCGTTGTCCCATGTAGTAAAGCTCCTCCAAAAGTCTGGAATTTATTTCGAGTCATTCACAACTCAAATATAAAGGCTTCCACTATCTCTTCCCTTACAACCAATACAACCAACCACAGAAGATATAGAAGTAGGCATATTATAATTGAATAAGGATCGAGCAGAGGAATTGCTCTTATAGTTAGTAGAGAAGAAGAAGACAAACAATTAAGGGAACAAGACTAACATGATTATAAAAAAGCCATAAAATAAAGCTTGAAATTGGCATCTAGGACTAGACAACAACATTAACCCCCTTCGAGACAACGTGATGCTAAAGCATGCACGATTACGGGATATAAGCCAAGTGATAAATCATCAAAGTTTATTAAAAGTCTCGTAGCATTCTATAAGCAGTTGGGAATCTCATACAAATCGAATCATAAAAAAGAGGCCGAAAAAACTTGTTGAATATATCAATGAGAAAGATGGAAAGGTATCTCCGCCATCGAGATTCAAAATTTTATGTAACTTACAAATATTTTAAGTACACCATGACTGGATCTCGGACTCAACCCGAAGTTCACAATTCAAGTATAAAATCTAGGTCGAGACTAACTTTCATTAAGGATAATTCTAGCGACAAAGGTGCAAAAGGGGGTTACTATACTCGGGTTGATTACACGTCACAAACGCATTCATCATAGTATAAGGGTCCATATTGAATGATTCATGAATGGTACATTAAAATTGCACGAACAATTATATGTGGAACATTGATCCATATGAGATTCTAAACATACTTTTGATTTTTGACAATTTTAATTTTAAAAAAGTTCATTTTTTTAAAATTACTTTTGAGTCCTTAACAATATTTATTCGATGTTACAACTCAAATCAAGTAAAACCATTAATTGAATTAAAGTCGAACTAATTTAAGTGCATGTCAACTCGCAATTCAGTGACTCGACCCCAACTCGAGTTTGGTCATTGTGACTCATACACGTATATTTGGTCCACCTATCATAAATTAGTCAAGAGGCTAGACCCGTATTAACATTCATAATCGGGTTAGGCATTCCATTTGTAACATTCGTAAACTAAGCTATCGGGTCGAGTTTACTTTTTGGTCGGACTTTATCTAATTAAAATAATCAACCGGATCAAGTCGAGAACCATATTATGTTACTTGGACAATTCTCAACTCGATGCCCATATAACATTCTAGTAATAATAGAATACATCAACATCTTAATAATAACAACAATTTTCCTTGTACTCTGCCGAATATGACCATTGATCTTGAGCATCATCCACCAACTTGGCCTCATTTGTTGACTTTTGACTCAGATTTCCTGTCTTATTCATGTCTGTATAGTTGTCAATCCGCAACGTTAACTGGCCAGGCTAGTAAGTGAACCCATCATGGTTATACATATCACAATATAAGATAATATACCAAATATGGAATATCGTGAGCATGAATGCAAGGATGTCATGAGATGCATGTCAAGTGGGATGATCGTCCACTTGCTTAGGTTAGATACTCGTCTACCAAAAAACTATACTCAACAGATTCTAACGTATGTAGGCATGAATAATCACTCATCCACTCTTTGAGTAGGAGTTGACTTCCAATGTCGTGGACTTCTAACAATGAATTTAATAGGTGTAACCCTCTAGGGAGATCCTCCATGAAACTCAGGCACAAGATGTGCATGCAATTACGATGGATGCATGCTCAGTGTCTATGCGTGGTCATGTATAGTTAACAGGTACATCTCTCTCTTAGAGGAATAACGAACTTAAAATATGAATAATTGACATATTTATATGTTCAATATGTATATATCAAAATTCTCTTAGATTGTATGTCCTATAACAATGTTCATGTTATTACAACCATATAGCACTCACATGGAATTCATATCATACACATCAATCACAACAATCAAATCTTCTATCTTAACCATATATGTATGAGGTATGTTGGGATTCACTTACCCATTTGTGGTAAGGTTGAATCCGTTTAAATAGTCAAACATTTTTTAATATAGAATATTAGTCCCTAAAAGAATGATTCATTATTTAATTTAACTATCTCATCAAGTGAGGTCCACCTTTGATCAAATCAAGAAGACCTAAAATAAATCCTTAAGCTTAAATTAAAAAAATAATGTCTTGATCAATACAATTGATTGATCAAGCTAGTTCAAGGGCCTTCGATCGATCTACCGATAAATCAACTATTAATTGATGGAAAATTAAAATTTTCAGCTTAGGTCTCTAGACACTTTTGCTTCCCTTTAATCGATCACAACTGCCCGAATTAAATTAGTTTGCTCGCTGGGCAGTTTTGGTCAGTCTTGATCAGAACCCTTGCTCGATCAAGATCACTCGAGGAGACTCCTGATCAATCGAACCTAGTCATTGATTAATCAAAATTTAACACAATTTTAAGCTTTGGTCTCTAAACAAAATTTGACACATTCGATCGATCAACCGAGCCGGATATGTTCTGTTACACAATCCGGTTTTTTTAAAAAAAAATAGGATTTTTCTTCTTATTCCATAGTTTTTATGGATTCCATTGATCAATGAATTGGGTCCAACCCATCCAATTGTTTTTCTCATTATTAAATTCAGAAAAACTAAAGGATTGCTTAAATATGAATATCTAACATCTATGGCCGGTCGTTAAAACTATTTTCGACAAGATTATCATTAACTATAAAATTCTTCAAATCATTATGGAAATTTTATTCTTTAATCCAATCTAAGATTTGAGGATCTAACACGATTTAGCTTTAATATTCGTAAATTTGGATTTCCTTATACTGAAAAATGTATGTGGGCGAGTTCTCACGTGCTTGCACAATCTGGTTAAAGTTCATCCATAATTAATAATCAGAGTAGCCTTAGATCAGTGGCATCAAAATTCAAGCAGAGATAACAAATTCCAAAAATTCTACCATAATTAAAATTCCTGCAGTGTTAAGAGCTGATCTCTTAACCTATCCCTCTATCGAGAGTACTCTTACTAATTAGGCTAAGTGTTTTGTTTTATTAATAAGTAAAAATTAAATTACTAATTTGTTTAATCAGGGTTCCAATAGTGGGGATCGCCTAAAATGGGGATTATACAAGACAGAATATACAACAAAATTAACACATATAGCATACTTAATCGAGGACTCTAGTATATACATGCACAAATTGAAATAAATGTAAGGTTTTTTAATTTCGCCCGACACTCTTAAGAATTCATATTATCTTCTTAAAGCTCGAGGTTTTGCCAGTCATTGACGTGTGAAGCGTTTCTTTCGTATTTCCATACTATTGATATATATATGATACATTATGTATGCTAATTAACTAAGGTGGCAATGTGAGATAATACGTTACAAGTCCAACTCAGTCCATAATTTTAAAGTGTCCTATAAATCAAGGAACTATTTTTCTTTTAGTTTTAAAACATATAAGTACCTTCATTAGTGAGACATTAATTGGTGAACCTTCAGAAAAACATAATATCCAATTACGAATTTTAAGTCACGTCTTCTATTATCTAAATAGCTCTTTTGCTTACTATGGGCCGCTAACAATCATTTCATGATAATATCTACCTTCTCTGTGGCCTTTTTAATGATATCGGGTTCAAATAACCCATCCTTTCCTACTTCGGTCCAACAATTTGGCGCGCGACTCAGACGCCCATAAAGTGCTTTATAAGGAGCCATTCTGATACTAGCTTGAAATTGTTGTCAAACGCAAACTCTGCAAAATGAAGATTGTCATCCCAACTTTCCTTAAAATCCAAAGCACATGGTCACAAAAGATATTTAAGTATCTGATTCTTACAAACTAGTTAAAAAATGCGACATAAAACACGGATCATGATTTGATATGATAGAACATTATACTCCATGCAATCATACAACTTCCTTGATATAGAGCTTAGCAATCCATCCATAGAGTAGTTAATATGAATATGAATAAAATGCACTGACTTTGTCAGCCGATCAATGATTACCTAAACCGAATTATACTTCTTTTGAGTTAACGAGAGCTAAACTATGAAATCCATTGAAATTCATACCCAATTCTATTTTAGTACCTTTAGAGGGTGTAAAAGATCAGAGGAGTTTTGATGATCAACCTTTACTTGCTAACAAGTAAAACATCGTAATACATATTTGGTTATCATCCATGGAATCAGCAAGCATAAGTATGAAATCGTCGAGGCAAATAAAATGGTAAAAGGCACGCTACAATTTGATATTTCTTTTGCAAATGATAACTTCACTAATATAAGTGCTGTGAATTATAATACCAAGATGGATACACCGCTTCTGAAATTGTAGATTTACTTCGAGCTCTTTCACAAAATCTAACATCTCGCATTCTCTAATCATAAATATGACTATACCTTACTGTTTCTTGCTTAGCGCATCTACTGCCAAATTTATCTTATCAGGATGGTAGGATAGTTCAAAATCATAATCCTTTAAGAATCTTACCCGTCTTCTCTACCCCATGTTCAAATCCTTCTTGAGTCGGATAGTTGCGCTCGTGATTCTTTAGTTGTCGTGATGCATAAGCTATTAATTTATCTTCATACATTAGTACATAATTGAGTCCCAAATTTGACACATCGATATAAATAACAAATTTCAATCCCTCACAGGGAAGAGTAAGAATAGGCATCAAAGTTAATAAGCATAGGATGACAGATTGGACACGATGTCCCATACTACCATACCCGATCCATGAGTCTTATGAATCGTACCACTAACGGTTATAAGTGTACTCATTCAATAGGAACGGGATATCTTAGAATTTATTCGTTGTTGTCATACATCGCAAACATAAGTGGTCTATCAACTCTTAGGCTAGTTCAATTGACTTTGGAAACTCCGACTCGACCGACATTGGGTGCGAGCATCCCGTGTAACCCATCTATTGTCGGTCATCCGTGTTCGACTCAGGTCGATTGAACAAGTCTGGGGTGTCCGACCTAACTTGGGCCACCTCCTTAGTTCTGGCGGTTAGCCAACTGACCCAACATCGTATCAATCCTAAATATCATTACAAAATAAATACTATGTTATGCAATCATAGCATAAATTTCATTACACAACCACTTAGGCATTTCGTCGAACATGTGAGCATCCATAGGGTAATAAGTTCACTAAAGCATTAAATCAAATATGTGACCATGCATAGAGTAGTAAAATCACATAAGCATTAAATCAAGCATGTGAGTATCAACAAAGCAACACTTTTCATCACGTAAACATTTCATCAAACATATAAGCATTTATATCCAATTAATAACATTTATTATAGCTAAATTAAAATGTGAACATACTAGCATGCACGAATTCATCTACAAGCAACTAATAATTGACTGAGACCCTTAAGGGTCAATAAAAGATGACCTAAAGATAAATTGTCTACACCTTGTGATGATTCGCCCGATTCACGGTGCTCTTAGGATTAGGGTGTAACACCTCAGTTCTCAAAATCCAAGTACACTACTCGTTTTCCAAAAACCCGAGTGTTAACCTCTAAAGATAGCCCAAACTTCACGTACATTTTTTTCTTTTCTTTATCAGAGTTAGCAATTTAGTGGAATAGAAACAAATCAAGTATAAGAGAGAGTGTAAATATACATAACTAAATATTCGAGAGGTTGCTCGAAAACTTATACAAACTAATGTCTTAAACTTTTACAAAATATGACATTACAAATTAAATACAAATAAAATTAGGAATAAAGAGTCGCAAGATCATATGGCTCTTCCTATTCCACATGAACACCAATATGTGCATCATCAGTGTCTCTTGCACGCTGAATACGGTTTAATAACATCAATGGCTATCCCAGTGAGGTATAACCCCCCAGATTTATCGAAACATCGGGATAATTAAGCATAGTTTATCAGGAATAGTTTATAATGAATATTTCACAATGACTATCATAGTAATAAGACAGTTTATTAGATACGCATATATTGAATAAATTTCATAAAGAAAATATTGTTTAAATGCATAAATGCATGCACATGCTCACAGACCTGGGGATGCACATTTAGCTGGCAAAAGGTCACCTAAGGAGAACTAGCCACCCAGAAAAGTACTCAAAGGTACACCCTAAGGAGAACTAATCATCCGAAAAAGACCATACAAAGAGGACACCCAAGGTGAACTAGTCTCCTAAAAAAGTACTCAAATGTATGTCTTAAGGAGGACTAGGCACCTAGAAAAGTCTATGCAATAAGGACAACCCATAATGGTTCTAATACACGCAATAATAACTTAGGATCACTTGGTAAAATACTATATAGTACAACCCATGATGATCCAAAAAGACCCCCGTGTCTTACATCGACCACCCGGTAAATTCCGTATGCCATGAAAATACATGATTAGCCCAACCATTATTATTTCAATTTCAAACAACCATTTTAAGGAAGCTCAAAGGTCACTATGGGAGGCTCGTCACCCAGCATAGGTCGACAACTTGGGCATAGTGTCTCATACCACCATCCCCGGCTCATGAGACTCTAACAAATAGGATGTATAAATGCAACCTTCTCAACTAGTGGCCAATTATAGTTCTACAAGTGGAACTTACTATCGCAAGGTTATACGAAAAAGATCCATTAAAGCCACATAGAGAAAATATTCCATCAAGCCGTATAGGGAAAACAGTTCATCCCAAGGATGTGATAAAAAGGATTATCCTAAAAGCCACTTAGGTAGCGAATGGTCCAAAAGATGGTAAGTCCACCATATAATTTCATTTAATCTATTACGCAAATGACCACTAATTTGAGGACCTCTAAATACACCATAAAGTAATCACAAGTGGTAAAACAAGTCACATACGATATCAATAATACTTACATATTTAAAGTGTTCAATTTAAACCAGAATAGGAACATTTGAAATCATACTTGAATTTTAAATCTAGCGATAAACCATTTACGAAGAATTACATGAATAGAACCAACATTTATCATCATTTTTAACGAATATTAAATTAAGCAATCAGTGAAGTAAATGAACTAAGATAACTATTATGATGTAGAAAAAGCTCGAAGGGTGATCCTCACCTTTAAATTAGATTATCGCAACGTGAACACTCCAATGCATGAATCCAACTTGAACGGGTTGGATCTAAGTTCCATACACCTTCTACTGTTAAGATCTTAACCCCAGTCTTTGATCTCCAATGTTGACTCGGTTGAGTCAACTTGACTAAATTCTCTCTTCCTCTTTCCTCTTTCTCCTTCTCTTTTTCTCATTTTTCCTTTCTTCTATCCCTGACATGACCAATGGTGTCTGGATATGACCAAGCTCACATCTAACTCAGGCCGACCTCAACCCAATGAGTCAGACCCGTTTGACTCAATACTGACCTCACGGTCTCTCTCCTTCTTCTTTTCCCTTCCTTATGCTTCTCTCACTGCTTACCAGAGAAATTCTAGACTCGGCCCGCACTCGGCCGCGACTCGAACTGAGTCGACTCGAGCCAACGAGTCACTGACTCGCCTGCCATCTCTACATGTACTCTCTTTGATCTTCCTCCTTACTTTTCTTCCCCCTCCTGCTTCTCTGCTTATTAAGTCAGTCAACAAGGAGTTTGGCTTCAGATCCGACTCACCAGACTCGCCTTGGTTCAACTCAAAACTCGGCAAACTCGATTTAACGAGTTGAATCTACTCGACTCGGCAGCAACCCAGACCACACTTCTCCTCACTCTTTCCCTTTTCTTTCTTTCTTTCTTCTTCTTCTTATTCTTCTTTGTTTCTCCTCTTTTTGGACAGCTACAAGGACTGGACAGATCCACACTCACCTAGAACGACTCAGGGATTCGGCTTAACCCAACTAAGTCAGGACCGACAGTGACCCGATGAACAATTCGACACCCATCTCTCCCTCTATCTTCTTATTTCCTTTTGTTATCTCTGTCCAACGACTGGACTTAATGAAGTTCAACTTGACTCGCAGTGACTCACGCCAATGACTCAAGTGAGTCAACCTGGCTTGGCTGCCTTCGACTCTTCTCTTCCTTCCTTCTATTCGACTTTCTCTCTTCTTCCTTTTCTCTTTTTCTTCTTTCTTTCTGCTGGGAGGACTTGAGGCATGGGACTTGACCTGGACTTACTGCAACCTGAACTGAGTCAAATGACTCAGTGGAATAATAAGAATGACGGCGCTCTCTTCCTCTCTTTTTTTATTTCATTTTTATTTCCAGAAGGGTTGCCCTAAAAGGCAGCCTTTTATAAATCTTTTTAATATATTCCAAACGGTTTGAATCGTAACTAATCAAAGGATTAATTACGATGTTTAATTGTTTAATCCGTGCCATTTTGTGACATTATAAGTGGATCATGCTTGCATGGTTGTGATCAGACGATTTGGATGGACTTTTGAGACTCTGGCTCACCTAAAGGATGTCTTCAATCAAAAGAATGGGGTCCACCCAAGAAAATGGGTTTTTCGGTCGATTGGAGAAGACGGTGAGGTTGATCATGGCTATTTCTGATCCATGGCCCCATCCTCTGATTCATAGCTTTTGAATGGATCGGATGGGTCCCCTGATCACTGAGGGGCCCACCAATGGACGGTTATTAGTGTTTTCCTTAGTGGGTTCGAGTGCAACATGCGGCGGTGGCTCTTGTTAAGTGATGAAAGCCCTAACTCGTGTGGAGAGGAATGGATGGCTAGGATCATCCTGCACAGAGGGCTAGGATTTAAGGATGAGGAGGTATGCGTGATGCCAGCTAGCGTAAAAAAAGCGAATATTCTATTTTTGGCAAAAAAGAGTCACACGCAGCGCACTTCGCGCTTCTGTTTGTGCGTACGTGCATATGCATGATCTTGTACGGACACCATGGGCTTGGACGATTTTGGCAGACAAACACGATGGATAATTTAGACCGGGCGAGCCGATCACGAAGGTGGGCCACGGACCACGAGAGCAATGGAAAGTTTCCATTTTCGGAAACCATCGTACGCACCACTTGTTTTGTGCCAGCCATTGTGTGTATGAACATGTGTGGAAATGTGTAGAACCAGTTGGGTTCGGTCGAATTTTCCTTCTATGTAAGATGAACGGTTCGGATCATTAGAGATGATTATGATGGTGGGCCATGGCAAGACAAAACGAATGCTGTCCGTTTAAACAAAATCCTGGCCAGAAAATAGGGAGAAAAATCTCATTTTTCTGTTTTCATTGGGTCAAACCTGGTTGGACCGGAAATTTCAATTCGGTGCACCGCAGCTATGCACAGTTTGTCCACACACACCCATGAATGTGGGGCCCATAGGGATGTTTTGAGAGATCTACTCCATCCAACGGGCTCTACGGTCCGTGAAATGGTATCCGACCAAAGACGAGAAAAATCAGAAACTCAGGTGGGCTATATCAATGGGATTATGGTCTTTCTGTGTTAATTTCCATCAATTTATTGGTTAGATTAGCTTTATGTGATTATCAATAGTCCTAGGAGGTTCTAAAGTCCATCCGGGTGAGTTTTTGCCAGTTGATTTATGGGATATATGGTCATAGTCCCTAAATTTATGGTTATCCTACAATTTGTGAAGATTTGACGGTCGAATCATTCCATAGAACGAATTTCTCGACGATTCAGGGTTCTAGGACTAATTACATGGAATTTAATAGCTAATAGTCAATCTGTTACATTAGGGTGGGAATTTTATCTGATCAGACACCGATGACTAATGGATGGTGGATCCGATTTATGTTAGAGTGAAGTGAACACTCAAATGAGTCATGTTTATGCATGCAATAAGTCAGGTTTTCATGATAATACTCGAGTACTGGAAAGTATGAGGTGTTACATAGGGTTTTATAGAAAATCATTGAAAAACCTAAACGAACGTATAGGCTTGTGATATTAAGGGCAAACCATTATTGAAACCCTATATTACAAATGGGATTCAATGCTTACTTCCAAATGTTACTGGGAAAGCTCCGACAATGACTTTAGTTACGACGGGCTGACTGAAGAGGGGGATGAGAGGGTGGAGGTGCACCAACACTAACTCTTCCAAGGTTTCTCTCTTCTCCTTTCTCCTCTTTTTCTTCTCTCTCCCTCTTCCTTTTTCTCTTTTTGTAGGGGAAAATCAGATGGGGGCAAGGGATGCCCCCAAAATCCCTATTTACAGCACCAAATTTGGTGCAAATGGCCCTAAGGGCTGAATTTTTTTTTTTTTAATTTTTACTATACTAGTCTTAGGGAAGTGCATTTCTACCATTTGGGGGCTACTACGGGGCGTAAGGGTCGACACCCACCGTATGATAGTTGGCTCTAGTGATAATCTACACATAGACACAATCGACTCGTCATTTGGACACACCGATCAACGGGTATGATCATAAGTCGGTTCGACGGTCACGGACCATCGATCATGCCCACAAATATTCAAATTTATGTAGGATATTATTCTAGGTTATTTTTCTAAATTTGGCCACAATCTAACAGCCCGAAAGTCACAACTTTGGCAAAGACCAGACACATGAAACTAATTTAAGTTATGAATTGATTTTAGGAATATTCACACATCTCATGTACCAGCCTTGTAAGTCATCTTGGCTTGATGTCCCGCAATGGACGACACGCCCACTAAATCGAACGTCTTTCCATAGTCTCGGGTTTAGTGGCCTACTAACTAGTGGTCTAGAACTTATTTAAAGAATCAGGGCATTTCTAAAATGAATTGCATTACGAGATTTCTTGTACACAATAACTAGAGTTTTGATTAGCTAAGTTCATAGCATGACCTATCATAATTAGCGTTAATGATGATTCAACTCTAATCACCCTAATCACAAACTATAATTCAACTATGTTAGAAACTACCTGAATTAGTAAAATATACTAAAAATAAAAAATTCTAATTTAATTATATATGATGATTCCTAGCATAATTAAAAGCATTTCCTAAGAAGACTCGGAATACAAAAAATCTAAGATGAAAAAGATATGTGTGGTCCATCAGCAACATGAAGTTGTAGAAAATTTCAGTTTCATTAAGTTTATCGCTTGTAATATTTTTAGTACTTTTAATAACTATACTATTTTTATAATTTTTATAGTAGTTTATTATCAAGTGTACTTTGGCCCCACCAAATTTTATTACATTTTTACTTTTAGAAATTTTCTAAAAAATTTAGAAGTACCAGTTGCTTGAAACCAATGATTTTCGGTACATTTTCTAGGACTCCTGAATTTAACCTTATTTAAGCTTTGTTTTCATTTTTTAAAAATATTTTTATATAAAATGAAACTCATCGATTTTCAATCTGGCTTTTGAATTGCCTTAATTGGAGTTGTAAAAAAATAGATAAGAATTTCTGAAGTCAGTACACTGAAACTGCCAAAATCTAAATATGCATAATATTGCTGAACAGGGGGTGACGATGACACTGTCAATTTCTATCCAGATTTTGGCAGTGGCATCATCAGGGTCTGTCCAGAAACTCTTTTTTTTTAATTTTATTTTATTTTTACAGTGGCACCACCAAGGTCGGTTCATGCTCTATAAAATTTGAACTTCCACTCTTTAGGACTATTTTGAGGGACCCCACAACACTCTTTTTAGTCCCAAATACATGTGAACACATGCACAAATATGCACTCAAATGGAGAAATCAAAGGTAACACCCTACGATGTCTAACTCCCAAGTTGGTAAAAATCTAAGACATTACATGGGTCCAACCCATCTAATGGTTTTTGTCATAGTTGAATTTGAAAAAAATCAAATGATTGCTCAAATTCGAATATATGACATCTACAATCAACTGTTAAAACTATTTTCGACAAAACGATCATTAATTATAAAATTTTGTAAATCGCTATGGAAAATCTATTCGTTTATCCAATATAAGATTTGATTCTCTAACACGATTTGGCCTTAAGATCCGTATATTTGGATTTCCTTATACTAGAACAACTGGATTTCTCACAATTGATCATCCTGTTACATAAACTTGTTAAAAAATCATTTTCCATTGTTTAAAACTTCTTCCTAGATCAAAATGATGGATGTAGGGTTAATCCACCACGTCCATTGGTTAACTCCATGGTTTTTTAGGTAGGAAATTGCAGAATTTTTTTTTAAAAAAAATAAATAAATGAAAACTTACCAGCAGAGGTGCTTTTTTCGTAGGGCTTCTCTCTCTCTGTTGTTCTTTGGTTTATGATTTTCTGCATGAATTTTCCGCAGCTTTTCCCTTTAAATAGAGAAATTACTAACTCTAAAATATTCCACCATAATTTTCTTATGAATTTTGGCAAAAATAAAATTCTTACAATGTTAAGAGTTAATCTCTTAACTTATCCCTCTACTAAGAGTGCTCTTATCAATTAGGCTAAGGACTTGGTTCTATTAATAAATAAAAATTAAATTATTAATTTATTTAATTAGGGTCTTGTGTGGGTCACAAAAACTAGGTTTATTATAGTACCAATCACTTCGGCCTAATTTACCTAGTCTAAGGGCTCTGGACAAAACAATGAGCCTCCTGTTCATTAGAAATTAAGGTCCAAGTCTAATGAAGTGGCTAGACATACTACAATAAAGTGACATATATGTCTCCATTTACTTGTCTCTTTGTTTATGGGGCATTGAGAATATCCATTAGGGGCAATTGGATTAAGTGTGATTTTAGTTTTTAGGAATTAGTAGGTACCATTGGCTACATGTTCTACTAAAGTGGTCATGACTAAGAATGCACATTGGCTCTTAGATTCAATGGCATGGCGTAAGTATCATGCATTGGAGAATTAATAAGGTGGTGAATGTCTCCAAACATTCGTTGTTTGATTCAAAGGAGTTCACTGTTTAGCTAGAGCCAAATGGGGTGGATGGTGTTATTAGCATAAGATCAAATACTCTATGTCACAAATGTGTTGGGCCATTTGAGCTTGTATTATGGACATTCAATTAAGCTCATGATGCACTGGGTTCCATACTAGGATCGATTATTAGGCTCATTTTTTTAGATAATCTAATCGACTATCTTGTTGATTAGAAAGTTTAATACAATAAAGTTTCTTTTTTATGCTTAGATTTTAATAAGACATTTTCTCTGATGTGGACTATTGCACCTTTTATGCAATCATGAATATTGAATACATTCTCTCTCAATTGAAAAGCATTCCTAACCTTAATGACTCCAACTTTCCAAAATAAAATGAGGCATTAGAAATTATCCTTAGTTATATGGAATTAAACTTGACCCTAAATGAAGATCAACCTACAAAAACCCCCAAATCCAATCATGCTTATGATATTGTCAAATATAACAGGTCATAACGGATAATAAGCTAAGTATAAATATTGTTAGACATTCAATTTCTAAGTCTTTTCATGGGAGTATACTTGAGAAATAGAACGTGAAAGAATCCATCGAATATCGAAAAAAATGTTCATTAAATTTAATAAGGCAAATACAATAACAGTTTTTACTGAACTTATGACTTTAAAATATAATACTGATGACATTAGGGAATACATTATAAAGATGGTTGATCTTGCAACTAAGTTAAAGGAATTCCAGTTGAATATTTTAGAAGACCTGGTGGGTCTATTTTGTGTTGATTTTTCTTCCCTCCAATTTCAGCACTTTTAAAGTTAATTACAATACCCAAAAAAAGAAAAATAGATCTTAACTGAGCCGATCTCGCACGGTATGAAATAGAAATATAAACTTAGACAAGAGTGACCAAAGAGTGCTCATATCACATACTTATCTTAAAGGAATAACCCAAAGAGAAAAAAGAGAGACTTTAAGAATAAAAGTAAACATAAGGTAGAAGGTGGTGGCACAAAATCAAAGGACAAAAGTAAGATTGTTAAATTCTATTACTTCTACGATCAAGATAGTCACTTAAAAATAGTATTATATGTATAAAGCTTAGCTCAAGAAGAATATAAACAACAATAAAGGTAAATATTTATGTTTGACAATATACAAAGTTTTAATTAATACATATTAGAGATGACATGAATCAATTTAAGGTCGATACTCACATCTTGAATTTCAGGCAGTGGTACTTAAGGAGGTAAAGATTCAGTGATGCAGAGCGCTACATATTCAAGGGGTGGCTACAATGTGGAGAATCGAGGCTTATAATTTTGTCTTCCATTTTAAACATAGGAATTAGTTTGTATTTGAATATTTTTAAACCTTTATTTTATTTTATTTTATTATACATTGATTTAATTACTTAGATTTTTTTTAAAAAATTTAAATGTTGGTTTAAGCTTTGATATTCCAACCGTACCTAGAATGTAGATGTGAATGATGGCAACCTTAAAATATGATATGTACAAAAAAAATTAATCCGGACAAAAGAGTACTATCACTTTTGAGTTGTACCTGTAATGACATTCATGACACTGAGCAAGAATTTCGTGAAAAAGTTTGATATGAAAAGAACGAGAGACATTTATTTCGAACTACAGAGAACTCTGAAATACGCAACTTGAATTTTTTTTTCTCAAAGTTCATATATTCTCTCTAATTGCTTGATTAGTGAGGGAACAATGTGAGTCGTTTTTTAGTATTGTGATAATTTAAGGCCCGCACTCAGCCTTACGGAAATCACAAAAATTATTATATGAGAGAAATGTAAATATAAGGAATTCATAAATAAGTAACACATAAAATGTGATAAGATATTATGCTCATGTATAGTAATACTAGTCAGGTGGGACTATTAAAATGAACAAATTGGATTACACTGAGTGCCTCATCGGTGAAAAGTCCATTTTCTGATTTTGTTCATGGCACGTCATTGCATGAAGGAATCCAATACGGACGCTTGCAACACCATGCATTAAAACATAATTTTAATATCTATTACAAAGCCAAGTAATAAATGTTACGGTATTGCGTTCTTCTCAATTAAGATAAGGACAAAAGAGCACATGCTAAAGTTTCTTGAAAGGAAAATGATTTATAATCGTCACGTGTTTGTAAACTTCTACTGATAATTGCATCATGTCTTATATGATGCTCAAGACTAATATGAGTACAACTATTATAGTTACGTACACATTTTAGTTAATTAAGGCTTAACTAATGATTCACGTTTTGACTTATATTCATTATATATATTGTTATGCATGTGTAAAGTAAAATGAATAGTTGGTTTAACTATCTTTAAGGTAAAGGCATATCCTAGTAGAGATATTAGGATTGCTTCTTGGCATGAGATTTTGATACCATGTGTCCATGTCATCAGAATCCACATTGTTGCAAATTCTGATATTTGTAATCATGTTTGGTCTCAATTTGATAAATGAAGTGATGATTGTCATGGTCCCATATCCGTAGTTTCAATTGATCGGATTATTTAGGGTACTACCTATAATCTATAAAAATAGATATTTTGTAAAATTTAAGATTATAATGTAACGTCATGAATTTTCGCTATTTTGGATTGCCAAAAATCCTTAATATATATATATTTTTTTATATATAACTAGCCCACGTCTTCACTTACTAACCTTTGATGCTCGAAGTGAGCCTATACGCTGGTGGTACCGATAAAAAAACTGTACAAATAAGATTGATCAACCGTAGAAAGACAATAAATACGACTGATCTCTTAAATATTGAGTTTAGCCTCTTGATTTGTTCACATAGGGCCCAAATCTAGCCAACCTATCACTGACCAATCGAGACAATAAAACAAAATAAAGACCTACCTAAAGTCGAGACGACTATGGGTCAGATCTTAATTAATAAACCAAATCAACACAGTTACTCATTTAGCATAAGAACCAATGATTTAGAGTGATTCTAACTGAATCGTCATTTTCACTAATTACGAATAGGCCACACTATGAACATAGTTAATCTAAACCCTAATAATTGCACAGAAGAAATCTTGATACCCAATTCATTCAAAAAATGTCTCGATTATCCGAACAAACTCTAAACCACTCGTTAGCGGGCCACTAGTTTCGAAACTGTAAAATAATGTCTCTCTCACTAGGATCATCATCCATCGCGGGTGGCAAATCAAGATAGTGCCCATAATTACGTAGCTTGGACCAGATGTTGGGTGCTTGAAATGCGCAAATACCCTAGGCTGAAGCCTGAAACTTAAGTAAAAATAACCTTTCACTCGTTCGCGAAGTTGTGACTTTCTGACTGTTAGATCGCAACCAGACTCGAGATATGAGTTAATGATATTTCTCTACTCATATCCGTATAATTGTGGCCTCGATCGAGCACCGATAGCTGTCAATCGCAAATAGGATCCCTGTGGTCGATCAAGGCATCCGGTCTCTACCAAAATTAGACTAATCACTCATCCTACGATGGGGCACCTACCCCATGGCGCAGATGAGCCAATGGGCTCCTGAAGGAGCCATGTGGGCCAAAATCTAGCCCACTAGGGGCATGCATATTAGGAAAAGGGCTACTAGGGCCATTTAGACATAAAATTCAGATTATTTAAGGCCAAAAATTTTACTCGCTCACTCCCATCCGAATTTTCTAATTGTAAGGGAGTGAGGGAGAGGGGAGAAGAAAAGGTGGGAACTCTTTAGGGAGCTGGTTTGGGGGTTTTCCTTGCTGCCGCTGCCCACATCTAAGCCCGTAGCTTCACCTCACCATAGAGAACGACCCACTAACAATAAAAATGTAATTCTCCAGCCCTCTTTAAAAATTCGAGTTTTTAGGCAATCGCATGTTCCCTTATGAGCTAACCTATTCGACGCAAGGCGTCAATCCATCAATTGCTCGGTCGGTATCTTAAGATTGACATTAGAAAATCGTCGGACCACCCCCAGGTGCGGATCATTATCTTTAGGTTGTCAATTATCGAACCTATGCCGCAAATTATGATTGTGTAGTGAATTTGTGATGGCACACAAATAAGTGAACACCCCTTGATTGATTGTCCTCCATGAATTGTGAATCATGCTTAATGTAGCTGAACTTTGAACCAATGCTTGAATAAATAGAGCTTACTTAAATGCCTACCCATTTATTTTACATTGTACCCTAATACATTCATTTTTTAAATCTTAATGTTGTAAATTCTGTGATAATTGTGTATTGCACTCACATGTCCATTTGATTTTTTCCATATTAACTGGAATCTTCTGAATTTTTGACAAGTATGTTCGCCTATTCTCGAAATAGAATGTGTTTGTAGCATGCTATAAAATTTTAGCCATTGGTCAATTGGGTTGGCCAACAAATCTGAAAAACTCATGAGGGCAGCCTTATTAGATTAGTTGCTATGGGCAAATTCGACCAATCAAGGATGAAGACGAACACCTGGCAGTAGTTGGACTACATGGTACGCTTGCACCGAATGCCGCTTGCGTCGTAATTCACCCGAGTCAGCTGAATTAGTCCACTAGTTGGCCAACCACGTATATTCACCATATATGTTCATGTCTGTCTGAACCTAGGACATCCCACGCCCTTGAAACGACTACTTACAACCGATAATGATACGATTCACAAGTCTCGAGAGCTGGGGTATGGTGGTATGAGACATTATATTCGAACTGTTGGCTTACGTTGGGGTGACGAGCCTCCCCGCAGTGATCGTGACCAATTCAGTTTATAATCCCGCCTTTCGTATGATTTCATATAGGAGTGACGAACCCAGACGGATTAAGGGTTGTAGGCACGGCGCTGGCACGACTACGCTGGGCCTTGCGATCAGGTTAGGGCTTTTGATTTCATGGGAGTGCCTTAGTTTCCCCAACCTTGCTGGATGAACGAACTTAACTAAGCACTCGGCTAACATGACTATTGTGCATTGCATTAGCTAGGTGTGGCGACTTGGCAGTTGAGGTCGCGTGATGAGGGAGTGTTAATTATTTATGAACGTAAGATGGAGTCGCTACGAGGGAGTGTTGGATGGCGATGACATTCATCATATCATAATGACATGCATATGCATTAACAAGAGTGTGTAGGGACTGTATACTTAAATCGCTTTTCATTAAGTGCACTTGTGGATTTGATAACTTGAGTAACTTGATGTTAATGAAACTACTGAGTTGATTACTCACTCCCACTCTGAGACGATGTTTTAAAACGCCAATCAGACCCTATTTTAGATGTAGGTATCAAAGAGTCCGAGGCGTCCATAGACTCGGAGGAGGAGCTCTCATATTTTCAGTTCCTGGGTGGGTCGGTATAGTTGTCTTAGGGTCAACGATGGGGCCGTATGATATTGACATTTTGTATATTTTTGGACACATAATTTTACTAGTGAAATCCTAAAGTTATGTTTACTTCTGCATACTGACATGATCCATTAAATTCTTTGAATGCTCATATACTAACCAAATAAACTAGAATTTTCTCACTTCTGCAAGGCATAAGTGGCACCCAGAATATCGGGAGTGAAATATCTACTCGCCTCCCAAAATTTGAGGTGTTATATATAAAGTATGAATTAGATATATACATAACTTCATAGGATATATTCTAATGCCTAAGTCACCCAAGTAGGAGAATGTTGGAATTTAGTGAGCCATCCTGACATTAGTAGTGAGGGAAGCAAAATAGATAGTTTGGATAAGTCTCGCGAATCTCAGATGGCGCCTACATAAATAAGGTGTGTTGAGCCCTATCATGTTCTACACAAATATCATACTATCTTTAAATAGAGATGTATAGTAAAAAGGGGCTTTTCAACCATATTGGAATGTAAGTCTTCTCCCACGAGAGAAGCAAGGTGAAATGATTTTGACAGTGAATCCATTGATGGGGTAGGACTCGCCGGATCTAAAATAATAGAGGAAAATAGATGATAGGGTCACAACCTTAGTCTAGCTATAGTCATTAAGGGTTAGTGTGCTCACAACCCTGCTAGCAAGAGCCCTATCATCTAGACCCTTCAAATGCAACTGCAGATGCACCCACATAAGCCGTGCGGATCAATGTAAGACCCAACATTGCTGGTCCACCGTGGATGGACAACATCCACTCTGTAAAGATAATCCTAACCATAAGAAAGAGGACCCGAACTGAATGTAAACCGTTGACCAGTCTAAACTTTTCCATGGGTTCAAGATCCAATTGCCAGGATCGTTAATGGGAACTCATAAATTTCCCAGGACCCGTTTGTAAATTTATGCGATGGAAGGGCTAGCTCTATTCACTTGTAAATATATGATAATGCAAGCACATCTGGACCCTGAATTTACATTTCCTTGGTGGGACCTATGACTTGAACGGCTAAGATCAAACTGTGGACGGTCTCACCAGCGGACCACGAGTTCACCCCAATAGCCCGCGAGACTACAAACTGGCCCTTTCTGTTCTTTGTTTTTTTAAAAGAGAACGCCATCATTTCTCGGTTGGAATCTCCAGGAGAACGCACGACACCCTAACTTTGTAGGACGCGATTTGGGTAGTGACCGCAACACCAGCCAGCTAGGTGCTGTTAAGGCTGTGTAGGACATCGTGGAGTATGTCTTTTATCCACACCGTTCATCCATTTTTCCAGCTCATTTTAAATCATGACCCCAAAAAAGAGGTAAATTCAAATCTCAGGTTGACCACACTACAGGAAAATAATTTTGATTGAACGTCCACTGTTAAAACTTTCTTAGGGCCCACTATAATATTTATTCGCCATTCAACATGAATGAAAGGAAAACACTAATATATCCAAACCTTTCATGCCCTGTAAGGCTTCCAATGGTAAGCATTCAATCTCCTCTATTTCACGTAGAAGTGTGGTCCACCTAATATTTAGATCTACCTTATTTTTGGGCTAATGCACCCAAATAAGCTATAAAAATAAATGGACAAAGCATTCAATCTCCGTTATTTTCCGTGGAAGCCTGGTCCGCATAAGATTTGGATCCGCTTCATTTTTGGGCTCATGCCCTCGAATAAGCTCAAATAAGCTGAAAAAAATAGCCAGGCAGCTTCTATCAAACATATATACGTTACGGTGGGGCCCACAGAGTTTTGTCCTAGCTAGCTTGATGATGTTGGGTCACTAGCCAAACTGTGTCCAACTTTGTATTGCATAGTGTTGTTTTTGTCACATCCGGTCCGTAAATTAGCTGCCTATCTTATATTAAGTACCTCAGCCAGACAATCAAGACCATTCAAAACTCAGATGGGCCACACCAGATGAAACAGTGGTGACAGGGCCGCATGTGATGGAAAAAGTCATGGGCCCACCTTCATGTTTACACGTCATCCAACCAGCTATTAAAGTGAACCCCACGCCAGGTTGAAGAGACATCTCCGAAAAGAGCATCCGATATAGAAATCAGGTGGGCCACAGAGCGTGAATTTAGAAGTTAGTTGTAGGTATGATTTTACACTGTTCGCGTGGTGTGTGTGCCCTAGCTGAGTTTCGGATCCAGCTGATTTCCGTTACATGCCGTTAACATTGATATAGGGGCCACTGATGGACGGGTTGGATTTCACACGCATATAAACAGTGGGCCACGCAGAGGCGAGGTGCTGCACGCGTTCATGACAACGTGTTGCAAGGGATTCCATTCCGGTCGTCATTTCCATATCTTCATCTTATATATCCGTCCGTCGCTATATTTGCCTCCTCCTGCTGCTGCCGTTGCTGCTGCCTCCTTCCAACTCTCTCTCTCTCTCTCTCTCACATCTGGCGCAGGCGAAAAACGGCCTCTATCTGTCCATTTCAAGCTGAGGTAAGGGTTCCAGATATATTTCATTAGATCCCCAAAACCTAGCTAGCCGTCTCTCCATTTCTTTGAAGAATCGGCTTCTATTTGGTTGATTGCGTTTTGGATATTGGATTTTGGGTATTGGGTGTTTGTGTTTCTGGTGATGGGAGAGAAAAATGGTTTGAGGGTTTATTGATGTGGTTCTTGCTGCGAATTGAGTTTCTCTCTCTTTCTATCTCTCTCGCTTTAAAAAAATTATTTATTCATTATTTTTATGTTGGGAACATGGTTTGAGGGTTTCTTGATGGGGGCACATCTGTTTGGTTTTTTTTTTTTCCTCTTATGTTTGCGGAGAGAGGTGGTGTTTGAATGTATTGGGTGTTTTTAGGAATTGGGTTTTCCTGCAATTGGGTTTTTGGAGATGGGTTTATGCTGTTGGTTCTTTTTTTCTTGCAGGGTAGGTGTATTTTTTCCCCGTTTTGATATGGGTTTATCTGGAATTGTGTTTTGGATTTTTTTTATTTTTTATTTTTATTTTATTTTAGCAATTAGGTTTTTGCATTGTGTTCTGTTCTTTTACTGATTAGTTTTTTGCAGCAATTGGTATTTGTTGGATGCGACGTTGGTGCTGTTTCTAAAATTTGGCTGTTTGATCATTTCTTTAAGGAAGAATTGCTCCTCGCAGTGCATATGGCGAACATTAATGGTGGTCAGGAGTGTTGAGATGGCGGGCCACCTTGTGGATGGGCCAAAAATCGTAGCAATTGGGCAACTCTGACTATCCAGCTATTGTAGTTTGCTGGTTGAATGTGGACCACTGCTCTGTTGTGAGCTGACGGTTCCTTACTCTTGGGGAATGACTGATTACCACAGTTGACTCCCTTACTCTCGGGGATGGGATATGGGCTATCCATGTAGGGGCCCGCTAGATTAACACTCCCACTCACTACCAATGTTTGTTGTTTGTACCATGAGAAGGGAGCAACATGGAACTTCTGTGTCATAAGCTGCATGTTGGCATCTCCCTCCCCCCCCCCATCTCTCTCTCTCTCTCTCTATATATATATATTTTGAGATGGGTATTTTCGTGGACGGGGGTTTCTTTCCCTTTCTTATTTTTTCTTCTTCATGTGAATTTCCAAGATTTGGCTCTTCGAAGTGGGTTTTTGTGATTGGGTTCTCTGTTTTCAATCACTGTTTTGAAGAAATGGTTTTCGTTTTTGCAGACTGTCTGTTGTTCTGCTAGCTGCTGCAGGGGCAAATCACCCCATTTTGTATTTTGGTACCTCACTTCCTCTATCTTAATTTTAATATAACCTGATGCTCTTTAAAAAAAGGGTTTCTTCGAATCGTGTTTTTCTGGAATTTAGTTTTTGCCTTTTTTGGTTTTTTCGCATGAGGCTTGCTTGTTGGAGATAGAGATATTTGAGGGTTTATTATGATGTGATGCGCTGATCTGACACGTTCATTCTTAATCTTTAAGTGGGTGGGGTAATTCGTTAATTTTTTGATCTCTTGACTGATATTGGAGAGAAGTGGAGCAAGCTGAGTTCTTCATCCTTCTCTTTTTCATTTTAGTACTAACACAGTCACACATGGAGGCATATACTTGGTTCGAAAGCATAGAGATGGCTTGTTTGGTTCTGGGAAGTTGGAAACTGTTTATGATCTTTGGATAGGGTTCTTCTGCAACCAAGGGTTAAGTTTTGTTTTTGCTTGTTATTGTGATCTGGGTGCAGGTGAAGTGGGATTTTAGGGAAATCACTGGAGTTGGTGATGGCTGGGAGTGTCAATGACGATTGTGTGGCGGGGAGGTCTTCGGAGGGAATCTCAAGTGGACAAAGGTGCCAGTCCAGGGATTCCTTGACAGAATGGCGGTCCTCCGAGCAGGTGGAGAATGGGATTGCTTCTACTTCACCTCCTTACTGGGACACTGACGACGACGATGATAGTGGCATGCTCTCTTTTCTCACACTCTCTTTTTATTTTAATTGCTGTTCTTTCTTTCAATTCGTTGATTGTAATCAACCTATGCGATAGACTCTTAGAAAGCTCTTGATTGCAATCAACGTATGTATAGTCTATTACATTGTGCCCGTGGGAGTTTTATGCTCTCGTTGCCGGTCCCCAGCCTGGATAAAGGAGGGTTGCACCAGGTTGGCACCTGGTGTCAAACTTATGTCATAATTTCCAACATCAATCCGAACAATGATGATAATGTTAGTTATTTCTTTGCTTAACTATGGTCTTGCTTTTTCCCTTTTCATTGTAGTTGAATACCTTTCATTGTTTTTCAGTCTGTATGCTTCCAATGATCTACACGTAGTGATTTGTCTCCTTCTACCAAAACAAGTGAATAGACAAAACTTTGGGGTGGGAAACATCTTTTTGTATGATTAGTTGGTGGTTGGTAGTTTGGAGATTGTTAGCATCTGAAAGGAAAAAGGTGATAGCTGCATTGGTTCATGAATCAAATTTTAATTTCTCTAGCATTTTAGCACTGCTGAGTAAAAGGAGCATGTACATTTGACCATTTAACCCATAACTCACTGTTTAGGATGTTCGTTCTTTCTTTCTCGTTGTTTTGTATGTGCATCTGTACATTTGTATATATAGGTGGGTGTTTTTTTGATGCACATTCATGCTCCTTTTATTGGTAAGTGCTGTGCCCAGTGCTATTAACTACTTGTCACATAGTTACTTGCTTTCCTCCTCTTGTAATAAGTTAAATGCACATGGAGAAATGAATCAAAACATGTATATGATGAGTTAATAAGGAGAAAAAACTGGGGAATCTGTATTTCTAAACTTGCAATAGGAGGCCTATTTCAGTTCATCATCCATGTTGGTTAAATGGGCAGTAATGAATATCAAGTGTTACAACTCACAAAAGATGATACGATTATATATGTGATCCTTTATAAATTAATGGGGATTGGTTGTGTCTGTAGGAGTAGAAGCAACACACTAGGTCCCGTGCATGAGACCATGGCTGGTGGTGCCTTTTATAATTTATTTGTGCCGGACTTCATTCTTTTCTAAAGATGCTTAAAATAGATGTTTGAGGCACCACTTCTATATCATTTTGTACATGGGGAATGTTGGATTGCAAATACTGATTCTCCAAGGTGTTTCTTTGTCTCGCTGTTGACTTTTGGTATGAAAGATTTAATAAATTCAGTATCCTTTACTAGCCCTTTTTACTAGAGACTCTTTGTGCGACCTGCTGAAGAAGGCCCCTAATGGAAGTGTTGGCTCCTTCATTTCTCTCTTTCATGTTTAACATTGTAGTTTTTGCCATTTCTAATAAAATGGTTCATCTAGCAGTTTCTTCAGTGTGCTCCAATGAAACAATCTTTCAAATTTTCAATAGATCTGGTGTCCTATTCATGTCTGATTAATAAATTGGCCAAGGCAGCTGAGCCTGGCCATTGACAGCCCTAGGATTTTGACAAGCAACATATAGCAAATAAACTTTTGAATCTTTACATATTTGTTGCTTCAATAGAACAGACTACTGCACTATGACCCCTTGGTTGGAATCGTTAATGAGTTGACCGGATGTTTGTGTAGGGGCTAAGCCTTCTGTGCTATATGGAAAATTTACATGGAAGATTGAAAAATTTTCAGAAATTAGCAAAAGAGAACTCAGAAGTAATGCGTTCGAGGTTGGCGGGTACAAATGGTATGTGTTTACATCTTTGTTCCACGTCTTGCTGTTTGTCTTTTCAATTTTTTTGTGCTATCAATTAGGGCACATTTGTTTACTTGGAATCCAAGGCCAAAAAAAAAAAAAGAAAAAAAAGAAAAAAAAAAGAAAAGAAAGAAAAAGAAAGAAAAAGAAAAAGAGGAGAAAAGAGCAATAATTATCTAATGATGATTTCCATGAGAATTATTGAAACATGAATTCCAATTTTGAGTTTGTGTTTGGATAGCAAGTGGAATCTCATATTTCCTTTAAAAAAAATCTCACATTCCTCTCACAATGTTCTCCCAATTTCTTGTGCCAAGAATCCAAATATGGAAAAGTGTAATGATTGCTAGATGGAATCCACCCTTTGTCATCCAAACAATGCAAATTGTCACATCAAAGGAAAATGCTTTCCCTTTTCCATTGTTTGGCATGGAATTCAGGTTTCCAAACATGGCCTTAGTATTTTCATATGATGCATATGCTTGGATACTCTCTCTTGCCCTCTCATTCACACCTTGTACACATCCCTGTATATATGTATGCATATGTACATAACTACATATGCATATGTACATAACTACATACACGTAGATTTACATGCATATGATGTTTGGAAAGTGGCGCTTGTATGTCTGAGGCGGTTTGATTTTAGGAGTGATGTAGGAAGAAACAAAACAACTAAAGATTTTTGTTTTTCTTTGATTTGTAGAAAGATTTTATTAAAAGATAAAATCCCAATGAGCAAAAAGAGAGCCACAAGGGGTGCAAACGCCCATACTGAGGCAGAAGTGCATCTACCCAATCCCCACAGGAATCATCTAATTGCAACTTGTTTAAAGACCTCACTCAATAGCTAACATAGCACCTCACACTGTTGATCGCCTTGGCATTACATTCACTTTTGTTAGGAAAATTGAGTCTCTAGATTCTAGAAGCATGGCTGTTGCTAGGAAATAGAGTCTTTAGATTCTAGAAGCATGGCTGTTGCTCCAGGCATTAAACAAGCAATTGAAAATTGGCTAAGACACCAATCCCATATCATGACAGCAAATGGTCAGTGGAGGGATAATTGGTGTTAAAGGAGGGATAATTGGTCGACACGTTCAATATCCCTTGGACAAATACAATAGCCATTAATGATCATTTTTTGTCTATTGCACAAGTGGTCAACACCTTATCACAGCCCGCTAACCACCCAAACACAAATGACTCTAGGAGGGTCCTTCACGCCCTATAACCATGATATTAAATCTCCCTCCCCATCCAATCATCACTTTCTCATAGAAGGATTTAGCAGAAAAGTTTCCACCTTTCGCCCACTTCAAGAGTCCCGCATCTTTACCCGTCTGATTGAATTCAACACCCTTCACAAGGCCCAATAATCCGATCAGATCCTCCACCACCACCACCTCCTCAGGTCCCTCTTGAAGGTAGGATTCTGTATGCATTCCCATCTCTTGCCAGAGATTAGTTCTATATGCGTGAACAACATAGCTAAGAATAGAGGAAACACTCCTTTGCAAGCTAGATTAAGCATTCTAACTACCATCGTGATGTAGGACAATTAACCACTTGCTCTAAAAGCTCGAACTGTTAGAGTATGGCGAATTAATTCCTTTATCTCATAGCCCAGGCCCCACATCGCATGGGTTAAGACCTCGGCCGAACCCCCTCCATGGGCTCCAAATCATATGGGCTGCCCACCCCGAGTGTGTCCTCCCCGCATCCCACGGGCTACGCCACTCAAGCCTGGTGTGAAATGCGCATTAATCACCCCCGGTGAGGAGTCTCGAACATGAGACCTCCTCCGTGGGCCGCACCCACCCCGAGTGTGCCCTCGCATCCTACAAGCGACCCTACTCGAGCTTGGTGTGAAAATGCCCCTGCATTAATCACCCCCAGTGAGGAGTCTCGAACACGAGACCTCCCGCTCTGATACCAATTTGATGCAGGACAATTAACCCCTTGCTCTAAAAGCTCGAACTGTTAGAGTATGGTGAATTAATCCCTTTATCTCATAGCTCGGGCCCCACATCGCATGGGTTAAGACCTCGGCCGAACCCTCTTCGTGGGCCCCAAATCACATGGGCTGCCCACCCCGAGTGTGTCCCCGCATCCCACGGGCTACCCCACTCGAGTCTGGTGTGAAATGTGCATTAATCACCCCCAGTGACGAGTCTCGAATACAAGACTTCCTCCGTGGGCCACACCCACCCCGAGTGTGCCCCTGCATCCCACAAGCGACCCCACTCGAGCCCTATGTGAAAATGCCCCTGCATTACATCGAAAGAGCCTCATTAGTTATTACATGTGCATATGTTTTCGTGAAGCATAGTAAAATCCTAATATTATTCTAACCGTCCGTCATATCCAACTCTATCCCTTAAAAACTCTAAATATGCCTAAATGACACATTTCTTTCTAAAATGGAAACCAACTAATAAACTAAATAACAACTAAAACAAATCCCAGGTTGAGATAAACCTTGTTGCAGGATCCTTCTAACTACTCGCAGCTCCCACTTTGAATCGCACTTCGGCCTCGTGCACCTCCTGCTTCCTAGCCATTTATGATTGATAACATTTTGAAACAAACACTTCCCAGCACCTGAATGTGTTGCTGTTGCTTCACGCTTCATGTGACTATAGTCATGTGCAATGAAGATAAGAGATGTCTCCAGTAAGGACCAGAACATTGATTATGAAGGGATACTAAAGGCCAGTTCGCGTACCAAGGATAGGGTCTTAGATGGGATTTATGAGCAAAACAAGATTCGTGATGCCAAACTCAACCAGCTTGGACAAGGCTATGATGATGACAGTGATGATGCTGAAACAGACTTGAAACTTAGGTTCCTACCATCTTCTTGCACCATAGCTGAATTTTGACTGCAACACGTACAGTTCATGTCAGAATTGCATCATCCTGGGCATGTCTCCAAGGTAACTAACAGGCTATCAAAAAGGAACCGTTTAAACTGTTTTAATGTCCCTGGGTACCCAAAAAATGGTCCATAAAATGAGTGATGATAATGAAGGCATCGCTGATTATGATATTGACCCCTCTAGATTTTTTTCCCTTCCAAGGGCGCCTATCATTGGGCATTAGGCGTATGGTAAGATTCTTTATATATTTTAGCATCTTGTCATTACTTGTAAAGTGAGGTCAGGTGGGCAGTGGTTGTAAAATTTTGTCCAAGCAATCAAGAAAATATCTGTTTTTGTTCTTCAAGCCAGGCGCCCTTGGAAGTGATGTGCAACAACTCGTCGACCAATTTGTGGTGACAAGTGTGGAAGAATGATGTCGTTTGTTGTAACCACTGGTTGTCTTTATTGTGGCGTGACATCCGGTAATGTTATGCATACAGTTAGCATTACTGCAATAAATGACAAAACATTGGCCAAGCAATCAAGAAAATATCTGTTTTTGTTCTTCAAGCTAGGCACCTGTGGAAGCAATGTGCCACAACTCGTAGACCGATTTGTGGTGACAAGTGTGGAAGAATGATGTCATTTGCTGTAACCACTGGTTGTCTTTGTTGTGGCGTGTCATCTGGTGATGCTGTGCAAACAGTTAGCACTACTGCAATAAATGACAAAAATTCAAATATTTGTTGGGTGTCACTAAACCACTGGTAGATGATGCATATGCTGAATTTTATGTTTATGCATGAAACTTGACACAACCTATCCTAGATGACCAAAATTTGATGTAGGATGTGTAAAACCAGCTATGTGAGTCTGTGACCGAGATTTAACTTAAAATCAAAGGAATAAATAAAATCATCAAACTAAAGTGTTATGCACATGCAAACAACATGAAGCCCAAGAGATGGCAGGTATGATTTGAGGCCAAATCACAGTCATCAGCCATTTGACCAAACAAAACACTTAGAAAATTAGGCCCAAGGAAGATAAAGATCTTCCGACTAGCATACAAGTAGTCCGGGTTTAATAGGTGAAAGTTTGATATTTTCCGGGTTGGACCAAGGTAGTTCCAATGCAAAAATCTTGAGATCTAGGAATATTAAATGCAAGCGGCTGAAACTGAGTTGCCTATTATGGACGAAGGAACACAACCGACTCAAAATCAGATCAAGTGGGCCCCACACGTGCATGTGGCAGTCACACTGGTGGCCATACGGTCACACATGTGGGTTGATCGTGTGGTCTACGCACAGGTCGGGTCCGTTAATAATGGAAGATGGGTTTAGGTGGCGCATAGGATCAAGTAAAATTAGATCCAAGTGAAAATAATGAAGAGATCTTACCTTAGGATTGAAGATTCAAAGAGACCTATCACTTATGATTCATCAAGCATAAAGTTGAAGAGGAAGGATCTTAGGGACGAAGGACAGAGTGACTTCACATCCTCTATGCTTCTATCCAAAGATCTAGCCTTCACAACAATGGAAGAAGAAGAAAGTGACTCCCACAAAGCCTCCTCAAGATTTTCTCTAAACTCACATTAGGGTTGGATGTCCTCACCCCACTTGCTTTATATTATTCCAAAAATGGTTGAAATGACAATTCTGCCCCTCTAGTAATAAAAACAAGATACCCACTATGTCCTAGAAGGTAAAAAGTCTAATCTCCCCGCTCAAAAGAAAAAAAATGTAACAAATAGATGTCCATTGTCCAATCACAAACTAAAATGTCTAAATCATCAAATAACATAAAAGAACTAACTAACAAAATAGTTCAACATAATCCAACCATCGGATGGCCCCATGATGGGACACAAGATGATCCAATGGATGGACGATCATGCAGACCATGATCAATGGTGGGATGGTCTCCAAATATGATCCATGCCATCTATGCTTTTTCTAATATTCGCCGATGACCACTGGTGATCACCATTAGTCGCCTAGCCAAAGTGAAAGTGCCGATGTAGCTTGTCGACCCCTATGTCTTTGATATGTACGGAGTGGTGGTGTGATGTCCGCATCAGAAGGGTAGTCCACATTCCTAGTTTTCTCAACAGTGATCACTACCTTCATAATTATCTGGTGGGTATTAGTGGAGTTGATGTGTGTGGTGAGGGCCAATATTTCCACATATGTGCATGTGTATACGGACAAATCATATGCAAAAATCTGGATCTGTCACTCACCGCTTTGTGATTTTAACTAATGCATGATGGAACTGGTTCACAGGTACATCTTAATTTATCCCCAGGGTTGTGATGTCTGCAACCATCTCTCTTTGTTTCTTTGCGTTGCTAATCACGACAAGCTTCTCCCAGGTTTGTGATATACAGGGTAATTTTCCAACTACATTCTCAGATACTTGCAGTTGATGTCAATAATTTTACTTCTGTTTTCAAATATTAACAGGATGGAGTCATTTTGCACAATTTACGATTGCTGTGGTGAATAAAGACCCAAAGAAATCTATGTATTCTGGTTGGTTGAATTTGAGATCCTCTATTTTAGATGCTGTAATGGAGCTTGCGTTCTTTCTTGGTTGTCCCTTTATTTTTTATATAGCTCTCTCTTGGTTGTCCCTGAATACCTTTCAGGGCTTATACAATTAAGTGAAATTTTGCAGATACGTTGCACAGATTCTGGAAGAAAGAGCATGATTGGGGGTGGAAAAAGTTTATGGAGTTATCAAAAATTATTGATGGTTTTATTGTCTCTGACACTCTTGTAATCAAGGCTCAAGTTCAAGTCATCAGGTGTCATTTTCATCAATCTGAACTATTATTGTTATGATTTGCTGTCAGTACTTATATTCATTTACTGTTCTATGTTTTGATTTGTTTATCTACATAGCAGGTTTGCAGCTGATGTTGTTTTCAATTAATTTTATTTCCTCAGTATTGGACCTGTTCTTAAGAGTCAGTTTCACCTTTCTTAGACGCATTCTTCAGTAGCTTAACTTTATCATGTCTTTGGAAATGATAAAGCAACAGTCTTGTGAAACGATCTCTTGGGTAATTTTCCTTTTGTAATATTTATTGTTTTGGGGTTCTGCATGGTTGAAGATAAAACATTGAAGAAGTGCTGATTATTTGGTGGATCCCTGATTCACCTGCTCCATGGAGGTCATGCATCCCCCAATAGCTTAATGTAATGCTATATGGATGTTCTCCTTCTGAGGTAAAAAGTGGAAAACACTTTCATCAAGGCCTAATTTGTCTGTAATTTTGAATGGTGTTATGGCGCCATTGGCTGCTATAGCGCCACGAGAACACCACTGTTAATACATCCGAGTGCAGCCTAAGTATATGGATTACAACATCAACACTTAAGGATTTCTCATAGTTACGGATTCCGTAGAAGCACAATAAATTACTGACAATAGTTTTGCTTCTAAGCCGACTGTCTATCATTATATATATAGAGGTCAGTGCAACAGTAGTGTGGATATGAAGATCATAATGCACTATTTCAAGAAGCTAGCAACTGTAAACACCTAGGAAGCAGGAATGAGCTCCAAAGTGGGAGCTGCACCTTGGGCATAAAATTGCTAAATGTGTCTGATCTCATTTCAGACAAGAAAGTTATCCAGCCTGGAGTCTGTTTTTGGTGATTATTACATTAATCTCATCTTAGACACTTACAAGACCTGTGATGGGTATTTTGGCATTTTATCGGGTACTTTTTAATGGTGTTTTTCACTAGAACTTCATTCTTAAATGTTTGTGGACAACAAGATTCACAGACAATCCTCCATCTCAATCTCCATTTTTGCAGTCCTTCACAATTGCCTTCCTCAAAAGCCTTAGACACAATGTTAGTCATATGCTATTGTCCAACATAGAATGGTAATGGAATATGTAGCATAGGGTTGGTTTGACTAAATGAACCTAAGGGATTGTTTGTATGCAAAGAAAGATATTGTTGAAGTTTGCTTTTAGCCATTATTACCTTATGCTAATCATAGACACTTATAAGGCCTAAGGATGGGTATTTGAATTGCAACTGCTTAATAATTAGTTTCTTAGTTTTGCTTTTTATAAGATATGGAATGAGATTATTTGATGTATGATGATGGAACTATCCTAGGATGCAAGATGAGAGATCAATCCACATTAATTTCAACAATCAATATGTAAAATCAAATATATCCACATAATAGATTTGGAAATTCAGATTTATAACATGAAAGTCCTAGGTTATTATATATGCGGTACACGAAAATATAAAATAATTCAAGAGTGGCCCACTTGGAAATGGAGACTTCCAATCTAGCGTGAGTAGTGCAACAACCACGTGGATAGACAATGATGTAATCAAAATTCTGATTTGGGGAAAGTTTCACAAAAAAATTCAAATTTTCATTTTGGTTTTGGATTCATGGATGGAGATTTAGGAATGGGGTTTCTAGGGATTCAAAATATTTAGGGATTAGGGAGGTTTGGAGAGAAATCAAAGAGGGAAAACACCAAACGGGGGCCCACATGTGGCTTCCCGTACGGATGGGCGTGCGTGCGTGCGTGTGCACGTGTGGGTCCACACGTGGATAGGAAAGGGGAAAGAGAGAGAATGTGGATTGGGTTGGGTTTTGACGGGTTGAGAAGGTTGTATGGGAAGGGGAAGAGAGGATGAAAGAGAATAAGAAGAATACATTGTTGGAGAAGAGAAAGAGGAAGAATACACCTTGGGGAATCCACCATTAGTCAAGCCTCTATCATTCCATAGTTCAATTCGAAGGGAGTGTTTCTCAAAAACCTTAGAAAACAAGGAGGAAAATTCCTTCACACAAGAGAGCTTTTTTTTTTTTTTTTTTTTCCCTTCTCAAATATCCACTAGAGTTGGACGTCCACCCCCCTGTGCTTTTATAATAAAATTTCAACATAATTACAACGATGCCACTCACTTAAGTGAAATGGCCCATCATCCAAAGGAAACTAAAACACTTATTATCAATCTCAACCATAAAATAAATCTTAAAAATAACAGAAAAAATAAAATAAAGGAAGCAAGATCAAAGTCCAATGGGCCAATTGGAAGATCTGGTGGCTTGATCGACAAGGTCTAATGGTCCGATCGACACGAAATAAAATCCTATGACTAAAATGGTCTCCTAAGCAGCCCACATGCATCATCTCAAAGTGGGGTCTTCCTGATTCACATCCAATGCATGTGGGGTCTTCAAAATGGCTCGGCGGGCTCCATCTGGAACTTGTCTCTCATCCATAAAGAAAGCTACGCTGATGTGGGTAGTCACCTCTGTCTCTGGTACACCCAAGTAGGTCCTCTGATGTCTCCATCATTAACTTTCAAAAAAGAAAAGAAAGATATGGAACGAGATTCATAATTCTGATGGCTTAGATTTGTTTTCTGAAGGATGTTTCGTATTGCCTTAAAATTTATCGTCATCATCATAATCTTAGGTATTTGGGATCTTGGTCTCATGATTTTCTTAGCAAGGGTTTGATTACTAGTTGCCCACCTGACATCAACCCTCCTTTAGTGGGCATGTGAACATTTGACATAAAGCCGTGGGATGGGAGTTTAGAGCGCTAACAACGATAATATCATTACTTTAAAAAAAAAAAAAAAAAAAAGATAACAAGAGAAATATCATTACTATTTTCTTGATTCACACACAAAATTCTAAGTGAAATGATTTTGAGTTTCTTAGGATGTGATTGGTAACTCCACCAGAAGCTATTTTTAGCAGCTTCTTGTATAGTCTAAATTATAGAAATTTGAAAGAGAGGTTGCTACCAAATGCACTGTTAGGATTCAACGTCTATATGTAACAACTTTAAGCCTATTTTGGTCTGTTTCATTATGTTGGAATGAGTTCCAAAGCACTTTCTCTCTATCTAATATATATTTATCTCTACACGTGCAGAGGGAGGGAGGGTGGGTGGGTGGTTGGGAGGGAGGGAGGGAGGGATAAAGAGCGAGAGGAGTCCAACCAATTGGACCAGAAGTTGTAATCCACCCTTGATGTAGAGTGGATCGCGGACACTTTCATGTCCAAGATGTACCAGAGAAGGCTCGATAGAAGGCAGAAGTCATCAAGACCATCAGAACCTTAAAACAAGCATATCTCGCAAACCAAAATGAGTTACTCGACGTACCATATATAATTTTGGGGTAGGACGAGCTACTTTAGCCAGCCAACCTAGCTTTGCCTGGTTGCCCACGCCGAATTTGCGAGATTCCATCAGATCGATGGTCGAATTCCATGTTTATTTCCGTTTTTGCTAATTTTAGTAAGTTTTGGTTTGATTATAACTCTTCATTCGTTGGGCTTTAGGAGTTGTGTCCAACATGAAAAGTGCTTAGAAAAATTAGGAGAATAACATGGTTAAGCCACATAGGACCCTTACCATAAATAGAAAATTTACTATTTATAGTAAGTTACGAATTTTAGGGAGTTTGAGTTGGAGTCTAATGTTGAAACTTCTTTCAAGGTTTGGTATCACTATTTAAAGGGTTGTAAATTCATTTTTATTATCAATCAATCAAATTACGAATTTTCTAGAATTTATTTCTATTTTTCTTGCTTTTTCCTCGTGGATTCGTGAAGTCTCTGTGAGGAGTCTAGAGAAGCTCTGTGGATTAGGAGTAGTTATCCTTGAGGAAGACGTTGATCGACCTCATCACGCTCATCCCTGCGTCAATTGGTATCAGAGAGTGGACTCCCCTTGGACCAATGACAAATGATGTATGGACCAAAATCCTTTGGATGGTGATCCATGGATTCGTTATCTTTCGGAAAGAATGAAAGCTTTCCAACGGGAGAGTTGGTTAACCATGCAAGGGCTGCAGGCAACCCTTGACCGTATTGCGGATGTGCTAATTCTACCCCGAGCACAAGGCAATGCTTAACCGCTTGTGGTCGCTGTACGAAACAATCCCTATTTCCGTAGAGTACCCACCGATAATGGTGAATTGCAGGCCACCGTTGTAAACATGAGGAAGCCATTGTACATGCCAAAGGTAGAGATAAATTTACAACGACACAACATCTTTTGAACAAGGTGCACTGCATACCAAAAAGTCTGCAATGTGATCATCGATGTTAGTAGCGATGCGAATTTCGTGTCGAAAGTAATGGTGGAAAAGCTACAACTGAAAACAGAAAGGCACCCATCTTCGTACACGATTGGATGTATCAAGGAGGTCAACAAAATAGAGGTAACCGATCGATGTCGTATGTCCTTTTCCATTGGTAAATATTATAAGGATCAAGTAATGTGTGACGTGGTCGACATGGAAGCTTGTCACATGTTACTCGGTCAACCCTGGAAAAATAATATTGATGCCACACAGAGATTGGGATAATGTATTTATATTTATTAAAGATGGTAAAAAGATTATCCTCGCCCCTATGGGAAGGGAGAACCAACCCAAGACTTCTAAAGTGGAGGCACAGTCTCTCACAACTGAACAGGCTTTTGTTAAACAATCTGAGGAAACATGAGATATATATGCATTAGTTGAAAAGAAAGAATATATGGAGAGCCTGTGAACATCCCAGGGTATTTGAAACTAGTGTTGCAGGAGTTCAAGGCGATTGTGCTTGATGAACTCCTTAATAAATTGCCTCCCATACGAGATATACAATATCACATTGATCTTGTCTCATGGGCAAGTCTGCCTAATTGCCCATATTATCAGAAAGAATGTAAGATCTTGAAGGCAGAAGTGAAGGAATTGATCGATACTAGTCAAGTCAAGGAAAGCATGAATACATGTATTGCGTTAGCTCAAGAGCATAATGCTAAGTACAAGAAAAAGGCTAATAAACATCAGCATCAGAAGTTATCTCAAAATCATGAACCAAGTCCCTTGAGTAACTCGAGGACGAGTTTTTTCCAAGCGGAGGGGTCTGATGTAGGATGTGGCACCGATACATTCCTAGCATGGTTGGACTAAAAGAAGGTGAACCGTAAATTGACCATAACTTTTGATCCGGGTATTATTACGGCGCACCAGGCCGAATATCAAGAACTGAAGCAGCACGAGATCTTGAGGACGAGTACTTTTGAAGTGGAGTGGACTGATGTAGAGCGGGTCGCGGACACTTTCATGTCCAAGATGGGCCAGAGAAGGCTTGATAGAAGGCAGAAGTCATCAAGACCATTAGAACCTTAAAACAAGCATATCTCACAAACCGGAATGAGTTACTCGATGTACCATATATGATTTTGGGGTAGGATGAGCTACTTTAGCCAACCAACCCGGCTATGTCGGTTTGCCCATGTTGAATTTGCGAGATTCCATTAGATTGACGGTCGAATTCCATGTTTATTTTCGTTTTTGCTATTTTTAATAAGTTTTGGTTTGATTATAACTCTTCATTCGTTGGGCTTTAGGAGTTGTGTCCAACATGAAAGGTGCTTAGAAAAATTAGGAGAATAAAGTGGTTAAGACACATAGGACCCTTACCATAAATAGTAAATTTACTATTTATAGTAAGTTACAAATTTTAGGGAGTTTGAGTTGGAGTCTGATGCTGAAACTTCTTCCAAGGTTTGGTATCACTATTTAAAGGGTTGTAAATTTGTTTTTATTATCAATCAATCAAATTACGAATTTTCTAGAATTTATTTCTATTTTTCTTGTTCTTTTCCTCGTGGATTCGAAAAGTCTTTGTGAGGAGTCCAGAGAAGCTCCATGGATTCGGAGTAGTTATCCTTGAGGAAGACGGTGCTCGACCTCATCACGTTCATCCCTCCGTCAACCCTGTAGATAACTTCCAACCTAATAAGTGCATGAGACATCCAAACCTTCCAATAGGTTGGCCCAACCATGAGGATTGCCTAGTGCAAAAATCTGCCCCATCCATTCATCAAATGGCCACTCCATAGAAAATAATATCTAGCCATTGATAAATAGTGAAATACAAGTGTGGTCTACTTGAAGAGTGGTTGTGGGTGATTTTTGCAGGGGGTTATCCTCATTATGGAGCCAACCTATTGGATGGGGTGGATGTGGTTCACACATGAAAGATTGGAAGTTATATACTGCGTGGACCATAACTTATGGTCCAGACAGTTGGTCTTGAGATCTTCTCCATCTCTCTCTCACACTGTCACACGCACGCACACTCGCGTGCGCACACACACACACACTAGCAAAGCATACATTTTTATGTCTATAATACAGAATGATTAAAAAAATTAAAAATTACATGATCCTACAAACCATATCCTGTTTCTTTATTTGTCAGTGATGCAGTGAGATGAGAAAGGGGGCTAATGCTAAATTGGAGGTTTAGAGGAGTGTCTTAGAATCTAGAGGTGTGAAAATGAACAGATCCAAGACTATCCAAAACACGTTTAGCAGGAATAGTCCTAGTGACACAAGCAAATCGATAAGGAAGAACCTCGATTCAGATGCATACCTTCTTTCTTGAAGATTGAACCACAATTTTCTGATGCAACAGAAACTGAACATAAAGTACTAATTGATATCGAACATCATACTAGCCGATATGGTAGTAATCACAATATTCCCCTCTTCTTTTACTGTAGGCAACACGTGGCAAAAGGGAAGCAATACTTGCTATAATCCAAGAAAACAACTTCTTCATTCCCTCGTAAATATTCATAAAAGAGTCTTTACATGTTTATACAAGTCTTTACCCCATACATGGAGGTCATGCATCCGAATAGCTTGATGTAATGCTATATGGATGTTTTCATGTCGTGTAAAAAATGTGTAACACATTTTCATCAGACCCAGTTTGGATGTAATGCCAGCTTGTGTTATGGAGCCTTTGGCTGCAATTTAAAAAGCACCAGGAGAACTGCGCTGCCTAGGAACCTGGTTACATCCAATGCAGCCTTAAGTATGGGTCACAATGTTGACATTTCAAGGATTTCTTGTGGTTATGGCATTCTGTTCGAAGCACAATACAGTAGGAATGATGTTTTTGCATCTAAGGTGATCTATTTATCATTCTATCTAATACCAGTCAGTGCCACAAGAGTGTAGGCATGAAAATCATAAATGCACTAGTTGTACCAAGAGTAAGGGAAAGCAGGGCAGATTCAGGTCTGTAAGTGGTTGGTGCTAGTTCAAAAGGTTGTGAGGATAGAAGTCGTGAGAAGGATATGAAGGTCTTTTCATTTAATGAACATAGGCCTTAGGGATTTTGGCAAATCATGATTTGTAAAAGCTGACCCCAAATAAGCAGCAGTAGGGGAATGATTCTCCCCAATCTTTGCCTTCTTTGTAAAAGGGATGCTGAATCCGTCTTTCATCTCTTCGTGACTTGCTCTTTCGCTAGGGGGCTGTGGTGCAGTATTTTCGACTTCTATAATATATCCTGGGTTATGCCAGGATCTATAGAAGGGTTGTTTGCTTCCTGGCACAATGGTGTGCCTATTCCCAATGTTAGGGCTAAATGGAGATTAGCCTTATTGGCAGGTCTGTGGACAATTTGGGAGGAAAGAAACAACCACTGTTTTCATATCTATGATGGAATGAGACCTTGATTAGAGTTGGTCTTTGTTCTCTTTTCCCTTGTTTCTGCTTTTCTCTTTTCCTTGTATTCTTTTGCCCCATTGGAGTCTTCTTTAAAGAAATTCTTTACCTTTCAAAAAAAGAAAAAAAAGAAAAAAAAACCCAAGACTAGGGCATGAAGATGTCGACAACATGCTGCCTGTTTTCTTTTGTTTGTCATGCATGGCATATCGTGAAATCTATACACTGATAATTGGAATATGCATTAATGATAAATGAGAGAATATGCATTAATTTCTTTTGTTTTTTGCATCTGATCTGTCAGAAAGCAAACAATGAGTCTAGGGAATTTGCTTAGAAGTTACCTAGAACTCTCAATAGCTAAGGCTGCTACGTGTCTGGGCTGGATATGTATATGTGAATTTTTCTCAACTCAACTAATGCATGTTTTATTGTGGAAATTGATAAGAATTGTCCACTTTGTTGATTTTTACCGCCATTTTTTCTGTTTTACATGGTCTGGAATTTACCATTTTGATAACCACTTCTACTTCTGCAATTTGATGCTTTAGGGAAAAAGCACACCGCCCTTTTCGCTGCCTTGACTGTCAGTATCGGAGAGAACTGGTTCGGGTATATCTATCTAATGTAGAGCAAATCTGCCGGCGTTTTGTTGAAGAGAGAAGAGGCAAGCTTAGCAAATTGATCGAGGACAAAGTGAGGTGGTCAAGGTAGAATCTGTTTTTCTTTTTTGTTGCATTTATCATTAGCTAATTAGTTTTAGACCTTACTGGCTTTCAGTTAGAAGCATTCTAAGCTTGTTAAGTATTTGTGTTGTGCCATATGTTGGCTGTGTCAAATGAAATATGATTCAACTACATCTATTTTTCTTGAAGTTATTATGGGTTTAACAGATCGTTATTTTGGATGGTTTCAGTTTCTGTGCTTTTTGGTTAGGGGTTGATCAAAATGCCAGGCGCCGCATGTCAAGGGAAAAGACGGATTCTATCTTGAAAGTAGTTGTGAAGCATTTTTTTGTAGAGAAGGAAGTCGCGTCTACATTGGTAATGGATTCTCTCTACAGTGGGCTGAAGGCTCTTGAATGCCAGAGTAAGAACAAGAAAGAGAGAGCAAAACTAGTGGAAATGGAGGAAATGCCTGCTCCCATTGTCTGTGTTGAGGAGGACACATTTGTTTTGGCTGATGACGTTTTGGTTCTGCTTGAGAGGGCCGCGCTGGAGCCTCTGCCTCCAAAGGATGAGAAGGGTCCTCAAAGTCAAAACCGTACGAAGGTATGCTAGAGAATCATGTAACTATGTTATCATTTCAGGAATTTTCTGTCTGATATGTTTCGACACATTCTAACAGTCACAAAGACACTAACTGAACAGTGTCAACAGTGCATGAACTTAAACAACTCTGAGCGTTATAGTTACATTAGTTTCTAGTGTATATCACATATTAGAAATTTAGGATCTGATGTGTTGCTATAGAAACTAAAGGGTTACTTTGATAAACTACCATCTTATGGCTTTTATTTATCTAAATTTGGGTATTGATTTTGTATTTTATTTTATTGAAATGGGGGTTTATGATAGTTATTTGATGTCTTGAATGGTTTTCTTTGTTTATGTTTTGTTTCTTCAGAAAAACCCCTTAGCGGTTTTCCATCATCCAGAAGCTGATTGTGAATGTACACATGGTCTGCTAATGTGGAACTTAAACTTGAGAGTCATTAAGCTTTGAAATAAGAGTTAGTCAAATTGACTAAGTAACTCAAATTATCTAACTGTTCTTTGATAATTCTTAGAGCTTGTGGGGGCAGTTGAGAAGGTGCTTACTGCAATGGGCAAGGCTAAGTTCTAGAATTTGTAAATACACTCCAGATGGTACTTTCTCTTCTAGATTTTCAGTTCTTTGACTGTGGGGAAATTCTGTACCTCCTAGAGTGGAAGCTATTATCTTGGATGGCTATGGGATACAAACTTCTTATCCTTCATAATCTTTGGCAGTAGATCAATCTTCACCAAATATGTATTTCTTGCGTTAGAGGGCTTTTTTTTTTTTTTGAATGGTAACTTAGATATTATGAGGCACCAAACAAAATAGGGGAAATACAAGAAGTAAGAGAACGAAAAAGGGATGATGAGAAATCATCCCATCACCCACTATTCAGGAGGAGAAATCTTCCCCAAAGACCCTAGGCTTGTTTTGATGTATGGAAAGTGTGGGAAAGAAAGTGTTTCTCAGGAAACCTTATTTCTAGAAATTGTGGGAAAGGAAAAATTGTTTCCTCTTTTTTTTTCTTTTTCTTTTTTGTTTTTCAACTAGGCCTCGTTGGAAAATTTGGGCATGTTTACTAGCATGTGCCAGGTTGGCACATGTGGGATGCTTGAAGATTTATAGTTAGCACGTTTGCTCATGTAGGGCAATTGAAGTTGGATGGGATTGGGAGGATGTGGCACAAGTGACCCATTGGCACGTGTGGCACATGGCGGGCAAAAACAAAGATGGGCGTGGCACATGTGGCACATTTGGCACTTGAACACGGGGCACGTGTGGGGCACTTGAAGTTAGATGGTGGCGTATGTGGCACGCATGACAGATTAGCACATTCAACACTTTTGGGGCTCGAGTGAAGCTGGGCGGTGGCACACATGGGGTGTTTGAAGCTTGTGGATGGTGGCGTGTGTGGCACAAGTGGCAATTAACCAAGGTGTCCCGTATCCGTTACGATACGGCCGTATCGGCCGATACGTAACGATAACGGTTGACACTGTTACGCGATACGGGGTCGAAATAGCCATTACGGAATTCTGTGACCGTAACGGCTGTTTTGGGCCTTTTCTTCTTCTTCTTCTCTTTCTTCTTCTTCTTCCTTCTCTTCTTCTCCTCGGGCAGCTACAACTGCGGCTGCGGCCCTGCTGCGGCTGCGGCCTTGTTGTTGTTGTTGTTGTTCTTCTTCTTCTTCTTCTTCTTCTCTCTCTCTCTCTCTCTCTCTCTCTCTCTCTCTCTCTCTTCTTTCCCTCTTTCCCTCTTTTTTCTTCTCTTCTTTCCCTCTTTTTTCTTTTCGGTTTCCCTCTCGCTCTTTTTTTTTTTTAGTTTGCAGGTGTACCGCACACCAGCTGCTGTAGGTACGTGTCACGCTAAGACGAGTGCTGACACTCCTCGAGCTTCGAGTTGTACGAACGGTTTAAAGGAGATCAAAGTTACATGGGCTCCACAGTGATGTATTTATTATATCTACACCGTTCATCTATTTTCAGATATCATTTTAGAGCACTACCAAAAAATTGAATTATATCCAAAGATCATCTGGACCACACCAAAAATAGCAGCGGAGATAATGATTTTCACCGTTAAACAATTCGTAGGGCCCACCATAACGTTTATTTTCCATCCAATCTGATCAGACCCGAGTGGGCCCCACCATGATGTATATATTTTATCCATGTCATCCATCCATTTTGCCACGTTATTTTAGGTCAAGATCCAAAAAATTAGTAATATGCAAATCTCAGGTGGACCACACCATAAGAAAGTGGTTATAGAATGCTCACCATTAAAACTTTCTAAAGGTCCACTGTAATGTTTATTTTCAAGCTAACCTATTAATTGGGTCACACTGACGTGGATGAAGGGAAAACACACATGTCAGCTTGATCTAAAACTTTTGTAGCCCCCAATAAAATTTTAATGGTGAACGTTTAATTATTATTGTTTCTTATGGTGCAGTCCACCTGAGCTTTGGATGTGCTTCATTTTTGGGCTCATGCCCTAAAATTATTTGGCAAAATGGATGGACGGTGTGGATATAACACATTCATCACGGGTGGGGCCCAAAAAACTTTGACACGTTGCTACACTTCACAATCCGAGTCTCGCCTAATTCGGGCCTTAAAAAATTGTACACGAGGCATATATTAACTTAAAATTTAGCAATTAAATTATGGACTGCAATTGCTAACTCACAATGCCAAAATCAAATTGTTTAAATAGTTTTAATTGTTAATTTGTGGGCTTTTATTTTTTAAAATAAGGCCTTTTGATTTTTTTCATGATTCACTATCCAATAAATGTCCACCAATTCATAAGTAGGATAATGGCAATAAATTGCATGAATTTTAGGCTGATTTGGAGCGTAGATTGGTCCTTCAAGTCAGCCCCAAATTGGCAATGCCATCTACCTAAATTTAATTTCGTTTTTTTAAAGAACTATTGGGAGAAATGATATCAAGTTGTTAAGTATATAAATTAGATATTTAGAAAATTAAATATATGAATTTTGTAGTCAAATTCAGGTTACATGGTTCAAAAATTAATCAGACAGTCCGATACAACTTCTCACCAAAGAGTGGACAGTTACACCACCATAAACATGTTCCAATTTATAAATGAATGCATATTTGGAATGCTTAGAATATTTTGGATTTAATCCATATTTTTTCATATTTTTTTGGCCAAAAAAAAAATTTTGAGCCGTTACGTCCGTTACGCCCCCGTATCCGTATCGGTTTCAAAGGGCACTGTTACGCCAACCGATACCGATACGGGACACCTTGCAATTAGCACATGTGACACAATGACACTTTGTGGCACATTGGAGAATGGCATGGTGGCACATGTCAGGTGCAAGCAAGGTATTCAATAATAGTAAGAGTGGTCGTAATGGCCACCTTTTTTCCTTTTACGGGCTGTACCAAACTCTATTTTTTTTTGAAAAAAAAGCTATATTGCACCTTATATAATGGACCACTATGAGCCAAATTTTTTTTTTTTTTTTTCTATTAGCAGTTGTTACGGCCCTGTAATGTGTAATGTTGGCCATCGTTATTGTTATGTAATCGTTTTTGGATACCTTGAGTGTAAGTGAAGATAGATGGTGTTTCATGTGACAATTTTTGTCAAATAGTGTAACCAATTGTATGCGATTCAAGGGGGCTGTGCGCATGTGATCGCACATTTGCATTTGCCATCGCACAACCCCTCAAAAAATTATATATTTTTATCACATAAGCAATGGCATAATCATGTAAGTGATCACATATGCCATGACATAATGCCCAATGTTTATGACATAATGCCCAATGTTTATAAAATGGCTTATGCGATATATTGATGAGGACATTCGAGCACTAGTCAGAGTATACCAGGGGGGAAGAGAGCTCCCGTTTCTTTATGGCTAGGTGATGCATACATGGTGCCCTGTGGGCCCAATTCGAGTGCCTAGCTTGTTGAAGACCCCACATGCATGATTATGCATCTTTGAAGGCCCCACACTGGGAAGATGCATGTGGGCTACTTAGACCATTCCGACCGTTGGATCATCATCATTGGACATCTTGATCGTAGGCCACAAAATAGTTTAGTGTATTTAGTTGTTTATATGTTTGTTATTTTTGGCTTATATTTTTTGCTGATTTTAGGGAGAACACATTTTATTTTATTGAGTCTTTTTATATGAAACTTTTTATTTGAGAGCGTATTTTTGTAGAAAGTCTTTTATGAGACTATAAAGGCTTGGGCATCCACACCCTAGTTCATTATTGAATATATGAAAAAAAGTTCGTCTCTCTTTGCTTTGAGATGAAGCAAATCTCTTGTGATTGGAGTGAATTGGTGTGATGCCATGGAGTGAATGTAAGTTATCATTCTCTTAAATAAAAAGGTATTTCTCTCTCATTTTTTCTAGTCTCCTTTTCTTTCTCTAACAACAAACCATCTCTATCTTCATCCTTGTTCTTCGTTCTTCCAATCCATATGCCTGCAACCTAACCCGTCCCAAACTCCCATCCAACCACACCCCTAAACCGAACACTCGTACGACCATACTTGGCTGTACCCACCCCTCCGTACAGTCAGCCTCTCCCTCCCTTTTATCATTTGTTTTCCCCAATTCAAACCCTAATCCCCAAATCATAATTCTAGTTTCCTAAAACCCTAACCCTAAAACTCTAATTTTCAAAATTCTAATTCTCACAAACCTAATTCTCCAAAACTTGAACTCTCAAAACCCTAATTCAGCATAACCCTACTTCCAAATCCTAATTTCCAAACTTTAAAGTCCTGAACCTAACCTACCTAAAACCTCACAAACCAAGTGAACCCCTTTGAATTGAGAACAACCCCTATGCTTAGATGGAAGTCCTACCTTCCATAGATCCTGATGATTTGGTATTTTATTGGATCTGCATTGTGGGACTGTCTATCGTATGGCTTGAATTCGAACATGCTACAAAAAAAAAAAAAACTAGTGTTAGGTTAGCTTTATTTTGTGCTTTAAATTGTTCTAGTTAATCCGTTGATGATCTCATTGCATTATTCTAGGCTAGGCCATTCGTCCTGCATCAAATTTTGGTATCAGAACTCAGCATAGGATTTTCATATCAGAGTCTAGAGTTGGGAGTCTTTCCATTCTCATCACACCATATTTGAGTTTTTAGAGTTTAGGTTCTCCATTAGGTCCTTAAGTTTATGCCATGGTGTACCAAATCGGTTACGTATCGGTCGTAACGGCCGATATGTAACGGTAACAACTGAGTCCGTTATGTGATATGGGGGTCGAAACGGTGACCCCCTAGTTTT
Source organism: Magnolia sinica (assembly GCF_029962835.1). Taxonomy (NCBI): domain Eukaryota; kingdom Viridiplantae; phylum Streptophyta; class Magnoliopsida; order Magnoliales; family Magnoliaceae; genus Magnolia; species Magnolia sinica. The sequence goes on from NC_080578.1 coordinate 90,374,208, forward strand.
TGGCTCGGATCGGCTGTTACAGGGGCTATTACGCCCCACAACGGCCGTTACTGGCCAGTAACAATTAGGGCGTAACAGTCATAAACGGCGGGTTTTTTTTTTTTTTTGTGTCTTTTTAAGTTTGCGTTTTCTCATTTTTTTGGCAATTTTCCTTTCCAAATTCTTTCTTAAACTATTTTACTGTAAATTCCGACCACTCTTAGCTTGAATTTGAGGATCAAAACGAGTTATTTCAAGGGTTTTGTTGAATTGAAGCTCCGTGGGCCATTTTCTGGAAAATTTTCAAAAATAGGTATTTATGCCATTTTTTTGAATATTTGTTGTTATAGTTGAATATGATGCCTTATTCAAATTAGAACATATGAATGTGCATTTTATAGATTATGCAACTGATTTTCTATTTTGTTTTGGAATGTGCATTTTATAGATTATGCAACTGATTTTCTATTTTGTTTTGTGTGTGTGTGTGTGTGTGTGTGTGTGTGTGTGTGTGTATAAAATTTTTAGACTAATTTCGGTCAATTTTTAAAATTTTGTAAACACCTACACATGTGAGATATTTTGATATTAAATTCATTTTAATGTATCTATCATTAGTATTAGATAGTTAGAGAATTAAACCTGTGAGTTTTGCCGTCAATTCCAGGCTGTCAGGTTTATAAATTCATCAAACCACCTGATAGAGCTTTCTTACCAAAGATTGGATTGTTACGCCACCATAAACATGTTCAAAATTATAAATGAATGCATATTTGGAATATTTAGAATTCTTTGGATTTAATGGATTTTTTTTTTTTTTGAGAACATAAAAATTTCTGACCGTTACGGGGCCATATTGACCGTTACGGCTTGTAAAAGTGTCGGTAACGATGGGTACTGTTATGCCCACCGTTACCACGAAGATACACCTTGGTTTATGCCCACTTGTATCGGGCATGGTTTTGGTCTACAATCCACAATGGACTTAGAATAGCTTGTTGAGGCTATCAATGCCATCAACGCCCATCTTGCGGCCATTGAGGCCCAAGGTAGGACCATCAGTAACCAACTGGCAGCCCTTAGGAATAAGACCAATAATTGCATAACCTAGTTGAAGACTTTCCTCTAGGCAAACCCCGACAATGGGGAAGTGGCCAATCTTAAGCGGGAGGTCAAGTTGGAGGACGTGCGAGAAATCATGGCCGAGGCATTGGCCGTGGAGTGCATACCCAACCACCATGATCTTGATGAGTGCGTGATGAAAAATGTGAAGTTTGAGGCCCTGAACTACGATGGTCGCTTGGCCCCCAAGGCCTTCCTCCATTGGCTTGTAGACATGGACCATTATTTTGAGTGGTACGATATGTCTGATCGTCGTCGGGTGAGGTTTGCCAAGATGAAGTTGGTAAGTCAAGCCAAGTTATTTTGGACAAATGTTGAGCGTAAGATGGAGAGGTCTAGAGATGACCGGGTCTCACTGTGGGTGGAGATGAAAGATATCTCGAAAGAAAAATACCTTCCTCTCTCTTACTGAAAGACGCATTTGGATCAGTGGCAATCCTTTCATCAAAGATCAATGCCCATGACTGGGTACATTGCCAAGTTTGATGAATATATGATGCGATGTTATGCTGAGGACCTGTTAGTGACACTTTCCCCTTTCAGGATGGGCCTCCGACCCAAGCTTCACCGTGAGCTCATTCCTCACGACGTTAGCACCCTAGAGCATGCCTACCAAGTAGTGCAAGAACTTGAACGATATCTGAAACTGCAATTCGTGATGCGATTTGACTCTTGTGAGTCCAATGTCAGGGCCACTCCCTAGGGAGCTAAGCCTAATTTTGGGAGTCAATCCGAAACCCCTATTGGTACTCAATCCAACAATAGGGATGTAAAGGGCAAATGTCTAGCTAGTACCAGTTTAAAGGGCAAATGCCAAGGACATGGTTGTTTTGCATAGTAGTGCCCTACGAAAGGGCGAGGTAAGGTGCTCGTATTTGACGAGTTTGAGGAATATGCGAATGATCAGGGCGATTATGAAGAAGGAGAATATTAGCCTGAAATCGGTGCTAGCGATGAAGAAGTTGAGACCGCGCCGCTTGTAGTTGTCAGATGTGCCTCAGCCTAGGTTAAAGAGAGCGATGATTGGTGTAAGAATTCAATTTCCACACATTAAGTGTGGCGACAAAAACTGTAAGGTGATCATGGATAGTGGTAGTTGCACCAATGTGGTTTCTACTGGTAGTATGTCTCGTTTGGGCTTGAAACCCGTCCATCATCCCATCCCTATCGAGTTTCTTGGGTAGATGCATCCTCGATATCGGTTTCTCAACGGTGTCTTATTCCCATTTAATTTACTTCTTACAAAGGCACGCTATGGTGTGATTTTTGGCTTATGGACGTAGGCCACATCATCTTGGGCAGACCTTGATTGTATGATCGTGATGTGACATTATTCGGCCGCTCGAATACGTGTTCATTTATGTATGAAGGTAAGAGGATAAAGCTAAATTCTCTCCCTCTCAAAAGCACCTAGGAAAATAAAGATGACATCAAGAAGGGTGATCTAAAAGATGCGAGGAAGTCTCAACTTAAGCCTCTCCACATCATAAACGGCAAAGAGTTTAAAAGGGAGACGAAGGCTGATTCGATGGTATTTGCCCACATGTCAAGTGAGGTCACGCCTAAGAAAGATGACACTTGGTGCATGTGTTTGGACAATCATTTCCATATACCTTCAGAGTCTACAGATGCATTCGCATGTCATATCCATGATTTTCATAATGAGATTAGAAGACGAATTAATATGAGCAACAAAAAGTACAAAATATTTGTTGACTTTCATCACAAGTTTAGGTGACCATGTGATGGTTCGTATAAGGCCATAATGGTTTCCGCAAGGGCTCATTAGGAAATTATAAGCCCATAGTGCCGATCCTTGTAAGATATCGAGAAAATTGGGCTCTAATGTGTATGTTGTAGAACTTCCACCTGATATGGGTATTTGCTCTATATTCAATGTAGAAGATCTTGTGTCCTTTAAGGGCCCAACGGCTACACCCTCTAGCACTTGTTCCAACCCTCACATTGACCCATATAGCTTTCCCGATCTGTCCCATGAACCATGGCTTTTGCTAGATCCTTCTTCTCAACCTTTGCCTTCTCTATCGTCCATATTGAATAAAAGAGAATGAAGATATTTTGGATGAGCAAGTAGTTTCCACTAGACATGGAGATTTCTAGAAGTATCTTGTCAAGTGGAAGAACAAGCCAGAGTCTGACTGTACGTGGATCACGGAGGCAGAGCTTCATAGGTTAGACCCGAATCTCCTTGAGCATTATTGTGGCTTTATTTTGCCAGAGGCGAACTCCTCTTAGTTGAGGGGAGTTGATGAAGATATCCGAATACCAGTCAGAGTATACTAGAGGAGGAGGAGAGCTCCCGTTTATTTATGACTGGGTGATGCATACATGGTGCCACGTGAGCCTAATTTGAGTGCCTAGCCCGTTGAAGACCCCATATGCATGATTATGCATCTTCGAAGGCCCCACGCTGGGAGGATGCATGTGAGCTATTTAGTTGGACCATTCCAATCGTTAGATCATCGTCATTGGATATTTTGATTGTGGGCCACGGAATAGTTTAGTTTATTTAGTTGTTTATATGTTTGTCATTTTTGGTTTAGTTTATATTTTTGCTGAGTTTAAGGAGTTAGGAACGAATTTTATTTTATTTAGCGTCTTTATGTGAAACTTTTTATCTGAAAGCGTCTTTTTGTAGAAAGTCTTTTATGAGACCAAAGGCTTGGACGTCCACACCCTAGCCCATTATTGAATATATGAAAAAAAGTTCTTTTTTTCTCCTTGCTTTGAGATGAAGCAAATCTCTTGTGATTGGAGTGAATTGGTGTGATGCCATAGAGTGAAACCAAGTTATCCTTCTTTCTCATTCTCTTAAATCAAAAGGTATTTCTCTTTCTCTTTCTTTCTAGTTTTATTTTCTTCTTTCTCCAATAACAAACCATCTCTATCTTCATCCTCGTTCTCCCTTCTTCCAATCCATACACCTGCAACCTAACCCATCCCAAACTCTCATCCAACCACACCCCTTAACTGTACACTAGTACGACCATACTTGGCCGTACCCACTTGTCTGTATGGTCAACCTCTCCCCCCCTTTCATCATTTGTTTTCCCCAATTCAAAAAGTCCCCAAATCCTAACCCTAGTTTCCTAAAACCCTAACGCTAAAATCATGAGTCTCAAACCCTAATTCTCAAAATCCTAATTCTCACAGACCTAATTCTCCAAAACCCTAATTCACCAAACCCTAATTTCCAAAATCCAATTCTCAAACCCTAAAGTCCTAACCCTAACCTACCCAAACCCTCACAAACCAAGTGAATCCCTTTGATTTGCGAAGAACCCCTATGCTTAGATGGAAGTCCTACCTTCCATAGATCCTGATTATTTGGTATTTTATTGGATCTACATTGCAGGACTGTTGTATGGCTTGAATTTGAACATGTTACATTGTTGAATTAAAAAAAAACTTGTGTTAGTTTAGCTTTATTTTGTGCTTTAAATTTTTTTAGTTAATCCATTAATGATCTCATTGCATCATTCTAAGCTAGGTCACCCGTCCTGCATCATATATGCTCCCATAATGGCATATATGATCGCTTATGACAACACATGGTATATTGACGGATGTGAGATATTGTCACTTGTGGGCAAGGTGTTCTGTAACGGTAACAGTGGTTGTAACGGCTACCACTGTTACCTTTACGATACAGGGCATAATGGTCTCTCTTATTTATTTATTGCAAAAAACCCCTGAAAAGCCTGTATCTGCCTTGTAATGTTGATTAAAAAGTATGAGAAACCTATATCTGTCCCGTAATAGACCATTAAGGGGCTATTATGGCTTTTATAGGGGACGTAACGTGCCGTTAACGACAGTTACAGGTCATTTTTTTCCATAACAGCGTTACGACCCTGTAACGTGTAACGGTTGCCACTGTTACCTTTACGTAATGGCCGTTACAGCCCCGTAACGGCCTTTATGACACACCATGCTTGTGGGCTTAACTTATGAGAAACCAAATTTTCTTCCATCATGGGGAAATGCCTTTCTTAGGGGCGAGGTGGGAAAGCCATTTTGATGATTTCCAGGAAAATGAGGAAGTGGGAACCAACTTTTCCTTTCACAAGTAGAGGAAAGTTTTAGGGCTTGTTTGGGTTACAGTGTGTCGTTTCGGTATCGGTGGGCATAACTGTTCCCACTGATATCGATACGCGTAAAGGCCGTTACGCCCATGTATCGATTGATTTATGGAAAAAAAAGTGGAAAAAATTCCAAATATTTAGTGAATTCCAAATATGTATTCTTCTTCTTCTTCTTGTTTTGAACGATTTTTATGATGGTGTAACGGTCTACTCTTTGGTGAGAACTTGTCTCGCCTTCTCTAATGATTTTAGGAACCCGAGAGTCTTGAATTGATTGCAAAACTCCCATATTCAATTTCCTAAATATCTAATATCAATGATAAATATATTAGCTTGAATTTAATACCAAATATCTCATTTCTAGGGTATTAATATTTCCTACCTGGCGTACATTAGCTGAATTGGTCTAGACTTTTGTCTAGTCCTGTCATCTTCAAGAAAAAAAAAAAAAAATAGCATTATTTGATTAACTCCCTTGTGCGAGTTTCATAATTTGATTGTACCTTCCTTAATGGTTGGTCAGGCAGGAGAGTTATTTTAAGCACAAGTTCGGTACCGTGTGCTTGCGATGTATTGTGTAGAAAAATACTTAAATGAGGAAGAGGGATTCTAAGTTAAAGCTCACCACCAATTAATCACCACTAGAGTGAAAAGCTTGCTGCCTGTGGTTGCTCGACCTCCACGTTCTCATCCAAGTGCGGCTGTGGCATTGGCAAATGTTGTGCATATTCGTAATAGCAAAACACCCACAACTGGAGGGAAGGGCCATCAAGTCAATGAAACCTGACGAAGATGAGACTGATCACGTTCCTAACTGGGCATTTGCTGTGTCAACCTCGTATTTGAATTAGAATATCCCCTGTGCCATAGTCATACTCGTAGCCACCAGGCTCACCATAGCCACGCCCATATTGTGGAGGATGACTGATCACGATCTTCACCGGACATTTCCCGTGTCGACCCCATGCTTGAATAAGAATATCCACTAGTGCCATAGTCGTAGCCAGTAGGTCCACCATAGCCGTACTCATGCTATGGCTGCCCTTTGTACTGCTGCTTATACTCGTTTTCCTCATCGTTACCATTCATGCAAAAATAAGGAAAAATGAAAAAAATCACAAAAACTAAAAGAAGGGGTTTAAAATCCCTAATCTATAGCACGATGTTGTACATGTAAGCATCTTACATTTATCTGAAGCATCCCCATTTAGCAATAAACAAAAAATAATATTTTTTTGGGTTTTTTTTTTCCCACGTAGTTACTGTTCATGTGAAAATAAAAACAAAAAAAGGGTTAAAATCCCTAATCTATGGCATGATATTGTACATGCAAGCATCCTACATCTATTTGAAGCACCCATATTTAGTATTAAGCAAACAAAATAATTTTTTTGGGATTTTTTTTTTTTTTTCCTCATAGTTACTCTTCATGCAAAAAAAAACACAAAATAAAAAAAAAGGGGTTAAGATCTGTAATCTATGGCATGATGTTGTACATGCAAGCATCCTACATCTATTTGAAGCACCCACATTTAGCATTAAAAATTTTTTTTTGAGGGCTTCTTCTGCACAGTAACTGTTTCTGCTAAATCAGCAAAAAAATAAAAATAAAAATAAAAATAAAATCACAAAATGTGGTTAAAATACCTAATCTATGGCATGATGTTGTACACGTAAGCATCCTACATCTATTTGAAGCATTTAAACTCAAATATGTAACAAGTAAACTGATTTTTGCCATTTAAAAAAAAAAAAATGTAAAAAAGCAATATTTAAAAAAAATAAATGCAAAAAACCCCTACCAAACCGACCATGAATCTAGCAAGATGTGGTTGATTTGGTGTTGCAATCATCATAAAAACTATTTTTAGGAAGAAATAAAAAATGAACACTTGCCTCTTTTTTAGAATATTTTTCCAAAATGGCCCACAGAGCTCATCCATCCAAATCGCTCTAATCTAGAGTTTTTATCTGTAATGTGTGCACAATGTTGGTTGAAAATGTCCTAGGAAAGATGAAAAATGAAAAACAATTGCAAAAGATTGAAAAAAAAAGAGGATTTGGGGCACACACATGTACTTAGCGCGTGCACACGCACACTTAGCGCGCGCACACACGCACTCAGATTGCCGATATTGTTACATAAAAGCCGATACTTAACTGATACAGGACACCGTGGTTTGGATAAGGTGAATATAAGAGGGGAAGATGAAAAGGAAATGTAAAAGATCATGGGTTACCTAAGTAAAACTACTAGATTTCCATTTCTCTTTCACTTGTTTGGTGTGCGTAACGTTTGCTGTGGAAATGTATTTTCATTTCCTTTCCACTTGTTTGGTTTGCACACATTTGCTGTGTATTTTCATTTCCATTTGATCTGTTTGGATTGACATGTAAAAGTAGGGCTGTCAACAGGCCGGGCCTGGGGTAGCTCTCGGCCCGGGTTTTGAACTGTTTTGGGCCGGGCCTATTCAAAATTTTGAATTTTCAGGCCCGAGCCCATTGAAACCCCTATGTAAAAGTGTAGAAATCCAACCTAAAATGTTATGGTGCTCCACAAAATTGTGATATTTACATACATACCCATGCTATGGTGGTCCATAGCAATCATGTTTATATGGCATCTAATCCATGCATCTATTGTGCCTCATCAGTATGAAAGAATTACCCAAAATGCATGGTATCCCAAAACCCAAGTGGGCCATACCATGTGAATTTAGATGGCTTAGGTGTATTTTTATGGAGTGGCCCATTTGAGTGTTGATTGTTGAGTCAGTCTGATTTTGGGATCAAGGCCAAACAAGGGGTGGTATACCTGATGGATGAGGTGGATTTACGCATGCTAAGTTATTTCGCCCATGGTAAAGAAATTAACCTTGGTATAGAGACCTAAGCAAGGTAACCCCCCCCCCCCCCCCATTTGGAGAAATGATGTGAATTTGTTTTCAATCCACAAGTGGAAAGGAAAACATATTTACATGGCTAGTTTGCATTCCCAATCAGGTGAAACTGTCTTGTTGGGGAAAACCCTTGTCATTTCCTTCAGGGAGAACCCGTTTCATCTTATCCAAGCAGGCCCTCAAGGGAAATGACATTTCCTTTCCTTTCCAGGATTTTGAAATGTCATCTAGGTCACAATCCTTGAAATGGTTGGAACACCACAACAATGGTTCCCAACCTAGTATTATAGATCTTGTTGTTGGGTTCCTTCCATAGGGACCAAAACAGGGTAAGCAAAGACAACCGGCATCTTATTTTCCGCCTTTTCCCCCCAAATACCCTATTTCCAAGCTTGAAGTGATTCACAGGCTCCTCTTTAAGACACATGATGCATCCGTCTGCGATCATCATATTTCCATAACAGAGGTGAAGAATACCAATTATCAGAATTTTATCATTAGCAGCAAGCCAACAGAAGACAACCACTATCGGGGGACTTGAGAATTGGCACATGTGAGAGGGCTCAGCAACTTTTCCAGCACACTCACTCAATGCTAGAGAGATGGAGCCACTTTCATCTTTTCAACATGACTTGCAGAATTGGTGAGGTGGTTACAGGAAACAGTTCTAATTCGAGTTAGATGGTTGCACACCCTTTACAATAATGTGGGGCCTTTAGGAGGAGAGATTAGTAGTAGGACTTTTTTATAGCAAGGTTAAGCTTGTGGGGTTTACTAAAGAATCTCACCAATTCTTGTCTGGTGGATGTTGGTAAAAGATCAATTTCACTAAGTAACAGTTTGTGATTTACATAGGGCTTGGAAGGTTATACTGGATTCTGCAGAGAAGAAGATCAAGTGCAAACATTTGAGTTGAAATGGATTTCCACTCCCTTAGACAATTGGAAGCATAATTTCAATGGTAGCTCCTCATGTACCTCATGGTCTGTCCATGCAGGGAGGATATTAGAGATAACATGGATGTGGTCAAGATGGTCCAGTTGGGATTAAAGATTTCAATGAACTAGAGCTCTTGGACAGGCTTTTGTCCTTTGTTGGATTACTTTTCTGTCTCTTTGATTGTGGTGAGAAGTCTTCTGGGAATTGGTTTGCAGGCTGTTCCACTTTAATAAATTGATAGGGATGAGTACTTTTGTGTCCTAAGCGAAGGAGAAGCCTCATGGGGAAAGAAATAGAAATGCTGAAGTTGATGTGTGGAGAAGGCCTTTCATTGGGATGTGAAATGATAGAAGAACTTGGAAGTGGGAGATTCCCCCCCAGTTTTTATTTTATGATCAAGCATCAGACACACATATACATACACATACCTATGCCCAATGTTGTCAATATCGTTATCATTTCGTAAATCGTATTAGGGGTTGAATCGTATCTTAAATTGTAAGATTTTTTTACATAAAAAAAATATGAAAAATATAAATAAATTATTTAAAAAAAAACTCATCAATCTTCCTTTTGCCATCAATGTGCACCAAGTAATACCACATCATGACAGCGTTAAAGGATTCTTATTCCCTTTTTTTTTTTTTTTTGTGTGTGTGTGTGTGTGTCTTTGAAGAAATTTCCTTTAAAAAACATGTAAGGGTCCTTTAATAAATTATGTTCTTGTTACCTTTCTTGAATGTAGAATCACGATGGAAAGGCAGCCTTTGTAACTATAGACCGACAAAAAAAGATATTTTGATTTCTAAACATCATTCCATAATACATATAAGTCAACATGAACGTAACCATCCATAAAAACATTACAGGCAAGTCATACATCAATTTGGTGCTTCGACTAGTTAAGTAAGAAATCACAAAAAAAGCTACATGATTTAATGTTGAGGAGAATATATATCATTTAATCTCTTATAAAAAACAAATAAAATAATTTACCTTTTTGAAATGATTCATAAAGCCCTCACCGATTTAAAAACATAAAATGAAAGCCAAGTGAAGCTTAAAATAGAAGATAAGAAGTATGTGTGAATCGTAAATTGGGATTTGAATTGTAATCGTTCAAATCATAGAATTGTAGGATTCATATAAAAAGGGATTCAAGGCTGGGATTCAAATCATTTTGCTTAAGATTCGACTAAAATCATTTATTGTAAATCCTAGGATTTTGACAACACTGCCTACACCATATGCACATACATACAAACATGCTAAAAAGAGAAGAGATAAAAACCCACTTCAGTGGGAGTTTGTTGTCAGTGGATTTGTATTTTCATGTAGTTTCAAAGCAACAAAGCAAAGATGGTCGACTGTCTTGTCCTACCATGGTGTGTTTCTACACTCCTACTAACCCCAAGTTTACATGGGGTTAGTAGGATTTTGACAACACTGCCTACGCCATATGCACATACATACAAACATGCTAAAAAGAGAAGGGATAAAAACCCACTTCAGTGGGAGTTTGTTGTCAGTGGATTTGTATTTTCATGTAGTTTCAAAGCAACAAAACAAAGATGGTCGACTGTCTTGTCCTACTGTGGTGTGGTTCTACACTCCTACTAACCCCAAGTTTACATGCCTTTTGTTGCGGACAGTGATACAAGAATTCTTTAGGCATCTGCTTGGACTTCTTTTGGTTGGGGGTTGATGCCATGTGCAATTGTGGACCCCGTGGATGCCTGGTTCATTTGTACCCAACACAAATTCTTTGGTGGATGCGCTCTGTACCTATTCTATTAACTTTATGAAAAGAGAGAAACTATAGGATATTTAGAGGCATGGAGGTAGGCATTTGGGTTTTCATTGATAGGATGAAGAGATCAATGATTTCTTAGGCTCTAATGTTAAAGAGTTGTAAACATATCCGAGTGGATGGCCTAGTCATAAGTAGAAAGCAGTTATTATGACCAGGAGTGTTACCTTGGAAACCTTTGAAAGGTGTGAGGAGCCATTGTCTGCATTATGGAATTGAATTTTGATGCTAGCACGCATGTGTTGGAGGTTTTTAAGTTTTGTAGTGCTGTGTGGCTTACTTATGCTGGGCACGTGGCCAATATCTAATAAAGCTGAGGTTATTACTTATTTAGGTTGAACTAAATCTCCATGCCTCACATTTATAGGTGTCAATGGGCCGGTTTAGGGCCTGGCCAAGCTCTGTCCATGCCTAGACTGCATTGTTCAACATAGCCCTGAGTCTAGCCTAAGTCTGTGACGAGCCGAAACAGTCCAGCACGAGCCAGAGCCCGAAGGTTGGTCCAGTTGGAACACACATTACAAAATTGCCTTTGTGAACCCTAATGGGGTGGGAGGACTTGGGCCTTGCTGCCTGGCTGTTTGTATGTGGTCCAAACCCGGACTGATTGAGAAATGGGTATGAATTTGAAGCCCGAGCCCGGCCCTCGGGCTTTACTCCAACCTAAGCCTGGCCTGAGGCTGGTCAGGCCCGAAAGCCTGATTAGCCAGCCCGCCTGCCCATTGACAATCCTACTCATGTTTGCCCAAGTGATTGATGGTGACTCTATTAATACTATTTTATGTACAACAATAATATAATGCTTCTAGTTCAATAACCGAAACGCTCCTCTGTAGTTGGAAGTTATGATACTTCATACTTGGAATAAAGAATCAGCTTTATGCAATGAGCACATAAATGTGAAAATGACTAACTGAGGTGCATTTAAATAGTGAAAAGATATCATGCAAGAGGCCTGTGAGATTGGTGTCTGGGTGTGTGGGTTCCCCTACCAAGTGATCTAGGGCATGTGCAATGGATGTGAATTGAACCCTGACTCGGTCCTTCAGCCAGTGTCTTTGGGCTCGAGCTCCTGACATGCACATAATCGACTTTGATGCATCATTTATTTGCGTAGAATTTGTATGTTGAAGAATGATATGAACTTATGCCTTGTGGTTTTCATTCCATAATTTTTATTTGAAGTCTTTGTTAATAGTTCTTTGCGCATATAAAATACGGAATGATTGAAGAGAGGTGGTTTTTCACCTAGCTTGTCATATTTCTAAGCTCTTTGAAGGGCCTACAAAGTTTGATAGAGTTTTTTTTATTTTTTTATTTTAATCAGATATCTTCATGCTTCATACTTTAATTGAGTGTATACCATGTTCCTATCTTTATAAGCTCTGCATCTTTTGCATCACATATATAGGATCTTCCTATCTTTATAAGCTCTGCATCTTTTACATCGCATATTTAGGATGTGAGTTGTGGAGAAGATTTCAACAAAGATTCAATTGAGCGCGATGAAAGGCGGCTTACAGAGATGGGTCGTAGAACTGTGGAAATTTTTGTCCTAGCCCATATCTATAGGTAATCAATATGTCAGCATTTTCTCAATTCTTGATAGAAATTTAAGCCATTTTACTTGCTCCCTTCTTATTTATAAATTATATTATCATGTTTTCATAGGTATACTATATATTTATGTTTCTTGTTTTAGACCAACTTAAGCTTATTCTACTTGGTCTGTGTTATAGTTCATGTATTGAAGAAATCACATAAACCACAGACAAGCATTTAGGAATCAGGCTCCTGAACCGCCCCAATATTGTAAACGATAAAAGAACCATAACATTGTATTCTGTAAACTCTATATCTGATCCCTGCACTAACCCTTGCTTTCACTATTTTGCTGAGGTACAGACATGTTCAACGCTCAAAGGACAAATCTTAGTTTCGTGAACCTTCTACGTAGCTCCCTCCCAACCGCGCACGTATCTGTGTGCATTAGGGAATGATCCCATCACGTTGGCACTGCTGTAATAACTTACAGTAGTGTTGAGCTGTGTTGGCTCACCATGATGTGTGCATGATCCACTTTGTTTGTCGTGTGCACCTCCCTCATATTCTCCATAGAACCCAAAAACTCAGCCGAACCACAGTGTGGTCCACCTAAGTTCTGTAATGGCTTGATTTTTGGGCGGTCTCTTCATCCTGGTGGGTTGCATTTGACGAATGGATTGGATGGCATATACACCCCATGGTGGGCCCTACACAAATCTGGAAGGTTTTAAGGGTGGGCGTTCCTTCCCAATGGTTCCCTGTGGTGTGGCCTTCCTGAGTCTTGGATTGGGCTGAAATTTGGGCTCTAGGCCAAACTTGGGATGGCACACCTAATGGTTGGAGTGGATGTCATGCATACATCACTGTTGCACTATGACATCCAACCCATCCAAGTCCAACTAAGGTTAAAAAAGAAAGAAAGAAAGAAAAAAGAAAAAGAAAGAAAAGAAAAGTCCAACTAGGTTGTCCCCAACATTAGTGCAAACATCAGACTGATCCACTCATTAGGTGGTCCAATGTGTGTACCTTGGACAATTGGACTAGAGTGGTGGGTGTCCTTTGTTTTCTATGGTGTGGCCTACATGATGAGTGGACTGGTCTGTTTTTGGCAACAACTGTTCTTCATGGTTGGGGCCAACCTTTTGGATGGGTTGGATGCTGTACACTCTTGACACATTGACATTTACATGCTAGTTGGATGATTACGCTATCTCCCAACTATTGTGTGTGAGAGCAATTGTGGGAATCGAAAGCCCACTTGATGGAAAAGATGCAAACTGCCATGACTTACCTGATACAGGATCTCAAGTAACACCATGTATTCACATTCAAATGTAGGAGCAAGGCAACACCAAGAGAACTAAAAAAATAAAAATAAAATCTAAAGCTAATTGTTAACTGTTATTGCTAGTTATTGTCCCCTTTAAATTTGCACACTCGCATGCACATGCATATATGAGGTCCTGATCTAATACAGTTGACTCTACTGTAAGTTATGGTAGAGACAACCTCTATGGGCTCTATCATTTTTGCATGACATCCATTCCATCGATTGTGTTTGCTGCCTCATGTTACTTCGGAGCCCAAAAATTAGCCTGAACAAACACTTGGGCGGGCCATGCCAAAGTAGAAGTGAAAAATCTTGCCGAAAACCTCTGTATTCACTTGGTGTGGCCAACTTGATTTTTAGAAAGACCTGACTTTTAGTGTCCCTTCATCTGGTTGGGGGTGCATCTAATGAATGGATTGGCTGGCATAGACACAACAGGGACCAAGCTAAACGGGTAGTGCTTTGGGCTCGGGCTAGAAATGTGATCCATTTAAGTAAATGGGCCAGGCTTGGGTTGAACCCTACCTGACTCGACCTACCCTTATAGGTTATCAATAGGTGGGGCCAAACAATCTGACCCGAGGCAAAACATGAAATAAAATAAAGAAGAAAAGTACATATGGTTTATTATTATTAGTTTTTTGTCTGGGCTAGGTTGTGCATAGCCTTAGTGTCAGAATAGGGTCATAGTGGGTTGCGTCAAGTTAGTTGATCCCGACCCATTTAGTAGGGTCATTGTGGGTTGGCTCATGTTAGTTGAGCCCAGTCCATTTACAATTAAATGGTTCGGGTCGGGAGTTACTTTTCAAAAAAAAAGAAGGTTCAGGTTGTTTTGGTTTGGGCTTGATGAAATTTTAAGTAGATTGGGTCAACTTAGGTAATGGTTTGTGGGTCGGGTTTGGGCAAGAATATTGGGCCCATTTAGTAAATTGGATGGGCTTGGGCTGACCCCAACCCTGTTTGAACCTGACCCATTGCTACCCCTAAATATGGTGGCCCCACAACAATAGGGGAGGTTTTATTAGTTGGCATCCTCTCCCAATTGTTCCCTGTAGTGTGGCCCACTTGAGTTTCTGATTAGGCTAATTTGTTGCCTCATGGCCTAACATTGAAGGGTGCACCTCATGGATGGGTTAGATCTGATGCACAAATCATGGTGGGGCCCACTGATGTCATCTCTACTGTTGCTTACAGTAGACGAGACAGTGATCATCTTCCACATACGCGCACACACATACACACACACACCCGACTCTTTCTCAAACGTGACTTCCATATGAACTCAATGTGCTAATACAATTAGGACTTGAATAATTCTCGATCCTGCTTACAGGGCTAACTCTAACACTTTTAACTAAACTACTAACTTGAAATCAAGTTTATATTAGGACTAACATTTCCTCTCATCACCTTGCCTAGATTTGGAATGATCTAGTAGTGTTGACGCTACCATAGTGACGGTATTGTTGATCTTTGAGGGCTCCATTGTGATATGGTCCAGAAATCCAACTCATCCATCAGGTGCTCCCCTCTTTTAGGCCTAAGGCCAGAAAATTCCAATTCATAACTCAGGTGGCCCATGCCACATGAAACAGTGGAGACGGAACACCCACTGTTGGTCTCTTTGTGGGGCTCATCATGTAGTTTATACACCATTCGGCCCATTCATTGTGTGCACCCCACGTGGATGAAGGGAAAACTAGAAAATTAGGCCACTCCAGAACTTAGGTGGGCCACATCACATGATTTAGTGGTTGTATGCATGATTTTATGCTGTTCTTGATGTGTGGCTCACCTTAGTTCTGGATTTGGCTGATTTTTAGCATTCTCTAGATAGTCCGTGTTTGATGCATGGCTTGAATGTTTGACAAACATTATGGTATGCCTCACAACAGGTCAACTGCATCATACAATCAACACTATTGGACCATTCTCCACACACACATCCACAAAAATTACGATTACGATCACATCCAACCGATTGGATGATTAGTTATGAACCAACTAGGGGATAAGTTCCAACCTTTTGTCACCAACATCATCTGAGGCTTTATTTCAACTAATTGGGATTGTCTACATGAATTCTGTTATGCCATTCCACTTTATCATGAACTCTCAGATTGCTAGGATTCACGGGAAAAAAATGTGGCCATAGTCCCCGTCCATCATCTCTTCTTCCATCCCATCTCCATTCATGTCTCCCCAAACCTCCCCCTTCTTCAACACCTCCATTGTCCTCTCTCTCAATCCCCCACAAGAAAGAGTCCCACCACAAGAGCTCTCACAGGCTGGTAAGAATACAAAGAACCCGTCAAAGAAGGACCTCATCCAAACACTTCGCTTCTTGAAATCCGTTAAATCCCTTCCCCTCCAATCCTCTCTCGATGGCAGTAGCAGCAGCGCTGGTCTTTTGTAGCTTCAGTGGCCAAAGAGGGACTGGGAAGTGCTCGACACTTGCTTGAATGCCGACGACATGAAGCTCGTCAGCAGCGCCTACAAGTTCCCCCACTACAGGGGCTTCCTCCCTAATTTTGGAAAGTGCAAGAACATTGGATTAACGACAACTCAGATGGACGAAGAAGACATCGGCAACTCAGATAACACCGACATCGGTAACTCACATAACACCGACACCAATGGCTGGAAAGTGGTATCCAAAAAGAAATATAGCCATACGACTGCTACGTCATCGGCTAAAAGGCGGAGCTCTTACCCTACCCTCTTTGTCAGGGGATATCCATTGGGATGGTATCCTCTAAATATTGAGAGGATTTTTGGGTGAGCGGGAGCGGTTATGGACTTCGTTATGGCGAGGGATCGGAGTAACGACTCCTACAAAGGCTTTGCTCTAGTTCGCATGAGCTCCGAATCGGAGCTGGCAAGGGCGATCGAAATTTTGCACGAAGAACGGTTTGGGGGAGTCCCTTTGTTAGTTCAGCGAGCCCGATTTGGGCCTCCAAACAAGAAGACCAACCCAGATTCTATCGCCCGTCAAAAGCTCAAAACAACCAAGGAATTCTGACCTAAACCCATTCCTCCAAATCATCCCGCGGCTGCTCCCACTTTCAAAGAAGCCCTTCTTCAACAGCGACCCTCAACGTCCCGTAACCCCGATCAACCCTCATTTCCCGACCTTCCACCCTTATCCGCTCCTCTCCCTGAACCTTTAAATCCTGATCCTATTTCTTCAGAAGATCGAAAAGCTATTCACATCAACCAGACCTCCTTTAACAGGGCCAGAGAAGACCTCAAGGAGACGATCATCATCATCAGCAAAGAAGGCGCAACCATGTCTCTGGTAAGAGATAGGATTGCAGAATCAACGGGTTTTCGACCGGGAGAGCTTTGGTTTGATGAATTCTTCCTCTCGGTGGCGGGTTTCTTAGGTTCCTTCCTTGATCTCGATTCCAAGACGAAATTAGGAGAGGAAATTGCTGTTATCAGAGACAGGTTAGAAGGAAGAAGGGTTTCCCACCGCCTTCTCTCGTTCGGGTGGTCATTGACAACCGTACCCTTGAATTTTCGGTCGTCAGAGAAGTCCAAGAATATCTGCACCCTCGATGGGGTGACCTCTGGTGTGCCAGAGAAGGTCCTCCCCCAACGCCGATGGAGGATCCAGCGTTGTCGGCCGAAGCTCGAGAACTAGTCCCATGCTCCCGCGGTATTCCGGATCAACGTTCTAACTCCCTTCCTGTACCTTACAATACAGGTGCCTTCATCCAGGCCGCTCGGGAGACACCTGTCCCTTTTTCTCTCCCTCAGCCGCCCCCTTCTGCTCAAGCAGACCTTCGAGAGACGTGCAAACTGGCGGCTTTGAAGCTCTCTTCGACGCGTGGCAAGATTGCGTTAGATTACAGCTCAATGTCTAGTGGTCCGGACCTCGGTCCATACTCCAACAGACCTTCTGATGTCGACGCGTCGGCTAACGTCGAGGACGATAACCTTATCTCTATCAGATGTAGGGCACGTGGCAGCTTCGATGATGATCAATCTTACCTTCCTGCAGAAAATCTTCGCGAATTGTCTCCTCGCTCGAAAGGAAAGGAGGTCACTACACCTACTGCGGTAGTGTTCGAAACTCTGTCAGTGCTTTATCCTGTGGGTGAATCACGCGAGTCTTTGGTGAGGACACGTCATCCTCAGCTACCAGGAGCCTTTGGACATCAGCCTTTTGAAGGCTCTTCTCTCTCCTCGATTCGACGCGTGTCCCATAAAAGTGACATATCGAGCCCTCTCCCTCTCCACGTGCAGGTTCCTTCGCTAGCTATTGGGTTTCCCATTTCAAGTACGGGCCTGGAACCGGAATGCTCTAAGTCTTCTCATCCTAACGCATATCCTTCTGCATCTCAACCGCTCAATTGCCCTCAGCATCCCTTAGCTATTACCTGGATGCCGGACCTCCCTCTATCTCCCAATAGCAAATCCCCGCGATGTATTTCAAATGAAGACTTCTCACGGCGCGAATTGTCCAGTTGCTCCGACTTCCAGTCCCGTTCATCTTCTCCACCTTCTCATCTTACCCCAGGGGACGTGCTAGATATGGGTCTTATCACCATTTTCCAAGAAACCCCAGGCGAAGTGATTGTTGCAGAACCTCTCCGGATCTGTGCGGGCCTCCAACAGCATCAGCAGGAATCCTCTGTTACAAAGTCTCTTGACAACGACAGAGTCGACCTTTTGGACAAGATTCACGACAAACGTTGGGTTAGAGAAGCTCTCGGGTGTGTGGGAAGATCTCTCGGGTTGTCTCTTGGGAATAGAATGGAGGATTACATTGCATTATTTCAATGCATTGAAAACAAAGGTAGACCGCTATCAGAATCTCGTTCTCTCGCGAAGTTGACTCCTAAATCCGGTAGCAATCGCGAACTCAGGAGGCTGGAACCTAGTCCAGGTCTCAAATTGAATTCCTCATCCAAACAAAGGAGGTAGGGCAATCGGGGAAGCTCAGTTGGCCCATGAAGATTCTCTCTTGGAACGTAAGGGGGCTGGGTTCAAAGTAGAAACGAAGTCTTATTCAAGCCTCCGTCAATAGAAAAAATCCAGATATTCTTTGCTTTCAGGAGACTAAGGTGTCAGTTTTCAAACAGTCTCCTCGCTTCTTTGTGGAGGGCATCGGATGCGAAGTGGGTTACGCTCGATGCCTCAGAATCTTCAGTGGGTATCCTTGTAGTGTGGAAATCTTCCAATGGGATCTTCAATCTTTCTCGAAAGGATCATTTTCAATCTCTGTAATTCTTAAAGATATGTATTCTAACTTCTAATGTCTCTCATCTGTAGTTTATGGCCCTTCTGTGGACTCTGGTAGACATGAATTTTGGGATGAGCTTACTCTTGCTAGACGTTCCTTTTTAGGCCCATTTTGTGTGGTTGGGGATTTTAACGTCGTCCGTTTCGCTGAAGATCACTCACGGAGAAGAAGGGTATCTCCCGCTATGCATCGCTTCTCCGAATGGATTCAATCCCAAGGGCTTATAGACCTTCCGTTGCTGGGGGCTAAATTTACTTGGACGAATGACCGAAGATCTCCAATCCAATCTAGACTGGATAGATTCCTCATCTCTCCGGAGTGGGTTGAGAATTTTCCTTCAATTATCCAGATTGCGCTGCCTAGAATGACCTCTGACCACTGTCCTCTGCTTCTTCTTTTGGAAGAGGATAACTGGGGTCCAAAACCTTTCAGCTTTAACTCCTCTTGGCTCAGAATAGATGGCTTCAGGGAAAAGATTTCAGAATGGTGGGTGTCTTTCCAGGTGGACGGATTTGTAGGCCATAGACTTTTGTGTATACTTAGATTACTCAAGTTAAAGATTAAGGAATGGCTTCAGGAGGAGTTTCATATTAAAGAAACTAAAACGGAAGCTCTCATCTCAGAACTCCAACGAATAGATGCTATTCAGGGTGGTAATCAGTTTTCAAACGAGGTTTTGCGTAGGCACATCCAAATTATTCGGAAGCTTTCGGCTAGTGCTCTCCAGGACAAGGTTTCTTGGAAAATCAAATCTAAAGTCAGATGGATCGCCGAGGGGGACAAAAATACGAAATATTTTCACAACATTGCCAATACGCATGCTCGATCCAAGGCCATAGTCAGCATCAAGGAAAACGGAGAGTGGATTGAAGATAAACAGGATATGCTGATCTCGCCATCAACCACTTCAAAGGCCTGTTATTTGTGGATTCGTGGGACAGACCTTGTCTTGATAACATTCAATTCAATACTCTGCAGACAACTGAGAATGTTCTCCTTGAATCCGAATTCTCAATCGAAGAAATCAAGGAGGCTGTTGACTCATTAGGTGGTGACAAATCTCCCGGTCCAGATGGCTTCCCCATTATAATCTTCCAAACTTTTTGGGAGGTAGTTGGCCAAGACGTGCTTCTCTTCGTTCAGGAATTCCATAGAAGAGGAAGATTATCCAAGGGTCTCGGTGCTTCTTTCATCACCCTCATCCCCAAGATAGCAGGAGCGAGTTCATTTGCAGATTTTAGACCAATTAGTTTGATCGGGAGTCCATACAAGATCCTCGCCAAGTTCTCTCATCTCGCCTTGCCAAGGTTATAGGGAATTTGATATCTCCAAATCAAAATGTGTTTATAAAGGGCAGACAAATCACAGATTGCGCCCTTATAGCCAATGAGGTCCTCCACTCATACCAGAAGTCTTCTAGAAAAAGTATTTTCTGTAAACTGGACATTGCTAAGGCCTAATATCACATTGATTGGGGCTTTCTCCAATTTATGCTTTCTCGCATGGGTTTTGGGCCCAGATGGAGATCTTGGATTCAGGCTTGTGTTGGCTCGACCATTTCTCCGTTTTGCTGAATGACTCCCTCAAAGGCTTCCTCAAGAGCTCGAGAGGATTGCGCCAAGGGGAGCCCTTGTCTCCTCTTCTCTTCCTTCTTTTCGCTGAAGCTCTCTCCAAATGATGACCAAGGGGTAGGAAGAAGGAATCTTAAGAGGTCTAACTATGCTTGGGTTGCCCAACCCCATCACTCATATTCAATTTGCAGATGATACGCTAGTTTTCTCTGAAGCCTCCTCAACCTTCATATCCAATCTGCAAATGGCTCTCTATTGCTTTGAAGTGGTGTCTGGCCTTCAGATAAACATGGCAAAATCCAAACTGTTCGGAGTTAATGTTCCGAGAGATAAGCTCCTGAGCCTCGTAGCATCTCTTCGATGCCCTGCAAACTCCTTTCCTACTTCCTTTGTGGGCCTCTCGCTTGCTATGGCCCCCCCTCCCAAAATGATGTGGGATAAAATCATAGGCAAAATTCATAAATATCTGGCGAGCTGGAAATGCCGGTATTTGTCTCTCGGAGGTCGCCTTACCCTTATCAATGCGGCTCTGTTTAATTTTCCTATGTATTTCATGTCTCTCTTCCGATGCCCCTCTTCAGTGTTGAACGCTATCGAAGCCATTAGAAGATATTTCTTGTGGACCGGGAAGGACAATCAGAATGGTGTTCATCTTCTTGACTGGAAGGACGTCTGTAAGATATTCAGTGAAGGAGGAGCAAACGTTAAAAACTTGAGGAGAATGAACTTTGCATTGCTTGGCAAATGGACGTGGAGATTAGGAGTAGATCCAGAGGCATTATGGGGCGAGGATAGTCAAAGGGAAGTATGGCACATCCCAAGGGGGCTGGTGGACTAAAGACTCATCGTTTTACAAGGCATCCCACCTGTGGAAAGGAATCCTCAAGGCCAAACAAGCAGTCCTTCAAAATATCAGTTTTGAGTTGGGGAGCGGATCCGCCATTCGCTTTTGGGAAGATCCATGGATAGGAGATACGTTGCTGAAAAACCGATTCCCTAATATTTTCCGTCTGGCTCCTGATAAGAACAATTTCATTTCGGGTTGCTATTCTCTATTAGTGGGTAAAATAGTTTGGGATGTCAGATGTTCAAGAAATCTCAACGACAACGAGATTGTCGAATTTGCTGAGCTTATCGATTGCATTTCGAAATCAATGCCACATCCATCAGTTCCTGACAAACTCATCTGGAATATTCACAAGTCAAGCTGCTTCACGGTCAAATCTTTCTACTCAGCTCTCTCCCCTCTAAACTATTTAGTCCCTGCTTCCTCATTCACCTGGAGACTCCCGGTTCCCCCAAAAGTCATCTGTTTTGGATGGTTAGCGGACCGTAATAGAATATTAACCGTTGATAATCTCAGAAAGAGAGGTATGCAGCTTGTTAACGTCTGTTTGTGTTGTATGCATAATGCGGAATCGGTGAATCATCTTCTGGTGCATTGTCCTTTCATCTCTCAAATCTGGATAGATTTTTGTCAAAGATTCAGCATATCCTGGTGCATTCCTTAGTCGGCCCATAGTCTCCTAGCTTCTTGGCATGGATTCAGGCTAGGAAAAGCTAGAACGTCCATCTGGAGAATGGCAATTTTGGCTATTTGGTGGTCAGTCTGGTTAGAAAGGAACGAGAGATGCTTCAACGATGTTTCTTCCTCAGCTATTGTAGTTGGGACTAGAGCCAAGAGGCTCATAGTGGAATGGGCATCTAATGTAAAGGACTTGAAGGATGTTGATTTTTGTTTTTTAGGGGGTTAGAGTCTTTCTGCTATCTCAGCAGATAGTCTCTTCTCCCGTCTTTCCCTTCTTTGTTTTCCTTTTCCTGTTTTAATAAATTCCTCTCGTTGCTTTTAAAAATAAAATAAAATGTGGGCATAGTTTGACACTGGCTGCCAACCTGACGCGACCTTCGAATATCTGGGCTTGAGACTGACAATGAGAGCGCAAAATTCCCATTGGCGCTATGCATGGATGCACGTATATATGTATGTGCATGTCATTGCATGTGTGGTGGTGTGCATGTTTTTGTCTTGATGGTGTATGTATGTCTTTTAAAAATATGAATGTGTTTTCTTTTTTGTAAATTCAAATCCTAAAAATAAGAAAATTACTAGGAAAAAAAAGAACATATATGTATGTGTGTGTAAATTTTCCTCTTCATAATATTCAAATCCTTAAAAATAGAAAATACTGTGGAAAGGAGAAAACATAGGGTACTCAACCAAGCAACACCAAAAGCCACAAAGGAGAGGTCCCAGGATGATCATAAATATCCAATTGGACTTTTGTTAAAGGCGGATCATTCCATTTTTTAATTGTCCATTTGCAAACCACTTATCAGCTGATTAGGATGGTCTAGTGGGGATTTTTGGGCACAACTCATTCCAGGGTTACCCAGTGGTTTCTTTTTTTAATTGTGGATCTGTGCATCATCTTTCAATCATCCATTTGCAAACCGCTAGTGAACAGATTTGGATTGTCTGGTGAGGCTTAGTGCCTCCTACATGGCTGCTAGAGTTACTTTTGGGCCACTATGTATTTTTTATAATGTACTTTGAATTAGTCAATTCTGTTGAGTTGACGGCTGATTCACCTATTCAACATACAAAACCGACTGATTTTAAGCTGATTCCTGCTTAATTTCTAGGCAGCTGGTTTGGACTGGAAATCCGGTTCAGTTCCTGGCCGTCCTGCACGGAATTGTCTGATTCAAGATCCAATTCGAAATCGACTCGGTTTGCAAAAGTCGGTTCGATGAGAGGTGCAACGGAAGTTGATTTGTAGGTGGGACGAGTGAGACACCCTGTAACCATGCAGCATTGGGTATGTTCTGTATTTTCTTTAGCAATCCTCTACTACAGTATGTGCGAAAGGAATTCTGTTTAATTCACATGGTGGCTTTTGTGATGCCTTGAAGACATGCGCTTTTAGATTGTGTTCTGTTTCTTTTAGTCCACATTGGTAGTGTTCTATTGCACCTGTGAGAACTGATTCAACTCAATGTATTTCTTTAATACAATGTTGAATAGTTTCATGGCTTTCGTTCTGCAGCAATAGAATTGAAGTCGCATACCAGGAGGCTGTCGCTTTGAAGAGGCAAGAGGAACTTATTCGTGAGGAGGAGGCAGCGGCGGGGCAAGCTGAAAGTGAGATTAAGGCAAAGCGTGGTGTGACCGAAAAGGAGAAGCGAA
Source organism: Magnolia sinica (assembly GCF_029962835.1). Lineage (NCBI taxonomy): Eukaryota > Viridiplantae > Streptophyta > Magnoliopsida > Magnoliales > Magnoliaceae > Magnolia > Magnolia sinica. The sequence goes on from NC_080578.1 coordinate 90,397,948, forward strand.
CTAAGAAAAAGCAGGTCAGTTTCTTCTCACATCTTCTGAAACAGGGTTACATCTGTTGGAGCTTAGAGGCATGATAGTTATTTCACAGAGTTCTGTGAATGCATACACATGTGCAATAAAGTTCATGCACACGTCACGCATTTGCTAGTATGGCAGATAGGTGCGAGATCCAAGCCATCCATTAGGTCGGACCTTGTACATGCTTTCCAAAAATGAATCTGGTCCACTCTGCATGTGAGCCTCAATACTGGAAACAGGTGGATAGGTTTGAAAAGTTCAACCAAGTTTTTCAGAGCCATACTTTTGTTTTGCAAACTGTGGCCCGCCTGACCAATTGATCAACCTGATTCCTGGGATAATGCATCAATATAGTGGTACCGTCCTGATAGATGGATTGGATCTTGGACCTACCATGCCATGCTAGCATGTCCAGTGTGTACATGAGATTTATTGCACGAGTGTGTGGGCCTAGCCTAGCAAGGCTCTGTTTACATACTGAACATAAGAATCGTAAGATGGATAATCCGTTGAATCTCTGTGGCTCTGTTTAGCTTGATTTTGCAATCCATCGAGATACAAATGGTGTACAGCAGCATCAAGTGGTTGAATTCTCCCTTTTTCCATAAGTTAACCAACAAAAAGAAAAGAAAAGATGGGAACAATGGTGAGAATTACATTCAATGGTGCACAGGGGCCTACACAGCTGAAGTTCTGTTTCACTGTAATATGATCAGCCTGAATCAAAGACTGATTGGGGTTGATACAAATAAATGAAAATGTTGCCGAATGGATGCAAGGAGAAAACAAATGTTGCAATAGAAATTTTCCTAACAGAAGCACATCAGTATCACATGGCCTATGGTATTATTTGAAGAGTGATTATTTATTTATTTATTGTGAACCACATTGAATAGTTTTTTTTAAAGATATTTATGTGCATTACTGTGGGTTCCATTTTTTACTATATTTGTCTAGAAGTAAATGTGGAACTGATGCTCATAAAAGAAGGCAAACGTGAAATCAATATGCCAGCTAAAGATGCCACTTTTGACTCTTGGGACAGTTCCCCCTTTTGTAATCTGTTGATTTTTCTGTTTCTCCTGTGATTATGTTAAGAGGGCTGTTGTTACCAAACGGAAATAGTGTTGTGGCTCTATGGTAAAGTATTATCTGTACTCCATGAAACTAGAAAGTAGCTGGCTGATCTGCTTTGCAACTTAAGAAAATGGTCTTGGATTCTTTTAGCGTGGACTACAAACAATGTTCAAGGAGGCTGTGTGTGTCCAAAAGATTCAAGTGTCAGCAGATTCATGTTCAATGGAAGCTTTGGAAAAGAGTGTTATGACAGTTTTAGAAATTTTCTGAAACGATGATTTGTTTTCTGTTTCACATGAAGACTGATTATGTTCCTGGAGACGTAGATTTGTCCTTACCAAAAGAGGAGAGTGGAAAACTAAAGAGGCCTGCACCACCAAAACCCAAATTATATGAACTGCCTCCTGGAACACTCCCTGGAAAAATCCAGTGTAGCTGTACTATTGGTGATTGGGCAGTTCATCTCTCCTGGTTAGACTTGACAACTGTTCGGTTACACACACATGGGGAAAGAATTCAGCACTAGCAGTTTTTACTTTTGACAAAAATTGTAGCTTGAGCTCTTTGTTCGTGAAACTGATTGACAGTTTGCTGGCATTTTCTCGTTGGCAAACTCTATCGAGGTTTGCTTGAATACATCCTGACGTATTGTACTAAGATAGGTCAGGACTCTAGCCGGTAGATTGGGCCTTTTTCCGTGATTCAAATTGTTTATTTGATAGGGCTACCCTTGGATGAGAGATGCCCCCCTTCCATGATTATACAAAGGTTATGGTGACCGATCATTTTCAAAGCAAAAGAGCTAAACTATTGAAGGGTTGAAATAATCTAATTAGAGCTTTTATGTATTGTCTTATCATCAGATACAAAGTAAGACTTGTTATATAAATGGTTTGGATAACCCAGATTCGAAGGCTAATGTCCTGATGTTTATATTGCAATACGTGGGGATGTATTTGAGCAAACCTCAACTCTATCCGCTGGAGTTGTCTTTGAGTTTGTGGAGGAGTGGGAAATTTAATTATCAGAATTTCATATATGTTTATTCTTTCGTGCGAGTATATTCGTTCGCATCTTTCTTCACAGCTTGCATTGACTGGTAGTTTTGTCTATTTTGAATTTTTCCATAAATGCATTCTTGTCTACATGCATCTTATATTAACATTAATCTGTTCTCTTCTTGCTTTTAAAAGAAAACTGATTTTAACGAAACTTTCTTGTGGTAGTTTTTTATGGTTTTTCTCTGCCCACTTTCTTTCCTTTTGTTTTTGTTTTTGTTTTTGTTTTTGTTTTTTTTTGTTTTTTCATTTTAATTCTATGCATTTCGTTTAAACTTTCATGTGGTTTTAGTTGTGAATTTTTCTCAGACCATTTCTTTCAGTTATAGTTTTTAACATTTTCATTTTCTCCATGTTCTGTTTAAACTTTCGTGTGGTTAGGACCAATATTGACAATATTGATAATATTGGCCAATATTATCGGTATTGCAAGTCAGTGATAAGTTATCATTCTTCCCAATATCGACGATAATATCACATTATGTCTCAAAATATCATTGATATCACGATATGTATCAATATCTTGCTTGAAGCCCTTTATAAAGTTTCATGGTATCGACGATAATCGATTCCATTAGATACCGTGCAACATCGATGGCTGATTCCCAAAACATTGAAAAAAATCCCAAAAATTCTTGTTTTTTTTCCCCCCTACTCCTCAATCCTTCCTAACTTAATTTTGACCACTCCCTAACAAATCTTGGAAGAAAACCAAATATTTTGGCCGCAATCAAGATCGGAGTCGGTTTGGGATTGATTTCAAAATGGTGAGATTTTTTGGTTTTGATTCCTTTATAATTCAGTTGTAATTAATGGGAATAAGTTCATGTAAAATCATGGATTTGAAGCTTCAATTATTACGAGATTTGGGAAAAAATGGGGGAGATTTTTCTAACTGTAAATCTCACATTTCATCCACCTGCTTTTCTGAATGCTCCCAAACTTTACTTTTCAAGACTAAACCACTGCCTTTTTTCTGGACAAAAATACCCCTGCATTACAAACCCATTTTCTGTAATCTTCTCTCCTCTCCTCTTCTGTAAAAACACATATTTTGGATTCTTCTCTCTTTTTCATACAACAACACCCCTCTACCTAAAACTCAATTTGTGGAATCTTCTATCCTCTTCATAAGCTATACCCATCTTACCTAAAACCCATTTTCTGAAATTTTCTCTCTTCTTGATATAAGAATACCCTTCCACCAAACCGTTACTTCTTTGTCTTCATTTTAGTTTATCAAAAAAGGACGAAAATGGTGCCTTCATCGAAGAAAGCACCCATTACAGGTATATTTGATCAAATTGCCCTAAACCTAAACCAAAAAAATTTCTTGTGGGCCATAGAAGTTTTGGATCAAGCTTGTATCTGTGTTTTTTGTTCATCTATGTCTACATCATCCTATGAACAGGATGGATGACAAATAAAACATCATTGTAGGGCCTAACAAGGTTTCAACAATGGAAATGATTATCCAATTTCATTTTAGGCTCGCTCAATTTCATGTTAAGCTCTCTCAATTTCATTTGACGCTTGCTCAATTTCATGTTAGGCTCGCTCAATTTCATTTGAAGCTCGCTCAATTTCACGTTAAGCTTGCTCAATTTCACGTGAAGCTCGCTCAATTTCATGTTAGGCTCACACAATTTCATTTGAAGCTCGCTTAATTTCATGTTAGGCTCGCTCAATTTCATGTGAAGCTTGCTCAATTTCACATGAAGATCGCTCAATTTTATGTTAGGCTTGCTCAAGTTCATGAAGCTGGAGTACATCCATTGCAGTCATTGGTCTTATTTGAATCACTAAGGCCGGAACGGCCACGGCGGCCTGTGTCCTTTGATCCGCCCGGGTTCATCACTTCCAGTTCATTGCATACGAAGTGCTCGATCAAGTTTGAGTTGAGAAGAATACCGGGGCATCCCGATCTTGCTTTGAGTAGTGAGACTCGCTACTGAAGTGACGTCAACCAAGTTATGTGGGTCCCACCATGATGTATGTTTTGTATCCACACCGTCCATCCATTTGGAGAGATCATTTTAGGGCATTAGCCAAAGAATAAGTCAAATCCAAGGCTCAAGTGGACCCCACCACACAAAACAATGGAGAGAGTGACGCCCACCATTAAAAACTTTTAAGGGTCACAAAAGTTTTCAATCAAGCCAATATTTGTGTTTTTCCTTATTTCATGTTCGTGTTAACTGATGAACAGGTTGGATCTCAAATAAACATCATGTGTACCTTAGGAAGGTTTCAACAGTGGGCGTCACTCTCCAAGTGGATGGATGGTGTAGATACAAAACATACATCATGGTGGGACCCACATAACTTGGTGAAGTCACTTTAGTTGCGAGTCTCGCTACTCGATCTGTTAGTAGCTAATCCGTGGACAGCAAGACGGGGTTGACCGGGTGTGGAGCCGGTCGACTAGGTTGGATAGGCAGCAAGATGGGGTCAACCGGGTTGGACAGGCAGTTGAAGGGTATTTTTGTCTGAACAGGAAATCCGTACAGCATTGGTTTATTTATGAAAAGTAAAGTTTGGTTGGTTTTGAAAAGCCGGTGGGTAAAAGATGAGATTTACAGTGGGAAAAATCTCAAAATGGGGAAAATTTGAAATCCAAAATTTACCCAATTAAATTGCAATATGACCATGGAAAGATGAAATAAAACATGTCGGAGGCTGATCTACAAATTCATGGTGGTTTGTTTTTTTTGAAAAAAAAATTAAATTTTAGTTAAAAATATTAATTTTTTTTTTCTTTTTTCAAAAATTCCACCTTAATAAGAAGTTAATTAGCTCCAATTTGATTGTTTAGGAATGTTTGATGAAAGTGTCACTATATACACACTCTAATTTGGGGATTTGGGAAAATTTTGAAAGTTTTCCAATTTTACCTAATTAAATTACAATTTGACTATGGAATGATAGAATCAAATATGTTGGAGGCCTATCTGCAGATTCATGGTGGTTTGGTGAATTTTTGAAAAAAAAAAAAGTAATTAAAAATATTAAAATAATAAAAATAATTCTTCGAAAAATTCCACTATGATCAACAGTTAATTAGCCTCAATTTGAGTGTTTAGGAGTGTCAATGCATAGATTAGGACCCGATACAAAATAAACTTATCATGTGCACTTGTTTTTTGTGATCTTTTGGCTTCTAATTATGTATTGATGTTTTTATTTATTTATTTATTTTTAAGTTTCAATGAAAAGTTAGACCAAGGGTGTGATACATTACACGATACTTCCAATATTTCCCATGCAATAACTGCTATATTTTCGTATCCCAAGGGTGCAATACATCTGTCATAATGTTACGGAAAACATTGGTTAGGACTATGTAATTAGGGTTTTTTTCATTGAGATTAGGGCTTACCACACCCCCCTCTCTAATTTTTATTAATGGGCTAATAAGAGACACATATGGTAGTCCACAGGACCACCCAAATGACAATGTTTCCACTTTAACACTCCCCTTGAAGCTGGAGCATAGATATCTGTCATGCACAACTTGGAACATGGTAAAGAAAATTGTGCATATGGTAACACCTTAGTGAGGATATCTGCAACCTGTGATTTGGACTGAATATAGGCTGTGGTATTCTCTTTGGAAGTGATCTTCTCTCAGTTGAAATGGCAGTCAACTTCTTTGTGCTTGGTCCTCTCATTGAAGATTGAATTATTTGCAATGTGGGACGGTGCTTGATTATCACAATAAAGCACCATAGGATCACCTGAAAACAACTTAAGCTCTTGTAATAAGGACTTGAGCCATAACAGCTCGCAAACTGCAGACTACTCCTAGAGCTACCTATGTTGCTTGCTTCTTCCTTTATGTTTCCTTTCTTAAACTCATCTGGCTCCTCTTTTTTTCCTCCAAGAAAGAGGAAAATTGTAAGAGCTCTGCTAAGCCCAGACATGCCTTTTGACATGGTCCTCTACATGCGGCTGCAATGCAATGTGGCATGTGTGCAGGGTTCGTCCATCAGGATGTGTGTGGGCAATTGTCCATCAGGTGGGACGTCCTGTGCAGATTACCTGTCCCAGAAGTAGCTGTAAGCTTATTGGATGGGCCAGACATTTACAAAAACAATGGATGGTTAAACATGATTTTGCCAGTGGTCCTTAGCCAACATGCATCCCCTGTCCAACTTGATGCACAACTAAAATATCTCAAATTGCACATGGAGGTGCACATGTATATAAAAACCTTACCATAGCCTTGTTTGATGAATAACACTTCTTTGAAATGGATAAACAGAAAGCTTAAAGTAGATCATCCTCTTTACAGCCGGAAGTTTCAGTCCATCTTTTCATTTCTATATTATTTTGGTCTAGGCTAAACAGAAGCGCAGCAGCCGCAAAGGAAAAGACAGGGGCAGGGATGAAAAGTCTGAATTGATGGGGCAAGAGAAGCACCTTCAGGAAAGTCCTTCTGGTAAGAGAATGTTTGACGGCTTCTCTGTGAATCAGACACGATCCATTGTTGAAAAGCCTGAGATGCCAGAAGATGTTTCTGGCATGTCTGATGATGGAGAGGATGTTTCTGAAACACTTCGACCTGATTTAGAAGAAAGAGACATGGGTCGTGTACACTGGGACACAGATATGTCAGAGATCAATCCTTCCACTGATGCCAGTAGCAGTGGCATGAGCTGCTTACCCATACAAAAGGGGGGATCGGAGAGGAAGAACCTGTCTTTTATGGATGACAGTTCCTCGACATGTTCCACAGACTCAGTAACCTTCATTGTGGTGAATGGGCCATCCAAAGGGAACTCCTTGCAGAACAAGAGTCAAACATCATCACCCAGCAGGTAATTTCCAGTTTGCTTCCATTCCATGGTTGTATGCTTTCTAATACTGTGTGGGTATTTGAGCTGTAGTTTGAATTTTCAGAGGGAAAAACCAGAGGAGTAGAAACACTCGTGACCGGGCTAGTCGAAGCCATGACACGGATAATCAGCCACTAGACCCTGCTACTGATGCGGGCGGTCTATGTGATGCTACTGGCAGTGGTAGGGAAGATGGACCAGAATCAGAGGCTGTTGTTCTCTCATTGAAGGACCGAATACAGTGGCTCGAGCAACATCTTGTCAAAAAGGTGGAATCATGTTATTTTTCTTCCATTTTCCCTTTTTAATAGGGGAATGATGTGATTTAAACTTATGATGATGGCGCTAATAAAATAGTAAAATGATCAAGTGCAAATGCTTTCACCACAATTGTGGTGCAAACAACCTCTGTGGCCCCCACCATGATGTGTTGATGACATCCACTTTGATCATAATGCATGCCCTCCCATGTTTGGCCATGGGCATAAAAATCATGCCAATCTACGACTCAAGTGGGCCACACCATTGGGAACACTAGAGAGGGCACTCCCTGCCCAACTGTTCCAGCTTTGTGCCCCACCTGAGTCATGGATTGGCCTATCTTTGGGCCCATGGCCAAATGAGGGATGCGTGCATGATGCTTGGAGTGGATGCCATGAACTCATCACGGTGGGGCCCACAACTCATTTGCGCTATAATTATAGCGAAAACATTTGCACTAGATCATGGCCCAAGAAAATCTAAGATGAAGATAGCATGAATCAGCACATCTGTTTCTGAGCCATCCTAATACTGTACCTGCATGGTCTTTTCCAACCCACTTGCCCATACACATTCATGTATATGTGCAGACGTGCATGAATGTCACCATATCGAATTAGAAAAGGGTTTTTGGGTTTATCCCACCTACTTCATTCCCTTTCTAATTTGAGCTTCCATGGACCTTTTAGTATGTCAGGACATGCACGAGCTTTTTCTAATTCAGGCAAGATATGATGGCTTGTGCATGTATCTCCAATTGAACTGAATCCTAGTTCATCTAATTCATTAGGGTGCGTTTGGTTGTTCAATTCAACTGAATTGCAACAATCCAATTCAATGTAGAAGAAACTAGTAAGTGCATAATCCATTTTACAATGATTATGATACCTTAATTGCAATTTCATGTGTTTCAAGTCATATCTGTAACGAGCGTAGTTTCATTTTGTGGGCTAGTCTAATAATCCATGGCGTTGTGCTCATGGTTTGATGCATCATCTGAAACCAGCACGTATCACCCACAAACACGAAGGCTGTATTGGCCCAAAACAGTCCGATACTGGGGCTACATGAACCCGTATCGGCTGTCCGGTATGGTAACACCAAAACGGATTTGGAACCCTTAGTTGGCCAGCTCCACTTTGGTTGTTTCTACTGCATTGATCTGAAATGTTGCAATCGAATTCAGTTCAGGATCCAAAAACAGTGTGCAGAGGAAATGTACAAGATTGCATTGCTCCATTTTAATTCATGACAACAAGAGAGCCCCCAATTGCAGTTCAGTGTATTTCAAGCTGTACTTGAAATCATTCCTTCTCTGGAGTTCTAATTCTTTTTTCCCTCCTTTCCTATTTTCTGTTTTTGAATCATTGCGGCATAGTCCGGAAGTGGAGCTTTAATAGCATTTATTTGCAGGATGTGTATTGTTTTCTTAATTTCATACCATGTCATTTCCTGTTCTGACTACATGGCCTATTACTTAAATTTTGTACCAGGAAGAGGAAGTTGTGACGCTGCAGAAGAAGCTGAATGTCAAAGACCAGGTGGACCAGGTTGATGTCAACCGTCCATCCAAGCAAATGACAGCGGAAGCATCATGCTCTCCAAGCAGTCCCACCGGAAATGCACCCTCCGCTTCTCAGCCAAAGCAAGCTGCTGCGAATACAGCTACAGCTGAACCAATTCCAGTCAGGGAAGCATCTTCAAATGGTCCAAGTCGAACTGAGAAAACTGTCTCTCTAGTCACAAGATCACCCCAAATGTCATCCATCTCCAGACCAGATGCCCAAAAAGTCACGGCTCCAGCAAAGCCTGCTTGTACACCGACGACGGTCGAGAGGCCTGCTGCGACTCAACAAGCTTCTGTGATGTCGCGGCCCTTGAGCGCACCTCTTGTCCCTGCACCAAGGCCAAATGCTCCTGTTGTTTCTTCCACAGTCCAGACTGCGCCATTCTTATCACGATCAGTGAGCGCAGCTGGCCGATTAGGCACTGACCCATTGTCGGCATCTCATGTTTATGTTCCTCAGTCTTATCGAAATGCCATAACGGGCAAAACCATAGCTGCAAGCTCTACCAGTTTGTCTCCCCGCCCCTCTTTGAGTTCCTTGGGCCCATCCCCAGCTCATTCTCAGCCCCCCTCTGGCTCAGCTACCCTGGCCATGCTTTCGCCTCAAAACTCTGTAAGGAACGACCAAAGCTCGGTAAGATCAGGCATTGGTTTCGGCAGTGCAATGTCGGAAGTACCGCACAGTCAGCCTCAATGGACAAGCCGCTCTCATCAGGAGACAAAAAGCATGCCGTCTGAGCAATATCTGCTGAACAACATTCAAAGACTTGGCATTTATGGTGCAAGTAGCGTCAGGTCCCAGACATTCTATGCTGATGAGGTGCCAGTGGGTGTGTCTGCCCGTCAGTCGCAGGGTGTATCTCCAGACGAGTTTCCTCACCTCGATATCATCAATTCCTTGTTTGACGATGATCAGCATGTTGTTGGAAAGGCGGGGAAGGCGAATGGTGTGTTCCCTAGCCCTCACAAAGGTCACCAGCACCCTCTGAGCCGGCAGTTCACCCTTCCTAATGATTTAGGTGCAGTGGATGTGGGGCCCTCAATTAACAGCGGCAGGTTCGATCGGTCAGCCAGGTACCCCGACGATGGAATCCGAAGAGCCTACAGCTCTTCCAGTGTACCTTACGATGGGCTGAGAGATGTAGTCCCACAATCGGGTCTCCCGGGCTACCTGAATGGGCAGATTGATGGGATGATCCCAAGCCAGTGGCCAGGGAATGGCACAGATCTCTCCTTGCTTGGCATGAGGAATGTGGAGGGTGATGGGTTCCCATATCAGCTGCCTGAATACTCGAATTTGGCTGGTGGAGTTAATGGGTACACCATGTTCCGGCCCGCGAATGGACACTGAACGCCCATAGCTGGGTCCCATCCTGCAATTGATCGCCGCTGATCGTAATAATTGTCGGTCTCTGATTTGGAGTGAGATGTAATCCTTTGATAAAAGGAAAGAACATTTTGTAAAGAGTGTATCTGGCTTCATTTGCTTACAGGTCTGCATTCAGCTGCCTCTTTGGCTTATTTGGTCTTTCTGCTGGAATTTCTGCTGGAAGGGTGCTCGTTCTGCTGGAATTTCCAGCCCTGAGGTACAATTCTGGCAACTGTGTGGGCTCATTATGGCCAACGCTGCTGCTGCTTGAAGCTGACCCGAATTGTCATTGTAGCCATTGGTGGTCTGTTTTCAGGGTTACACATGGTTTTAAGACTTGAACGAACCGGGTCAACAATGATTAGGTTCTATCCAATACAATTCGATGCCATGAGTGAACCCCCGACCCGGGTGAGACGGGATGATGCATTCCTTGACTTGGGCGGGTCTTGAGTCATACTCGAATCTTCGGAGTCGAATCCGAGTTGCCATGACTAAAGACCAAGAGGTTACAGTAACAAATCAATGTTCTCATCTGTTGCTTTTCTTGTTGAATGAATGGTGTTAAGATGGAACTAACTTGAGTATGTCTAGGATCTCCGTTCAGAGCTTGTTATTTAGTGATTGATGGTAATCATGAGCAATGGTACACTAAACCCACTAGAGGAGTTTTGGGTTCAACAGCATCCGAGAGGTGGTCCATTGGTTGGATGGTCTGGATCGATGATCGGTCGCATTGATTTAACAGAGAATCTGGGGACTGTATACATGTTTTTGTTGTAAAATTTACCTGAGGCCTGAATGATTTGGAGGACTATTTACCGAAGATATCATGTGAAAAAGCAAACCAAGTGCAGGCGGAGTGGTCCATGGCTTAGGTGAACCAATCCACACGGTCCATGGCTTAGGTGGACCAATCCATACCCTTAGTGTTCCACCTCAACATGATGATTCTCTGGGCCCTGCATGATATATATGTGTTTTATCCAAGCTGTCGATCTATTTTTCCAAATCATTATAGAGCATGAGCCCAAAAATGAGGGAGATCCAAATCTCGAGCCGACCACACCACAAGCAATTAGCGAAAAGATTGAATGCCCACCATTAAAAACTTTCCAGGACTCAATGTAATGTTTATTTGTCATCCAATCTGTTGATTAGGTCACGTATGCCTGGATAAAGAGAAAACACAAATATCTGCTTAATCCAAAACTTTTGTGGTTCCTAAGAAGTTTTTAATGGTAAGTGTTCAATCACCACTCTTTCCTGTGGCGTGGTCCATATCAGATTTGGATCTGCCTCATTTTTTTAGCGTAGACTATAAAATAGTCTGAAAAAATGGATGGAAGGCGTGGATAGGACACATACATCAAGAAAGGGCCCACAGAACATTTTCAGTAGCCACCTCTTTACTGATGCCGTCAGTAAGCAATCCGCGTTGGTGCCTCCCACGTGCTTGAGACCACCCTTTGAAAGGTCTCGCATGCAACTCAATTGAAGATGAAAGAACGTGGAAGGAGCTGTGGGGGGCCCACGGTCGTGTATGTAAGACATACATATTGACCAACAGGGTTGCTTCATCATGAAAATAGGATGGCCCAGCAATCATGCCGATCCAGTAATCATGCGCGCCGCATGATAGGAAACAATGGAAAACCGCCCCAATATGTGGTGGCCTACTTGATGGTTAGATAGGCATAATTCTTGTGCGTAGGCTTAATATCCTGGAGCATGATCATCCAGAGAAATTCTTCAACCTCAACAAATCTTGGGAGTACATAAAATTCACCGATGGCTTTAAAATTTGTTGTGTCAGTGGGCCATGGTAAATAAGAGACTAAATAATTGAAATTCAATAGGTTTGTCTTTGGCTAGCTTAGTCTCTATGAAATATGAAGTCTCTTCAGTTCAAATTCCAGCTCCCCCACCTTTAATGATAAACATTCATAATCGGTGAAAGGAAACACTTCAGAATAAATTTTTTCCCGATCAATTTTAGGTATTGGGGTACAATCCCGCAAGGCATGCACTATTTCTTTAATTATAGGATTGTTTGAATATGCAAAGTATGCCAAGAATACTTATAGAGGTTCAGAAATTTCAATTGGGAGAAGATCATCATCCACAACACACTCACGCCATAGTGGAATTTCACCACCTATGGATACTCGAACCCTTGACCGGGTGTTGAAACTCCTTAGAGTCTACCATTGGAGTAAGAGTAAGGATCTACAAGTGTATCAATCAAATTCACCTCATGGGTCACATCCTCATCTTCTTGTGGCTTATGCAAATTGAACACATTCACCTTTAAGGTCATATTTTCAAATGATATCTTCGTAACTCCATTTCGGCAAATGATTATAGCATTTGTGGTGATTAGGAATGGTTGATCCAGAATAACCGGAATTTGAGTACTCGCGTTTATAATTGGGCGTGTATATAAGACGACAAAGTCTATTGGGTAGTAGAATCTATCAACTTGGACCAACACATCTTCAACCACTCATATCAGTATTCTAGTCGAACAGTCAATCAATTATGAGGCTTAATTGCTCATATACTAAGTATGACATCAAATTAACACTCGCCTTAAGATCTATAAGTGTTTTTTAATCCGGAAGTTTCCTATTATTTATGAGATCGTAGGACTTTCGGGATCCTGGTATTTTGATTAATAATTTCACTTACCTATTCTGTCAAGAAGGCATTCCTATGTACATTCAGCTTACGCTTTACCACACATAGATGAATTTGGTATAAGATATAAACTGTCTAATTGCATATAATAAGGGGATGTTGATATTGACTAATTGGAAAATCTCTAAAATGTCCTGATTTTTACTTGGCCGTTTTGATAAGGCAAGACGTTGGGGAAACGGGGCCACAGGTTTAGGCTTGTGCTTTGGCTCTTCGTCATGTGGAGTATTGTTCGATTCACCATCATCCTTTGAATTTTTTGATTCGTCAGGTTTCTCAACTTTCTTAGGAATATCCTTGTTAATCTCTTTATCACTTTTCAGGGTGGTGATGAATTTAACATGTTGGGCTGAAGAATTGGGATCACTTATGTCGAATTGTCCATTAGGGTTAGACTGAGGTTGGGCTGGAAAGGTCCATTTCTCCCTAACACTTAGATGTATCTAAATTCTTGCAACCGAAGTTTTAAGTTCATTAATAGATTGCATAGTGCTATGATTGCATTACACTTGCCATTGCATGAATGCATTCAACGTATCCTTAAGGGTTTTCTTCGACGGGGTATAGTAGATAGCACTTGGGGGTTATTGTTTGCATTCACAGTTGGTCCATTCCTCCAATTGAAATTTGAATGATTCCGCCAATTGAGAGTATACGTGTTGGAATTGGGTGCACTAAAGGGGCATTGATACTCTTTCATTGCATTTACTTGAGCGTGCAACACCTCTTAACAAGAAGAGATTGTATGACAATCCTTAGTTATGTGAGCATCACTCTTGCAAACACCACATACAGTTTCATTGACCTCAATGGGTTGGATCACTTTTAAGTTTTATGGCCTTAATCTTCATTGTGAGACCTGCCAACTTTGCATTAACATCATCCTCCTCTTTAAGTACATGTATTCCATTTTCTGTTGGCACCGCCTTTTGATTACTAGCTTAGTTGAATATGTTTCAAGATTGGGTGTTTTCAGCTAGCATGTCAAAGTAATCCCAGGCATCTTTCAGATCCTTGCTTATAAATTCTCTGTTACACATCATTTGTAGGACTTGACACATGTTTGAGCTTAGTCCGTCATAGAAAAAGCTAATCATCTGCCAAATCTCGTAAGCATGGTGTGGGCAAGCGTGGAATAAGTCATTGAACCATTCTCAACACTGGAAAAAAGTTTTATCCCCGTTTTGGAAGAAGTACATAATGTCATGCCTGGGAATGTTGATTTTATGAACTGAAAAGAACTTTTTAAGGAACTCTCGTGTCATTTCGGCCTTTAGGAGTGAAGCCATGCTTTGGTATTCTCCTTAAGAGAATGAAAATAGCTTTAGTCTAATTACATCAGTAGGAATATTGTTAAAGTGTATGGTTGCAGCAATTTCTTTAAATTCTTTTTAGTGCAAGTATGGACTCTCTAAATTAAGTCCATGGAATTTATGGAGTAGGTGAATAACTTCTGGTTTAAAATCCACGTTTCTTGTGTTGGTTGGGAAAATCATGCGAAAGGTGTACTTGTTCTCACTGGTTGTAAATAATCACGTAAAATTCGCATTGGTAAAACTTGGTGTACCTCATTCTCGTCATGCATCGCCCTAACTGGTGGTGTGTTCTGCAAAGGATTCTCATCAAAGTATTATTCATCTTCAACCATATTTTCAGATGATGTTTTAGGAGTATTTAGGTGTTTTCTAACTCGTCGATAGATTGCAAGCCCGTCGACCAAACCTCCTTCACTAATAAGTCTCAATGTATGATCCCCTTTACTTACTTGGGCATGAACTACACATATTCTAATTCTAACTCTAAGTCTTATAGCAAAAATAAAAATTCTACAGCAATTGGGAAAACAAAAAGAGGGAGCAAGGAAGGATGTTATCAAAAGAGAGGAACTAAACTTGAAGATCCTACAAATGAAAACAAGCAACCGATGTTAGTAAGGTTAAAAGATCTAAAATAAAACAAACCCTATAAATTTTTTGAGATTAGAAAACTTAAAAGTCCTAGGTTAGAAAAATTCAGAAAAATAGAAAAACCTAACTTAAAATAAAAATCAGACTAGAAAATCTAAACTTAATTGTGTTCAATGTCACTCTTCGGCAACGACGCCAAAGACTTGATCAAACCCAAGGGTTGACAACCCCAAGTGTAGGGCTGCGATGTAGTTTTAACAAAGTGAGACCAAGATCAAATCCACAGGGAATTAGGAACACAACCTAGAACTGATATAAATTTAACGGTTTATTTGTGTTTTTAATCCAATGAGATGAAATGGTTTTAAAACAATAAAAATAAAAAACTAAGGATTTAGGAATCCACTTATAGCAATCATAATATCTTATTTACTGATTCAACTTTTATAATACAATTGGAATCGAAGGCATATCCTATCCAATCGAAAAGTAATTATATTAAACTAATCATCAACACCAATATGAATATGAATTCAATTGAACGATTCTCTCATGAGGCACTTGGACATCAATAACAGGGAATCAAGAGCGTCTAAAGCACCATTGGGCGACAATAGATTAATCAATTCTATAGATTGATTCATTCTCTAATTTAGGCCAAGTAGTTGTTAAATCAAAAATTTAATGTAACAACAGTTCATTGTAAATTCAGAAATTAACAACTCAAAGACTTTAAAGTAATATCTAAATAAACTTCAATCTATTATCATCATTCAAATCTCATTGTTTGTTGAATCAAATAAACTAAATAATATAATTAATTGCAAGTATCATCCCTTAACTCAACATGGCTAATATCCTAGAATATGTTGAGGGTCAAATATTGCATATTATCACCCATTTATATCTTGGTTTTATGAACATGATAATGCTTAATGTTTTATTTTACTCATGTTTGTGTTGCAATGTGAATTTAAGAGCTTGGATTAAAAAACATTCTAAAAGATTGGATTTGATGCTAAAGAATCACCAAGGCAAGGGATGGATCTTAGGAGGCCAAGATTGAAGAATTTACATGCCAAAGATACAAGAAAACCAAGTGAGGAATGAAGAGAATCAAATATTTGAAGTGAAGAAAAGGAATCCTGAAATCATCCTGAAAAAGGATATTTTGAAACTCTGGGTCATTCTATGAAATTGCACAGACTGAAATCTATTTTGAAAAACTGCTAAGAGTGAAGTCTATTTTAGTAAACTATATAAATTTGAGGCGGTTTCTAAAGTTTTCTAACTAGGTGTGAAAGTTGGAGTTCCACAACTATAAATAGGACTCCCTAGAATGCTCCAAGACATCTTCTAAAGTTTAAGGACTGGAGTAAAACGGTGGAGAAGCTGTCGCTAAGAGTTTTTCTTCTTCTTCTTTAATTGTTTTCATGCTTTCTTATAGGGTTTTAGATCCAATCATATCTATGGTTGTCTAAACTTCTTAGCTAAGGCTAAGAGGTGAAGCTTGTAGCATGATGAGATGTTTATATTGCTTTGATTCATATTTATGTTTAACTCTTTGGATTCTAATTTGATATTTAAGGAATACTTTTAGTTTTTAATGGTTTATTGTGACTCAAATTACAGTAGATCTGCAATAGTTTTGAGTATCTTCTTTTCCTAATTTGAGATTGTGAAATTAGTAAGTCTTGTTGTTCACTATTGTCCCTTGGGCATAATAGGGTGATGGAATTCTTCCTAATCTTCACAATTCTCCTGCTTTGAGATTATGAGATTGGTAAATCCCGTTGTTTGCTATTGTCTCCCGGGCATGGTTTGGTGATGGAATTCCTGCCAATTATCATAGTTTACCTTCATTGAGAATTAGGTCAATGGAAGTTCAGATTTGGTTTTATTGATATATTTTCCAATTAGATAAGATATGACTCCAATTCTAATGTGTTACTTAAATTAAGCGAGAGGACTCTCATTTCACTACAAGTGGATCCTTGGCACCCTAGTTCCCACCTTTAAATTCTTAGTTTTAATTACTCTATTCACAATTATCATATTTCTCCTTCATTGAGAATTAGGTTAATGGAAGTTCAGATTTGGTTTTATTGATATATTTTTCAATTGGATAGGATAAGACTCAAATTCTAATTGTGTTACTTGAATCAAGAAAGAGGGCTCCCTGATCACTACAAGTGGATCTTTGGCAATTATTATAGTTCTCTTTCATTGAGAATTACATGGTTTAGTGATGGAATCCCTGCTAATTATCATAGTTTTTCTTCATTGAAAATTAGATCAATGGAAGTTCAGATTTGATTTTATTGATATATTTTCCAATTAGATAGGATATGACTCCAATTATAATTGTGTTACTTGAATTAAGCAAGAGGGCTCCCTGATCACTACAAGTGGATCTTTGACACCTTAGTTCTCACCTTTAAATTCTTAGTTTTAATTGCTCTATTCACAAATTTTCTCTTAAATAGTTCAGAATTAGTCTCACATCTTATTCTAGTTCTACTTCTAGTTAATTTTAGAAACGTACAAGTTTCAGTTCTCGTGGATTTGACCTCGGTCATACTGAGATTATTACTAGATTGCGACCCTACACTTAGGGTTGTGAACAAGTTTTTGGCGCTATTGTCAGGGACTGGCAGTTACGTTTTCTGAATTTAATTAGTCTTGGAATTTGGTTAAGATTAAGATTTATTTACTTTATATTTTTAGGTTATGGTTTCTTTTAATTTATTTTTAGAAACTAACTTTTTTTTTTTATTTCTAGGTTTAGAAACTTTCCTAATTTGTTTTTAGAAACTAACTTAGTTTTTTATATCTAAGTTTAAAAACTTTCCTTTTTCGTTTTTAGAAACTTTCCTTTTTCATTTTTAGAAAATAGGTTGCTTTTTTAGAAACTTTCTTAATTTATTTTAAAAAATTTTCCTTTTTCGTTTTTAGAAACTAGGTTGCTTTTTTAGAAACTTTCCTTTTTTCTTTTTAGAAACTTTCCTTTTTAGTTTTAGACAGTAACTCATCTTTTTATATCTATTTTTAGAAACTTTCTTATTTCTTTTTTAGAAACTAATTCACTTTCCCTTTTCTTTTGCAGGATCTTAATATAGCTTCTAATTTGGTAACTTATTTCTAATTCTCTGTCTTTCTATTTCTAGATTTATATTTCACTTCTTTCTTTTATGTTTAGGTTAGATTCTGAAATTGAGGGCTGAGAGTGTTTCATGCCCAAGTCGGTCCGTGATAACACTCGACGTCTCTTGAGTGAAGGAAGATTGATTGAGGGGTTATCTATCAATCACAGGAATAGACATTACTCGATATCCACAGAGTGAACTGAAGTTATGACTGCCAATCAACCGGCTAATCAACCTCCAAATCCTCAACCTAGGGTTGAGGAAATCTAGGATGAGACTGAGGTGCATCAAACATCCCCGCCTCGTACTTTACAAGATTATTTACAACTAGCGGGGGTGAGCACACCTTCCTATATGGTTTTTCCAGAGAATGCAGAACATATGAATATCAAGCCAGGAGTGATCCAACTCCTTCCAAATTTTCATGGACTTCAATATGAAAATCCATATATACACTTTAAAGAGTTTGATGAGATAATAGTCACTTTATACTTTCCTAATGTGTTCGAGGACACGGTCAGGCTAAAACTCTTTCCCTTCTCCTTAAAAGAAAAGGCCAAGACGTGGTTGCACTCACTACGTCCACGATCGATTAGCAGATGGAATAACACGACAAGGGAGTTCACTAAGAAAATTTTCGCATATCATGAAACGAACACATTCAGAATTAAAGTCAATATTGAGAGCAGTTCAAGGATCTTGTGAATTCATGCCCACAACGTGGTTTTGAAACGTGGCGCATCACAAATTTCTTTTACGATGGACTGATATCTTCCATGTGCCAATTGGTTGAGACGATGTACAATGGAGAATTCATGAACAAAGATGTCAATAATGTGTGGGATTATTTAAATAGACTTGCTGAAAACGTACAATCATGGGACATCTCTTCAAAACCCATAACTTCTAAGCCTACTCAATCAAAGGAAATGAGAGGAATGTATGCTTTAGAAGAAGAAGATGACTTGAGTGCAGGGGTGGCCAATCTCACAAGAAGAGTTGAGGCCATGGAACAAGAGAAGAAGTTTGCGGTATTTACGCTTGCAATATACATACAACTGAAAATTGTTCAACAATACTGGCTTTTCAAGATATTTTGAATGAGCAATCAAATGCCGTGAACAACTACCAAAGACCTTTTAGTGGACCCACCTAAAATACATACAATTCCAGCTAGAATGGACAAACTACTACTCAAGGATTCCCTAACTAATTCCTGAATCAAGGGAACCTTCAAGAGGATCTAGTCTTAAAACACCTTCAAAATCAAGAGCTTTTCAACCAGAGTATAATGCAGGCAATTGAAGACCTTTCAAAGGCTATACAAGGGTGTGAGACAAAAATTTCAATTGGGGAGAAAGAGATCTTTCCGGCCCAACCTCTCCCCAATCCTAAACCGTAATATGAAATTAGTGAACCAAGCTCATCAAATCAATATGTGGAACAATCTAAGTCTATCACCACTATTAGGAGTGGTAAAATAATTGACAAATCTATTCTGGTTAAGACTAAAAAGTCTAAAGACATGGAAAAAGACACGGATGATAGACTTAGCATTACTCCATATAAATTAGAACTGGAACCTCAAGGCAAGCCGATTGCTCCATTCCCTCAATGGTTGATTACACCAAAACCTCTATCAAACTCTTAGGATATTATAGAGGTGCTTAAGCAAGTGAAGGTCAACATCCTTCTACTGGATGTCGTTAAATAAATCCCTTCATATGCTAAATTTCTAAAAGATCTATGCACTACCAAGAGACGACAGATTATTCAACGGAGAATTTTTCTGACATAAAAAGTGAATGCCTTCCTCAAGCAAGACGTGCCACAAAAGTACAAAGACCTCGGTAGTCCAACCATCACTTGTGTAAATGGGAACTACTGAATTGAGCACGCATTTCTTGACTTGGGGGCGAGTGTTAATATGATTCCTTACTTGGTTTACAAACAACTGGACCTAGGTGAATTAAAACCCACTCGGATTACATTACAACTTGCCGATCGATCAGTTCGTGTACCGAGAGGGATCATTGAGGATGTGTTGGTCCAGGTTGACAAATTCTATTATCCAGTAGATTTTATCATCCTGGATACTCAACTCATCGTGGATATGGGCATTTAAATTCCCGTCATTCTTAGTCGCCGATTCCTTACTACATCAAATGCAATCATTAATTGTAGGAATGGAGTCATGAAATTTATCTTTCGAAAATATGACATTGGAGCTCAATATTTTTTTTCAATATGAGCAAATAGGTAGAGGATGATGACGAGGCCCGTGACAATGACATGATTGACTCGTTCGTGGAAGATAGAGCGCTCCTGACTCTATACTTTGACCCTCTTGAGACGTGTTTGGCACACTCTCCTGATTTGGATGATGACATGATTAGGGAGATGGATGTCATGCTTTAAACTGCGCCAGTACTTGAAGTTAACCGGTGGAGGCCACAATTTGAAGATTTGCCTCAAACTGATGTAATGCCTCTACCATCTAACTTCAAGACACCGAAGCTTGACTAAAATCTTTGCCCGCTGATCTTGAATAGGTTTACTTAGGTCAAGAAGAAACATACCCGGTGGTGACTTCATCCCACCTTGAGAAAAAAATAAGAGAGTGTACTCATTTTCACTCTCGAAAAAGATAAAGGAGTTATTGGGCATATCATCATAGATCTCGATGTGGTGAATGAACTCCTTTCAACTGAATATTTCAAAGATTGCTTAGCACACTTTGTAGATTTAAATGATCCCATAATAAAAGAAATAATGGATGCCTTACAAAACAATACCTCGGTAGTTGTTATTGACCGAGAGAACCCTTTTTCTGAAGCCCCTCCTTCCACATATCTTAAATATTTACCATTAAGGGAGGAGGAGTTGAGAGTTGAACCAAAGTCTGAAACTTCGGAATATGTTAAGACTACATCACCTACTGAGAATTTTTCTAAATTTTATCTACATGTAGTCTCTGATTCACCATGTTGCGCTTACTCTGAAACTTTCTCTGTCTTAGGTGAATCATATGTACTTTGGACACCTCAGGAGATTAAAAGGAGATTTTATGCTAAGGTCCACAAATTTCTCTGGAAAATCATGCTTCAGGGCATCCAAGCCTATTGCAAAAAGGGCTTTTGAATGATCTTCTTATGAAACCTATTGAGAAATTTATCAAGATACTGGCCGGAGGAGGAACCTTGCGGCATGACTAAGTAGCTTTTCCCTGTTTTTGTAGTTAGGTTTATTGCTTGCAAAGAATTTAGGATTAAGATAGTTTGTTTTTCGCCGTTTAGGATAGTTTGTTTTACGCTGTTTAGGATAGTTTGCTTTCTACTGTTTAGGATAGTTTACTTTCTATTGGTTTAATTCTTGTGCTAACCCATCTTCACACTGAGACCATTCGAAAAGCTTCAAAATTTCTTCTTTAGGTATTACCTTTCCATCACTTCCCTTCTCTTTTCATTGCCTCTTTTGTATTACATGCTTATTTCTTTCACATTGAGGACAATGTAGATTTTCGGTTGAAGATGAGGGATTAGGTAAACTAATCGGTGTTTTCTCAGTTTTGAGTAAATTTTTAAAAAATTTTTAATGTTTCAAGTTGAAATCTGTTTGGGAAGCGAGGAATTGTGTACTTGAGAATGTGTTGGGTATGATAAAAATAGAGATTGAATTTTGGATTGTTGGAGTTTGATCAACTAAGTAATCTATCACCTAAGTTCTTGCACTCAATTGATTAAGAGATAGTTTGATAATCATGTTAATCTAAATCACAAGACACATTTAATTTGTCTTCTGTAGGACATGCTAGAAGTTCTGATTGTTAGTATGTGAATCATTTATAGATGGTGAGAATCGAATTTGGAGAATTTTATCCACCTTAAAAGAAGAAAAGAACCAGTTAAAAAAATGAGATTGACAAAGAGGTCATGAAAAAGAATAAAAAGAATGAAAAATATGGAAAAGGATATAAAAATAAAAAGAATGAATAAAAAATTGACTGTCAATATAAAATCAAAGGCTGAAAAAAGAAGGAAAATGAGATAAGTTTGGAATCGGTACTTGAGTTTCAAATTGATCTTGAAGTGATAAGTATGGCTAACATGATGAACTAATAACATTCGTACAGGAAGTAAGTTGATTTTTACTAATCACATTGAAAAACTTGATATGCAAATTATGCTCGATTTAATGGACAAAGAATTTACTTGATTGGTTGCTTATGTGGTTCGGCTCTAGATTTTCAAAATCTCACTTTCGTATCTTAATTCTACCAATTCATACTTGAGTGTATAAAAGATTGTTTTCCTAAAGAGATTTTGGACATTAAGCATTGAGATTTATTTCACGAATACTTTGCTCGAGTCTAGCAAAATGCTGGTTGAGGATTGTGTTAAGGGTCAAATATTGCATATTATCTCCCATTTATATCTTGGTTTTATGAACATGATAATGCTTAATGTTCTATTTTACTCATGTTTGTGTTGCAAAGTGAATTTAAGTGCTTGGATTGAAAATGGTAATAAAAGCATGAATTTGATACTCAAAAATCACCAAGGCAAGGAATGGACTCAGGTGACCAAGATTAAAGAATTCACGTGTTAAAGATTCAAGAAAACCAAGTGAGGAATGAAGAGAATTAAATATTTAAAGTGAAGAAAAGGAATCCTGAAATCGTCTTGAAAAAGCATATTCTGAAACTTTGGGTCATTTTGTGAAATTGTGCAGAGTGAAATCTATTTTAGGAAACTTCGTAGTGTGAAGTATATTTTAGCAATCTGCGTAAATTTGAGGTGGTTTCTAAAGTTTTCCAACTAGGTGCGAAAGTTGGAATTCCATAACTATAAATAGGACTCTCTAGGATGTTCCAAAACATTTCTAAGGTTTAAGGAGTGGAGCAAAAGGGTGGAGAAGCCGTTGCCGAAAGTTTTTCTTTTTCTTTCTTACTTATTTTCGTGCTTTTTTATAGGGTTCTAGATCCAATCATGTCTATGATTGTCTAAACCTCTTAGCTAGGGCTAAGAGGTTAAGCTTGTAGCATGATGAGATGTTTATATTGCTTTGCTTTATGTTTATGTTAAACTTTGTGAATTCTAATTTGATATTTAAGGAATATTATTAGTTTTTAATGGTTTATTGTGACTCAAATTACAGTAGATCTGCAATAGCTTTGAGTATCTTCTTTTCCTGATTTGAGATTGTGAAATTAGTAAGTCCTGTTGTTCACCATCGTCCATTGGGCATGGTAAGGTAATGGAATCCTTCCTAATCTTCACAATTCTCTTGCTTTGAGATTATGAGATTGGTAAATCCTATTGTTTGTCATTGTCTCCTGGGCATGGTATGGTGATGGAATCCCTGCTAATTATCATAGTTCTCTTTCATTGAGAATTAGGTCAATGGAAGTTCAGATTTGATTTTATTGATATATTTTTCAATTGGATAAGATATGACTCCAATTCTAATTGTATTACTTGAATCAAGCAAGAGGGCTCCCTGATCATTACAAGTGGATCCTTGGCATCATAGTTCCCACCTTTAAATTCTTAGTTTTAATTACTCTATTCACAATTACTCTCTCAAATACTTTAAAATTAGTTTCACATCTTCTTCTAGTTCTACTTCTAGTTAATTTCAGAAACGTACAAGTTTCAGTCCCTGTGGATTCGACCTTGGTCTTACCAAGATTATTAGTACATCGCGACCCTACACTTGAGGTTGTGAACAAAACAAAATAAAAATAAAAGATCTACTAGAACTCATGAAGAAATCAAAGCGGAAGAATGTTGTCTGCACTCCACCTATGCTCTCTCTCTCTCTCTCTCTCTCTCTCTCTCTCTCTCTCTCTCTCTCTTTCCAAACCCTCAAAGACACCTAAGAACGTCCTAAACAACTCCTTAAATAGATAGGAGCTCAAAACTGTTGATGAATCTTCGATGACATTGAACTCCCATCGAATACCTTGTCAATGACATCAAAGTGCTCCTTAAGAAATTGAGCAAAATCACAAAAACTGTCTAGCAACGGTTTTTTAAAATTTGAAAGTCTGTCGATAGCATCGAGTAGTGAGTCCAACGACTAACTTGGAAAATCATAGAATTCATTGAATTATGCTCGATGGCATTGACCTCCCATTGAAGTCTACTCGATGGGATAAAAAATCTCTGAACTTCTTTTGTTTTCAGCTCCACTTTAAATCTTTCATTTTTTTTCCTTTTGAACTTTGGAATCTTCAATTCTTTATTGTATCTTTTTTTGAATTCTAATTCCATCACTTTAAGCACATTTTCATCCTTGGTTCCGAAATCACCTCGCATTCATAAAACATATGTAAGTATATCAAATTAATACTCAAATTCATAGAAAGTGAATGCAATTGAGAGAATAAATATGCAGTATCTGAGTCTCAACACCACGAGGGTCTTGGGTAAGCCTTGTAGAGCTTGGGAGGCTATGCGCTATTGTGGTGGTCATTTAACGTACAGTCACCTATGTGTAGAGAGACTAGAATCCCGGCTGGTCCTACTTACCTGATTCTTAGTCCTTGCACGCAACCTCGATCAATCTTGTCGGAGCGGACCCTAAAGTATCGTGTTCCTCACTACGAGTTTGAGTGGGAGATGTTGGCAGCTTGCATGTGCCACACCTGGTGGCATGCATGTGTCTCACATGTGGCACACTTGTTTAGTGTAGGCAACCCCTGGTGGGGCCCAACGTAACTTGTGTCAGTAAGGTGGGATGCTGGCCCACCGACCCTCTTTCGCCACCTCTCACAGCACCCCTCCCTTTTCTTATTTAAAAGGAAAAGGTGGGTGTGGGGTGTGTGCGTGTGAGTGTACATCAACAAAAACAGGAGAGAGAGAGAGGAGAGGAATTTTTGTGCGTGTGGTACGTGGTGTGCGCGGTGGGTACATATGATACGTGCTGCTGTAAGAGAAGGGTTCGTTCCTATGATTGTTGGAGGCCGAGTGTGTCAGCATACCATCGTAGTCGTCAGATCAGGTAACTGAATTAGCTCATCTTCTCTTTGTGTAGCTCTGTGTAGTTGACTTGAGCGGGCTCCCGGTTTCCATGTTTTGGCTTTCGATTCGATCATGAAATCGCGCCATTTGATATGCAATTATGTTAATGGACCTAACCTGCCACGCTGCCATCAACGCCCAACATAATCAGTAGGTAGGCATGTTTGGTAAGTATGTTTTTAAAACATATCCTCCGGAGAGCCTGTTGGGTTGTTGAAATACTCAATCTAGTACTTCCGTGATAGTGGGGCCCACCTTAATGTATGTGTTATATATATACTCTATTCATTCATTTTTCCAGCTCATTTTAAGATATTGGCCCAAAAATGGGCTAGATCCTAATCTTAGGTGGACCACACCACAGGGAACAATGGTCATTGAATGCCCACCTCAATGTTTATTTGCCATCCAACTTGTCGGTAAGGTCACGTAGATAGGGATGAAAATAAAATACAAATATCAGCTTGATCTAAAAGTTTTGTGCCCCCGAGAAGTTTTTAATGGCAGATGTTCAATCATTATGTTTCCTATGCTGTGGTCCATGTGAGATTTGGAGGTGTTTCATTTTTGGGTTCATTCCTAATGCCTTAAAAATGAGTTGGAAAAATGGACAGACGGCATGGATATATAACACTTACATTAGAGTGGGTCCACCACCGCTTGACCGAACATGCTGTTACCCTGACCTGGCTAGGTGAACCCAACTCCACATGCCTAGGGTCCACCATGATGTTTCTTAGAAATCCACCCTATCCATCCATTTTACCAAATCATGTTAGGAGGTGAGCTAAAAAATGAGGCAAATCCAAAGCTTAAGCAACCCACATTGAAGAAATTAATGGAGATTGAACAACCACCATTGAAATCTTTTCGACCCAGACTATGATGATTATATGCCATTCAAAATGATCATAATGCCATTCCAACCCTATGAGACCATATGAAGCAACACGTGGATATTTCAAAAAAATAAACGTACGCCTCATGACTGTTTCAATAGTGAAGGTTCAATGCTGTCTTTTCAAGTAGTGTGGCCCACTTGAGTGTTGGATTTGCTTCATATTTGGGCCCATAATAGCTTAAAATAAGTCAATGAAAATGGTGAACGAGCTGAATTTCTTAAGAACATTATGGTAGGGCAAATCAATTTTTTGAGCCCCTCCATTGTAAGGTGGGGGTTTAATAATACTTTTTTCAAGTTGTGTAGCCCACCTCAGTTCTGGATCTTCATTATGTTTGAACACACCGATTAAAATGAGCTGGAAAAACTAGTGGACATAGTGAATTTCTCAGAAACATCACGGTGGGCCACACAACAATAGGCGCGGTTTCTAAAATGATATGAATAAAATGGTTGATGGGGTGGATTTCTCAAAATTATTACGAGATGTATTTCCCAACATGGCACATCCATTCATTAGGCTTTGGCACACACACATTGATCACAATTACCCCATGTAAGTTACTTTTTGTAAGTTGAAAAGAAAAGAAAAAAAACCTACGAAAAAAAGTTACTTTGTGTTATGAGTTACTTAAGTTTAATAACAAAAATAATTGAAGTTGAAAAAGTAACTTATTAAGTTAAAAAGTTACTTATTGGATGGTATCCAAACGGGCTCTAAATATCTGAGATGTGCATTTAAATATTGGAAATATACTGTGGAAGAGGCCTATGAGACCGTCTCCTTCTCAAGCTGTTGATATGATACTTGTGTCATGATTTGTGGGGTTCTTTACCAACTGACCTAGGGAATGAGCAATGGATGTGAACCTTGACTTGGTCCTTGGAATGAGCTCCTGATGTGCACATGGTGGACCTTGATGCATTATTTATTTATCTAGAATGTGCATGTGGAATCATGTCACACATTCATACGACGTGGTTTTATTTCCATAGCTTTTTATTTAAAGCCTTCTATGATAGCTCTTTGCACATATTAAGATGTGGAATTATTTGTCTAGCTCATTATATTTTTATGCTTGTTGTAACACCTATAAGTTACTTTATTAGTTATCTCACTGCTTCATTCCTTCTCCTCCTTATATAACACCTTCATAGTTTTTTAACCTCTGCATTTGTTACTTTGCATACATAGGATATAAGTTCTAGTGCAGACTTCAACAAAGATTCAATTGAGCACAATGAAAGGTGGCTTACAAAGTTGGGCTATAGGACTCTTGAAATTCTTGTCATAGTTCATATCTTTAGGCAATCAACATGTCAACATTTTTCTCAATCCATGATAGCAATTTCAGCCATCTTGTTCTCTTGGAATTTATGTCATTTTAGACCAACTTAGATTCATTATACTTGTTCGGTGTTATTGTTCATTTATTGAAGAAATCTTGAAAACTACTGAGCCAAGACATTTGACTGCGGGAGCCTTTGCAAATTTTTTCCTAAATGAAGCTATTAATCAGTTGTATAGAAAATAAAAAGTTTATGGACGTAATAGTAACACAGTCAAATGCACCACTTTACATCATTAATAAAAGTATTTTTACAATTAAATAACATTAATAAAATATTAGTTTCTTATCAGAATTGTCTAAAAAATTCTCCTAGGTGCAAGTGGATTTGAGAAGTTGTCTTGGTAACATCAACATATTTTCAATTGTGGACAATACACCCTAACATTTGCGTTATTATAAGCACCGAAATAATAATAAAAAAAAATACATGCAATGAATAAGTAATGACCAATAATTAAAGAGTTGGGCTCATTTCACCAAACGCCCTTATTTGAATATACAATGCTGTGCGCATATGAAATAGAATGGATTCTTCATCTTGCCAATGGGGCACTGCACGGACACGAGTGTGGTTCCTTCGCGACCGTAATGACGGGGCGGTCGATATGACAGCAGTATTGGGGTTCCGATTACTCAGGTACGCACTGCGCATGGACAGTTCAGGGCCAACCAGGAGCGTCCCACATCACACACACACACGCGCGCACACGCGCACATGAAAAAGATACGAAAGGGACGGGGTCTTACATTGTACATCCTGACACTCATCTTTCAAGGCCAAACCTAGATGATTGATCGCCCAAAAGGGAAAACCTTCGATACTCTAGCTAAGTGTGGTGGATAATACACATGCACTTAAAAAGTTAGGAATTGCTCACATGACATACAAGTAGTGAACGCTGGGACCCAGAACCAGCAATGTGGGTGGTACACTAACCATGGGCCCACCTTGCTGCATGCGTTGTATATATATCTACGCTGCCGTCCATCCATTTCACCAACTCATTTTAATAGCATGAGCCCAAAAATGAAGCACATACAAATCTCAGGTGGACCACACCACAGAAAACAGTAGCCATTGATCGCTTCTCACTAAAAACTTCCTATGGCCCACTGCTTTAAAGACTTCCCTTGACAGAAGCCCTAGCGTCAAGGAGTTCCCTCGGTTCATTGAGGCAAGGTAAGCATGGGCGATCTTTGGCGATCCATCGTTGTTTCCCAATCTAATCAACAACCGATTCTCCAATTGCCTTGAACAGTCTCTCTATCTGGCTTTGTTATTATTATTGTGCCATCTGCAAACTGTGAGATAAGTGTTGCCATGGTTCCCTCTTGGAAGCTATGTTTGAGCAGTCGATTTCATGTCTCTGCAACCTGGGAAGCCAGTCATAGAAGCGAAGCCTATTGCCACGCCCCGACCAATATCAAATACGAGATTGGGCCTCTTCTCAAAGATTTGATGGAATGGCCCACCATCAAATTGGTGGACATTTGTTGTAGGTGCTTAGCAATGAAAATATACGACGGTTCTATTTATTGGAGGCATTTAGAAACGAAAATATTCGATGGTTCTATTTCAACAAACAAATGTCCACGAATCAGAGCTTGGGATTATTCAGCCAATCTGAACTTTGGATTGTGAATTAGTGACGCTGGAATGCAAGAGTGTAGTCAGTTTTATTTTGAGTTAACATATGCCATGCACACAACTTCTGAGAGCCTGAGTATCAAGTCTCAACGTACGCAACCTGAGTATGAAATAACCAGGCCCAAAAATCCCATTAGATGGGCCACCTATGCAACATTAGCATTGTCATAGTAGGCAGAACTAGAGGAATCATTACTTCAGTTGTGTTATCTAGACCGTTGAATTGTGGTACCGTATTCTCTGACATAAATAATTGATTTATGCCAAAGCTTTGCTGAAGAATCCGGACTACGCTACCATGGATGACCTTTACCTGAAAATCACAAGACTAGAATGACCTTTCAATTTCCCATTTGCAATATTGAAATGTCCAATTGGTGCTCAGGTTGCCCAGCAATATGAATTTTACGATTGAGCCCGTCCATGGTGGGACCCATCAGATGAATGTTATGGGTCTTGGACATGGATAGAGGGGGGCAGGTTTTGAGTTGGGTATGAATGGGACAGGCTTCGGCCAAGGGAAACGGATTGGCTACTCCACCTGCCACTAGCCAATGGCTAGTGGTCGGTGCTCTGTAGACCCCAATACGATGTATGTGTCTCATCCATCCATTTTTCCAGATAATTTTATCATGTGAACCCAAAACTGAGGTAGATCAAAATCTCAGATGGGCCACACAGTGTTGATTGAACTCTCACCGTTCAAAACTTCTTGGGGCTACAAAAGTTTTGAATCAAGGTGATATTTGTTTTTTTTTTTTTTTCTCCTTCATCCAGGTTTCATCCAGGTCTTTATGACCTAATCTACAGGTTGGATGTCAAATAAATATTACAGTGGGCCCTAGGATGTTTTTAATGGTAGATGTTCAATTACTACTGTTTTCCCAT